>NC_088643.1:52280371-52325063 GCF_964019385.1 Sycon ciliatum | reverse complement strand
TCGGGCAGGGATGTTGTCCGGACCGGACGCCTTGCCAACGTCGAGCTGGTTCAGGAGGCGTTTCACTGTTTGCAGGCGGAAGTGGATTCGGCTAAGTGGGGTGACCCCGGGTTGGCGAACATGAGGGAGATCCCCCGGGCCCAAGTCATCATCTCCAAGGCTACATTTATTGGCGAAGTAGCGACCAAGGCAGTTCGCTTTGGCAGCATTCATACGGAGTTGGTGACCAGCGTCATCTACCAAGCATGGTATAGACGAGCCATGACTGGCGCCAGCAGCAGATTTGAGCACCGACCACCATTGCTTGTCTTTCAGGCCTCCGCGTGACAGTTTCCGACGAACTCTCAGTTCCCAGGATGTGCGAGCTCGCACATTCGCGAGGATAGCATCTTCTACTGAGCGCATGAAGCAAGCCTTGTGGGCTTCGCTGAAAATATTGTGTCTCCAGGCCTTCCATGCCTTGTCTTTAGTGTTCAATGCTGTGGTGCACTCAGGAGTCCACCATTTGGGGTCTGCTGGGCGGGTAACAAGCTGCTTGGCGGGGATAAATTTCTGCATGCCACTGGAGATGACGTCACTTAGCTTCCTGCAGGACTCTTCAGGGTCGTCAGTCACAATGGTGGACCAGTCAGTAGTGCGATAGAAGGCCCGCAGGCGCCCCCAGTCTGCCTGATTGTAGCGCCAGACAGTCCTGGAGGTAGCTTGCTCAGCATCAGGGGTGAGGTAAAAGTCGGCAAGAACAACCCCATGGTCAGAGCGACCAAGTGGCGCTTTGACAGTGGTGTCGATAGGAACGGGCATGTTGGAGAGGATGAGGTCCAGGGTGTTCAGACCCCTAGTCGGCTGCAAGACATGCTGGTGGAGTTGATGCTCAGCACACAATTCTTCTAAGGCCTCTCCAGCTACAGTTGTTTTGCTGCTGCAGAGCCAAGTCTCGTGATGGACATTAAAATCCCCAGCTAGCACTATGTGAGTGCCGTGAGTGCGGGCCACGTCTAGTGCAGGTCCAAGATACTCAATCAGACAGGTGTCGTTGTCCGCACAGGATCCAGGCCGATACAAGGCACCGATAACAACAGATTGTTGCGTGGAAAGACTCACGGCGAGCCAGAGGACTTCGTGGTCATCAGTGGGAATCTGGTCGAGGTGCACTACTGGGAGGCCGGACTTCACCCATACGGCAATGCCGCCACCAAATGCATCCCGGTCACGTCGGATGGGAGGCGAGTATCCTGGAAATATTGTCTCAGAGGCTACGGTCTGGGCCGAGAACTTCGTTTCTGTGATAACCGCTATGTCGACGTTATCGTTGAGCAGTGCATGCTGCAGCTCTCCCAGCTTGTTGGTGAGGCCAAATGCATTGGTCACCAGCCAGCGGAGCGGCGGAGCTCCACTGATCATTGCGGGGTGCCAGCAGATGCCGTGCTGTCGCTGTCAGCGCTGTCAGCACCATCCAGTGTAGGGTCACCTCTCGCAGCGCCGGCAGGGTGTTGTCGATTGGGCTTCGGGCGGTCTCGGTACTCCCATGGCCGGGCGTATAGAGGCCTTGGCCAGAAGTCCGGAGTTGTCACGAGGCTCAGGTCTGTGGCATCTATACAAATCCTAGCTGACACCTTTCCCGTCTGCGTTGTGTGGATGCTGCTGTTGTGAACACTGGCCGTTGATCCCACTGCCTCAGCGCGCCGCTTCACGAAAGTTTTGATGCTCTCTTCAGAGCAGTTTGTACCTAGGTTGCCCACAAAGATTACTGTTTTCTTGGCCCTGGGGGGTTCCTGTGCAACTAATTGCCAGCTGTCGTCAGCAATGATGTCCAGGGTCTGGGGCTCGTTGTCGTCGTCCTCCAGCTCCAAGTTGCGCTGGCCAGCATGCTGCACGTCGCCCTCATCAGTCGTGGCCTGCGTGGCATCCTGGGACTGGTCCCGCGTGGCATCCTGGGCCTGGCCCTTGCGCGTACGGGTACGCCGTCGACTCTGCGGAGTACGAGTTCTCTGGGGTTCGTCAGCTGTGGCAGGCCGAGGAGAAGCAATGGCGGACTCCCTGAGGGCGACAACCTCCTCGTTCAGCCCTGCAATTTGCCTCGATAAGTCGTCAATTCTGTTATTCAGTCGTTCTTCGCGGTCTGCGGACTCCGTTACCAATGCTGCTAACGTCTTCATCACATCTACTACCGACGACTCGATCCCGGGGAGGGAGCACAACAGCTTTACCTCGGAATCCGCCAGTCCACGAACGGCAGATTTAGTTGGAGGCATGGCGGAGGTGACCCAACGCTATCAGATGCCTACCTAGTTTTCTACTACTACTACAAACTAATACCTAAATCCTAATGTTTGAAACCAGGCCGGCCTGATGCCGGTGTTCCTGGCGAGAAACTGTGGGACCCTCAGAGCGCGTGATGTGGTGGTATTACATGCAACCTGGGAATATGTGGCGGCTTGTGATGTTGTTGTCGTTGTTGTTGTTGTAGGCCCCTTGCTAGTGACGGTGATAGCAACACATCACTACCACGCGATGGCGCAAACACATCATGAAGTAATCCTGCATTTACATCGGGGCTCATGGTGGTTGAGACTTTTGGCAGGTAGGGAAAGATTGCTGCATCACTCAAGCCGTTAAGTAGGTTGGGGTGAAGGAGTGGTTCCGCTTGACCTGGGTTGAAGGAAAATTGTGTCACTGAGTAATCAGGTCCTTTCATTGACGGCTGCTGCCCGAGGCAGGTGTTCTGTGAAAGTGGCTCACTGACGTCGTGATGACTTGGTGGCATTTCCGGTAAACTGGAAACATGGTGTGACTGGATATGTCGTTGTCCTTGGCTTGGCACTGCCATCGCATTCATGTCATCCAAATGCGCAAACACATCATGATGGAATCCTATATTTGCAAATGAGCCCATGCTGGTATTGACTTGTTGCAGGACCGAATAGAGGTCTGCATCACTCAAGCTGTTGGGATTGTGCTGGTTATCCGGCATTAGGCTATGCGGAAGGATCGGTGGCGCCTGACCTTGGTTGAAGGAAAATGTTGTCGCTGTGGTTTCAGGTTCTTTCATTGACGGCTCCTGGCCAAGTACGTTACTCCATGGTAGTGACTGGCTGAGGTCGTGTGGATTTGGTAGCATATCAAGTGGGTTGGGAATATGTGGCGGCCGGAGACGTTGTCGTCCTCGCTGTAAGGCCATTCCTGGGGCTGGTGCTGCCATCAACTTTCTACCACTGAAAGGCGCAAACACATCATGATGTACGAGACGTGTGTTCGCATGGGAGCCCATGCCCGTAGAGACTTCTGGCAAGGAGGGATAAAGTACTCCATCAAACCAGTTGTCATAGTGCTGGTGAGCCTTAAACTGAAGATTTGGTGCCGGAGAACTTTGGAGGGAGGAGAATGGTATTTGGTCTCGTGGAACCAAAGCATTGTGAGCGAAGGGGTTTGACGCTACACCACTCTGACTGAGTGGATCAAAGGTGAAATGACTCATCCTGCCTGCTTTGCTATTGTCCGTGGCAAAGCCTTAATTCACAAGTCGACACAGAAACAAAATGTAGAGGTTCTGAACAACGGTCGCAGTGAATAGGCATGAATCTGGGTGGTGGTACGAGTTAATAGGGAGTTGATGGTGATGAGATACGATGTTGAGGTGCAGGTGGGAATGTCTCTCAGTTAGTGGTGCTGGAGTTATGCAGGGTAAGTGCTGCGGATAGATACAGGTGAGAAAGGGTAATTGTTAGGGGTGTAGGTAGTTTAACCATAGGTGTTGGTGTGCGTGCAAGATTGACGTTGCCAATGTGGCAAGTCATGCTCGATAGGGTAGGTGTGTCAGGGTGATGGTGTGCTGGAGTAGTCTGCCATCAGCTGTGAAAGCGGGTGAGATGTGGTAATGTGGGCTAAAATTGAGAGGCTGTGATCTAACGTAGAAGAGAGATTGGCATGCGTAATGCGTGTGTGCATGCACTGGGGGGGGGGGGGGGGGGTAGCCATCATGATAACCATGCTCTTTTAGGTGTCGTTCGGTTGCTTCTTGCCATATTTCACACTGAACGCATCTCCTGTTTTAGAATAGTATATCAGCACTCACATGCATGGTTATCTGCCAATCTGTGCAGTTTTCGACCTGAAGAGTTGAGGTATTACTCTCGACATAACGCTGAGGTCCTGAAAAACGAAAAATGCGTGCAAACATTCGCTCTACGCGAATGAAATGGGATACTTCGCACGGACTGTCGCAACTTTGTACTCGCAACTTGCATTTGTTGCCTTGGTGGTATGACTACGAAGCTGGATTTATGTGGCGACTGGATATTATGTTGTCTTCATCGGTGTAAGACCATTGCTGGCTCTGGTACTGATATCACCTTACTATCACTCAATGACGCCAACACATCATGATGTACGAGTTCTGTATTTACATTGGAGCTCTCGCCCGTGGACACATGTGGCAAGGACAGAAAAGGTACTCCATCACACAAGTTGTCATAGTGCTGAAGATTTGGAGCCGCAGAACTTTGGAGATAGGAGAATGGTGTTGGTGCGCTGGGTTATTGGTCTTGTGGAACCAAAGCGTTGTGAGCGTATTGGTTTGACGCTACACCACTCTGACTGAGTTGATCAAAGGTAAAATGGCTCATCCTGCCTGCGTTGCTATGGCAAAGCCTAAATACACAAGTTGAAACATAAACAAAATGTACAGATAGTTAGTGGTGCTGGAGTTCACGCAGGATAAGAGTGACGGATCGATACATGTGAGAAAGAGTAAATTGTAGGGGTGTACGAGTATAAATTAATCATAGGTGTTGGCGTGCGTAGAAGATAGATCATTCCAAATGCGGCAAGTCATGGTTGATAGAGTAAGGGTGTCAGGTGGATTGTGTGCTAGTCTGCGATCATGTGAAGGTGGGTGAGAAGTGGTGATCTGGGCAAAAACTGAGGGGCTGTGATTGAAAGTATAATGGAGATTTATTAGCGCGTGCATGGCGTGTGTGCATGAACTGGGGCTGTATTGTGTAGTTATTAATGGGGGAGGGGTGGGGATACAATCATAATAATCTCACTGGCTCTTTGAGGTGTCGTTTGCTTGCTTCTCGGCATAATGCACACTGAACCCATCGTGTGTTTTAGGTCAGCACTCACATGCATGGTTATCTGCACGCCTGTGCAGTTTTCTACCTGGAGAGTGGGAGTATATCATATCACTCTATAAATAACGTTAGGTGATGTTAGAGAGGTTCTGAAAATCGAAAATGTGTGCAAAATTTCTCTGTTCGTCATTAAGTGAGAAACTTCGGATGAATGTTCGAAACTTTGTACTCACAACTTGCAGGAAAGGAGAATTGAAAATCCGCACAAAACTTTACTTGGGCCCGTCGCGAAACTTTGTGCGTACTTTCAAATTTTTCATCGTTCGTATTTGGCGCTGATTGGAAAGGCTTCCTGTCTGAAGTCTTTCCATACTGGTACTCGAAGTTTCAGTTTTGTGACACGAGAATGGCAGGAGAATTAGTGTACTGCTGAGTGTACCGCTATACACGTGGTCGACACTTTGTCGACACTTTGTTGATACTTCGTTGACACGTGACTCCGTCAGCGGTCTGCTTTGTGCCAATGCCACTAGGTAAACGTCGATGTCGCGTACGAGAAAGCCATGGCGCGACAGTCGTGCGACGACTTTCCCGTGCGCGAAATAGTTGAGAACTGCAGAAATCGACGAAGACAAACGAGGAGGCCCCTTTCGGTACCCCTGACGGGAAGGAGAACTGCAGAAGTCAACGAAGTCGAACGAGGAGGCCCCTTTCCGTACCCCGTACCGCAAAGTGCCATTGATGAATGTCTTCTGCACCTGGAACGTCCCGAAACGCTGTCGCGTAGGCGGACTGAATGCGCAGGGCAAAAAGAATTGCTGCAAAGACGTCCGCTCTAAAGATCTAGGCCTTTGGAAACATCGTGTGAACTCCTTCCGGCACCCCCGCAAAGTGCCATTGATGATCGATGAATGTCTTCTGCAAGTGGAACGACCCCGTAAACGCTGTCGCGTCGGCGGGCTGAATGCGCAGGACGAAAAATATTGCGGCAGAGACGTCCGTTCTAGGCCTTTGGCGACATGGTGGAACTCCTTCCGGTACCCCTGGACCGCAAAGTGCCATTGATGAATGTCTTCTGCAACTGGAACGGCCCCGTAAGCGCTGTCCCGTCCGCCGACGAAAAATATTGCTGCAAAGACGTCCGCTCTAGGCCTTTGGAGGCATCGTGCTAACTCCTTCCGGTACCCCTGTCCCGAAAAGTGCCATTGAGAAATTAATGAGAATGCACTGACCTGACGCCGTGACGGGGAGGAGAACGGCAGAAGTGGACGCAGACGAACGAGGAGGAATCAGGACGAGCGAGCAATGGCAGGACCGTAAGTAATAGCTCAATGGGGCTGTTAAGTGATGACGTCACAGTTCCTTCGATACGCATAACAACGATCCCGCTGGGGACAAACAAAAGTAGCGTCGTCTCCACCGAACCAGTTGTCAGTGGCAACGTATAGGAATCGTGTACATTTCTTCGTTTCTTCTTTGCTGTTTTCAGTGAGTGTTTTGTTTTCTCTTTGTCCTTTATCTCGACGATGTTGTCGTGCTCATTACCTTACTGAGACGTCTCTTGTGACTGTAGCCAGTGTCACGGAGGATTTTATTGGCGTGACAAGGTAGATCGCCGAGATCGAGCGTGAAAAACGCTCTGCATTAGTAGCTCCTGTAGAATGTTTTCTGGGTTGGCGTATCCATGGTCAACAAAACCAAGGTGCAAGACAGCATGAGAGATCGTGTAAACGATGTGAACTCCAAAAGGTAAGCTCCTGAACAAGTGGAAAGATATGGGTATTTACAAACTCTCTCGTCATCCATCGATTGCCGCTATGCATTGCATTTTGTCTTCACAGATAATCTGGCCAAATTTATTGTAACTAGAGAGTGCGATCGTGCTTAGGGCCCATCCCAATGTCGTCACATGGCTGTGGTGACTAGTCTATATCTGGGAGAATTTTTCCTCGACTGATACGGAGTGCAGTTGGATCGATTATGAGAAATGCGAACATGTGAAGTAAGTAATTAGTTGTGTCGAAGAAATGTGCAATAAAATAAAATTTACTTTACACTCAAACATACACTGTAGATGTACATGTAACATCATGATAATGATTCCATCTTCATTGTCCCGCAACTGGTACATCATACGCACCGAATACATGGTGTGTGTGTGCGCGCGCGCTTGCGCGCGCGCACATGTACATGCACACACTCTCATGCGTGGCCTAGTCGGCCAGATGTACAGACCATGCATTTGCACGAGGTGTCCGTAATGTCATTGGAACGCTGTACTTTATTCCTCTCGCTATCGTATTATCACACCTCTCTCCACTTAGATATACCAGCGCTGCCTCCTATTCTATTATCGTTGTCTGATGATTGGTTCAGCCATGAAACTCTGAGTCACAACGGAATAAATTTGCCAAGGTTTTCATTGTGTGCCTTTGTGTTTATTCCAAAAGAGTATGTCTTGCCCCTGACGAATGGAGTTGTGTCTGTGCTCAGCGGGTATTGGGCTATGACGCAACACGTAATGTCATTGGAACGCTGTACTTTATGACTTTATTCCAAAAGAGTATGTCTTGCCCCTGACGAATGGAGTTGTGTCTGTGCTCAGCGGGTATCGGGCTATGACGCAACACTGCAATCAGCGCTGCAATTAAAAGAGCACTGCATGGATTATTTTGACTAACTTTCTTTGCGTTTACTTGGTTGAGCCCGTGGTTTCATTTCTGTGCTCTGTCATGATTGGCCTCTGGAAATAATCAGAGTGGATGTCATTTTGCCATATATGTGTGCCCTGTGCGACAGGTTCAAGGCTAGATGCACTTCACATTCCGCGGGCGATCTCAGCGTCTGGGACCTGATGAAGTCTTGGTTGGATGATTATTCAAGCCTGATACTGCTCGACACACCAATGTTCATCATGTCTATGTAATTTTTTCAGAGCTGCACTATTTACGTGTTGATGCTTACTTCGGTGTTAGCGTGTTTCCCCGGATTGTTTCTATCATCATGATCGTGTGTTCTTGGGCTGAGCGAGCACATGCACAAGTGTTCCGCTATAACCCTGTGTATCTTTGGTTACACTTTGTTCTGCAATGCATGTACCTTGTAACATGATGTGCTTGCACTGCTTTTTCTGGCCCGCGTATTTCAGGACTATTCAGTGCATTAGACCCAGGTTTGTTTGGTTGCCGGATGATCTCTTGTTGCGTCGCTCTGTATTTGTATTCATCAATTTTTGGGCTTGAGAATTGAGCTATTGTGTGGTTCCCAATATGAAAACATCATGCTGGTGCGCTGTGTTTCGATTATCGACTGTCGGAGCAGTCATGCATTAATTAGCAGAACGGTCAATACTGTAGTCTTTTCACGTGTTTGTCTTTTTTGTGTTTTCGCCGGGGGTATTACACTGTAGCGGTAACGTTGCACACAGAACGGCAGTGTTGCATCACTGGACGACCCTGCCTCTGCATCTGGCTTAATTTCCCCAGGATCTGGTGCAGTTACACCAGACAGCCACTTCCTGTTAACACGCAAACAGCAAAAGAAGAGATCCCGCAAATCAGGAAAAACCATTGTGGAAAATATAGAGTAGATCATACAACATTCAATAATCTGGAGTAATTACAGTGAGACAAACACTTCAAACAGTGCTCTCTCTCTCTCTCTGTCTCTCTCTGTCTCCATCCTTCCAAAAATACCCTATGACAATTCCCTAGAATTATTTTATTTTATATTCTTAGGACATCATTCTGAACATAATAAATTCTTCCATGGGTCTTCAATCACCACGGAGGGCGAAAATATATCTAAGTCATGGAGTTTACGGGAGGTGCGAGCTGTCATGGATATAGAGGCTGAAATTGTGCCAGCGTGAGGGCAGAGACAGAAAGAAGACACTGATTTCTTGAACAACTCATATAATCGAATCCACAAGGGGCGCTCATACTTTGATCCATCAGGACGCGAAACATCTTCAAAGCACTCTCAAACACGGAGTTTTACTGTGGGCAGCCAATTTCACAGCCATCATGAAGGCACTCGACGGCTACAGGAGTTTTGTAGAGGAAAGAACAAGGAGTAAAGAGCGACAACAATCGCTTGAAGAAAAAGCAAAGAAAAACTGCTGTCTCTCCACTCATTTAGATGCTGTTGCCCTTGACATCTGGTTCCATCCAGAGGACGCGACTTTTGTTTGTCCCCAGTGCTCTCCGTCGCTATGCTTATCGAAGGAGCCGTGACGTCACACTTAACAGGCCCATTAGAAATGAGAACTTGACATTCATGGCACTTGCCACTGCATATTTCTTGTCCACTAACAATGTCTTTCCTCTGCCCCTGTGTGCCTACGGCCCTGTTGCTGCACAGGCCCGATGAATCAAATGTCTTCTGCAACTTGAACGGCCCCATAAACTCTGTCGCGTCAGCGGACTGAATGCGCAGGACGAAAAACATTGCTGCGAAGACGTCCCCTCTAGACGACGGTAAGGCATCCCTTGATATGTTGCCAGTGTGTGCCATGGTATCGCGCGATGGTGAATGTGGAATGATGAAGGGTACGGTTAGGTGGGACGGTAGACCTGTTATCTTGCAACACGTTATCAGGTCGACAGCGCATTGTACTCACTCTATTCTTGTAGTTCGTTACGTTTAAGGTGTGTGTGTATATCTTGCCAATAGTTAATGGTGTACAGTCGCACGCAACAGACGCCATGTTCATTTGCAGGGTTTGCAAACTGTACGTGAAGAAAGACATAATGCCGCCATCTTGCGTTCTCAATGACTTGCACCTTGACCCTGTACCCCAGTGCTTGTCGCGACTAAACTCATTCGAAAAATTACTCATTCAAAAAGTGGAACCCTTCCAGACATGTTACAAGCTAGACACAAAGCATGGCAGTCGACCGCATTCAAAGCGAGTGAGGTGCCAAGAACAAAACACTCCACCTTCCATTGCCAATTGACGGCAACCCGCGTCTCATGCATGACTTGTGTGCTGACAATACAAACATCATAGTGAACTGTGTACCAACCAGTGCGAAGATTGTCTGGAAGCACCTTGTCAGGCCAATGGTTGTCGTCGCAGCCTTGCAGTGGTTATCTGAGGAGGCAAGACGAAAGATTCATGAATTGCTTGCACATTTGTACCAGTTGTATCGCTATGCGAGTGCCATGGTGACAAACACATTCTTATTGAGCTTTGAGACACATGTCAGCAGGGCGTTGTTGCATAACTGACCTCTTGCAGTCATTCCGTGAATGATAATTTGCGCGAGTTTGCATCGCACGCAGCATCGCAGATCGTGTCGAATTACGCATCACACTGCAAAATTGCTCCTCTGCATGCAAGTGGATTTTATTGCACTTCTCAGTTTGGGAAATGCTCGAATATGATAATTCTACGTGTGAGTGCACTAGCCCTGAACATACATGTACATTTGTAGGTGACCAGTTTGTGGTGTCTCATAGCCTACCTCACGACCTTCTGCTTTCTTTCTCCATCACTTGTATCTTGCAGGTATATCATCCTGTGACGACCAAATTGAAGTCTGAATTTGAAGTGTGAAGATGCTTCAGCAACCACATCGTACTTTTCCGTTGCCTTCATTGTGCTTCTACTGTGCAGGTGTGTAACTTGTGGGGCATACTTGTGATGACATATTGTGCTGGCGACACAGTCAGATTTTGTCCATGCGTGTAACGTACACCTGCATGTTATGCATTGAAGCGGATCTGCCACTTACGATCCTGGGACGAGTATCAGGTCAGCTTTGTCTTGTGTGGGCTGTACCAGATTGCTGTTCACTTCTCTATCTGTTGGATATGTGACTTTCTGCAAGTTTCTGGTGTATGGTGACCACTTCTTTGCTTATCACTTTGTATGATATTACATTCTGTATTCGCTGCTTCCATGGCGTGGTCTGCAAACTGCAATCCTTGGGCAAATGTCATGTTTGCTATGTTGTGCTTTGGCCGTCAGCTTGTCTATACGTTGTAGTTGAATTATTTTGTTTCACAACTGACTTCCTGAAGTATGGTGGCCACTGCTTTGCATGGCATTATACATGAAGAATTTCCTGTTTGTGTCGTGTGCATGTGCGTATGTGTGCGTGGCCGCGTGCGTGGCCACGTGCGTGGGCCGTGTGCACCCGCGTGTTTGTGTATCTGTGTGCGGGGTAGCGAGGTGGTATGTATCAGTGTGTTATTGCAGTCTCATGGCTACATACAGTACATCGCACGCGTGCTCATCATGTTTACTTTCGGGGTTGGGGTGGGGAGGGAACGGAAAAAGAACTGAAATTATCCATATAAAAACCGCTCTGTGAGCGGTTCTGAAAACCCTTTACTGGTGCTGCCCCGTCGTAAAAGTAAGAAATTAGAACTGGAGCATTGTCCCCCCAAATGCGAACAGATCCACCTAAATCGCGAATGACAGGACCCAAACGCACCAGAAGCACGAGGTTCCTAGCTGTGGATGCAGATGGGGACGTTGGTCCAGACCATAGGCCATGGTCGTCGATAATTGTACGTGTACTAGCAATACACTGCCACTGATACAATGTGCAATGTACTGCACTATAGTAGTGGTGGTGTTACCCTATGAAATTGCTGTAATCCTCTGGCCTCCGGACCTCGTGCTACTGGTGCGTTCGGGTCCCGTCATTCGCGATTTGTGGATCTGTTCGCATTTGGGGGGACAATGCTCCAGTTCTAATTTCTTACTTTTACGACGGGGCAGCACCAGTAAAGGGTTTTCAGAACCGCTCACAGAGCGGTTTGTATAATTATGGATATTTATTTGGCGCTGAGATATCCCGTGCTTATTTGCTGGCGCTGAAGTATAAAGCGCTGAATTATGTGACGGTGTAAAATTCGGCACCTTCATTGTTCATGTAGGTTCACGGCGTGTTTTTTAATTTTTTTCCCTAATTTTTATAGAAGTGCACATGGCTACTGAGAATGAAAGAGAAAACAACAACAACAACGACGACGACGACGACCATGACGACGACCACGACGGCAACAACAACAACAACAAAGCCAAAACCAGCAAGAGAACATGGATCCGACATTGCTGGCCCTCATGCGGCAAGATTGCTGAGGGTTGTCTGTAAGGATACTGTCTTCTCCAGGAGGTTGTACTTTGGTCTGATCAGACTGTACAGGGTATACTGTCATCGGCGAGAGAGCTGAGCGTTACACCATGCGAGAGCCATTGGTCAATGTCGGCGGCAAATAATATGAAGAGTGTAGGGCCAAGCACGCTTCCTTGGGGCTCTCCGGGAGTGATGGGGGTACTTATTGGAGGCGTGGCCTCTAGTTACCACCTTTAGGCAGCGGTTACTCAGGTAGTCGTGTAGCCAATCGTAAACACGGGAACGTGGGTGATACACGTAAAGTTCCTGCAATGCACCCATGTTGGCAATGTTGTGTTTAGTCACACGGAACAAACTAAATCATGAAGCGAAAGGCCTAAACCTGGTCAAAGACGAAGCTTAGAAGCTCATCAAATATTTTAATTTCGTGCTTGGACAACTTCTTCAGCTGAGTACTCTCACAGCTCGCACAATGCGTTCCATTATGATTTTCACGAACGTTCTGGCGGAACGTGGGGGAGCCTCCATACACGGTATGTTGTGAATCAGAAAACGTCTGTACGTGGGTCACTGAGTATCACGTGGTACGCACACGTTAAGTACCCACGGATGACGTGGTACTAAACCTCCCTACTGTTCTATTTCCACAACTTGTGAGAGGTTGTTGGATCGTGGCGTGCGGAAACCGCTTGGAAGTTGCATATCAAAATGGCATGGTCGGGCCTGCCGAGTGCCGAGGGGAGCAAGCACGTTGGTTGATATTGGGGTAGTGAAGTCGGAGAGAACTAAGTCTAACGTATTTTCACCGGGTGTTGGACTGTGTATATGCTGGTCAAGGTGGTGGGTTGCACACAACACTTCCAAGGCTTCCCCAGCGACAGTTGTCTTTTTACTGTGAAGCCAGTCTTAACAACTACCACGGGAGAACAAGAAGACTGAAAAGGCAAGACTGAAAACTCACTAATTGCGTATGCTCATCTCACGTATATAAGCGAGACAAGAAACAGTTTGGGGAATATTATCACACAGAAAAGAAATACAGTTACATGTACACCTGCACCCCCACCTCCCCCATACACACACCTCCCCCTTGATGACATTCCACAAATGAGTTTTGTTGTTGTTTGTTTGTTTACTTTATTTCAATTCGCAAATCCAAACGGGTACATTATTATTATTACTCTCGTATCCGTCCCGAATGGGACTCACGACGGCAGAATTAACTGTGAGCATGTGTGTGTGTGAGAGTGGGACAACGAAATGAAAAAGAAAAGAAGAGTCTTTTAATAAAGGTCCAATTTAAGAAGAGCAGTACTAGACCAAATGGCTGAGCAGATGTTACTCCATTGTTTTCTGTCGCGGGCATAGGTGCCGAGATCACGAAGGCAGCTGGGCTTAAAAATGCAGATAGGTGTGAGGCGGACGTCTCGCTGGAGACTTGTGGTGAGGCAAGAGCGGGGTGCACCTATTCGAAAGGGCTGACTGGTAGCATATATACAGAAAGCAGTGAGAGCAACATTTGCAGGGATGTCACTTGGCTGGCGTAATATATGTCCTAATAGCTTCCACATGTCCCGCTTGGCCATTTCAGATACAGAGCACTGGCCAGTAACAGCATATAAATCTGCATTTGAGACGACATCTGGGTGGGTAATTCCAAAGGTACACCGCAGCTGTTTCCTATGAAACACATCTAGGCGCTTTTCTTGTGCACGGGACAGGCCATGGCAAGCAAGGTTGTAGGTCAAGATTGGTAGAACGAAAGTGTTGTATAAACGAATTTTAATGGGTGTAGAAAGCAGGTTGTGTTTGAACCGTAACTTCAGAGTGTCTCCAAATGCTCCTGCCGCCAAGCCAATACGGCGCGTTACGTCCTCCCCGGAGCCGTACAGTGAGCCGAGTGTCTTCACCTGTCGCCAAGCTTCTTTACCACGAGTTGTGCCGACATTTCTAGATGTTGTAGAGGTGGCATCTCCCAAAGTGGGTTCCAGATAAATACGGGTCCATTCAGTCTTACTGGTATTGACGGCAAGACCCCATTCGGAGAAGACGCCTGCGATGACGGGTAGGGCGCTGGTAAGGAATGATTTTGATGTGGAGATGAAGTCTACGTCATCGGCGTAAGCTGTTTCTTCAGGTAGAATGTTGTCTGCTGATGGTCGGGCTGGCTGTCGGTCACGTACCATTCGTAGGGCTGCTTCAAATCAACCGTGAACAGTACCGGTGACAATCCATCGCCCTGGGGGACCCCCCGAGCTGTCTCAAAAGGTGCGGACTGTGCTTCGTTCACGCGAACTGTCAGCGCTGTGCCAGACAGCAGGTACCTAACCAGTCGTAAACCGTCCGCGTCTCCAATTTTCTCTTGCTCCATGACATCCAGCAGCTTTGTGCGGTTTATTGTGTCAAAAGCCTTGCTCAGGTCCAACCCTAGCACGTAGATAGTGGTGTTGAAGCGTTCAACAATTGATGCCAGGATCCGTTTGCAAAACACAATGTCTGCGGTTGATCTGTTCTGACGGAACCCGGCTTGCGATGGAGATATATATCGCTCTACGTCAGCTCTGATCCGGCTAAGTGTGATGAGAGACAAGATTTTTCTGGCAGTAGTCAGCAATGTTATCGGACGCAAATTCTTCATGGGGCCTTTGGGTTTACCTGGCTTAGGCAGAGCGATTAGTACACCATCTCCAAGGGACGCTTGGCTCTGCTGAGTGAATACATCGTTGAAAATGCTGCTCAAGCATTCCGCAAGTGCAGGGCCTCCGTACTTGACCAGCTCGGCCGATATGTCATCAGGCCCGCAGGAGCGTTGGTTCTTTAGACGACTCATTGCGCTCGCTACCTCTGCTGTGGAAATCGGTTTATTGAGGGGTTTCGGTGTTCCTGTAAATGGCGTAACCGCTGGCTCTGCAGCAGTAGGAGAGAATTTCCCAGTGTAATGTTCAGCTATTCTATCCGCTTGCTCTCCTGGCCCAAGGACAGCCTTGCCGTTGTTGCCTACAATGGTTAAATCTTGTGGGCACTTTGGTTTCAGCAGTTTTATCCCTGCAAACATCATTGGCCCGTTCTTGAGCGACTCCACTTCTCTGATGTGGCTCTCTAGATGCTGTAACGCCAGCTGTCGAGACAGGATTCGGATTTCCTTCTGCACTCTGTTACGCTGCACTCGCAGCTCATTTCTTCTATTCATGTTTGGTGTGCTATTAAGATCCATACGCAGCTTCCTCTGCAATTCTGAGAGTTTGTCTACCTCATCCGTAGCGTAGGGTAGCTTGCTTCTGCTCGGTGTGTATCCGACTACTCCAGTTGCCACCTTGCGGGTACATGGAATAAACGGTAGATGGAATAAACGAATACCGCGTTCCACATACACAACGGCCACATGTTGTTGGTTTGACGGCATGAAACTAGCAACATGTGTGAACTCTAACAAGGTTTCTCTAATACTAGTATTGTACTAGTATTGGATTATATAACAACCACATGTAGCAAAAGGAACCGCAGCACTAAAAGAAAAAAGCCACAAACGAACAATCGGACATTGTAGCAAAACAAGTCAAAACTCGACAAAACCAAAAATGCCACTACAAACTATACGCGAGACAAGAGACACAGGAAATTTCATCATTCAGAAAACCAACACATCGTTCTACAACAATAATACCCTGTACATAATATACTGTTTTGCAAAATATAAATCAAAGACGTGACTGTGTTGATAGCGGAGGGTGTTAGGATGGGTGCAGCAGCAAATGCAGTTTAGGCCAGGATACTACTTGTACACACACACACTTGTCAGATCATTCTATTGCTCAAATTCCACACAGTGCACGCCAACACAGAAAGCATGTTTACAAAAACGTACACCCCTATAACCGCATTTCCTGGCGCTGTTATCTTCTGATTTGGTGCTCCTGCCGACATTGTCGTGTTTGAACTGGAGATGCTGGAGCAGTGTCTGTTTAGTTGCATCCAATGGCACGTTTGGCTTGCTTCTCGATATTCGCCTTGTGGGTACGCACATGGCGGTTGCGATGGCCGGACTGTGAGAATGCCTGTTCGCAGCCCGGGATTGTGCACATATATGGTTTGTAACCTGTGTGTGTTCTCCTGTGAATATTTAGATAATACTTCATCTTGAAGGTTTTTCCACACTCTCTGCAAGGATATGGCCTCTCGCCAGTGTGCACCGATATGTGTCTTTTGAATTCCGACGGATACGAGAAACTCTTATTGCATTCCGGGCAGACTAGTTTGTCTTTGGCAGATTTTGCAGGTTCTTTAGTCGACGGCTGCTGTCCAAGTAAGTTACTCTGTGGCAGCGGCTCGACGAGGTCGTGTTGATGTGGTGGCATTACATGCAACCTGGGAATAAGTGGCGGCTTGTGATGTTGTTGTCGTTGTTGTTGTTGTTGTAGGCCCCTTGCTAGTGATGGTGATAGCATCACATCACTACCACGCAATAGCGCAAACACATCATGATGTGATCCTGTATTTACATCGGAGGGCATAGCGGTAGAGACCTTTGGCAGGTAGGGAAAGATTGCTGCATCACTCAAGCTATTGGGTAGGTTAGGCTGAAGGAGTGGTTCCGCTTGACCTAGGTTTAAGGAGAATGGTGTCGCTGAGTTATCAGGTTCTTTCATTGACAGCTGCTGCCCGAGGCAGGTGTTCTGTGGAAGTGGCTCACTGAGGTCGTGACAACGACTTGGTGGCATTTCCGGTAAACTTGGAATATATTGTCGTCCTTGCCTTGACACGACCATCGCATTCGTGTCACCAGTAGGCGCAAACACATCATGAGGGAATCCTATATTTCCAAATGAGCTGACGCCTTTAGAAACTTGTGGCGGGAACGGAAAGAGTGCTGCATCACTCAAGCTATTGGAAGTATGCTGGTTATCCGGCATTAGGCTATGCGGAGGATCGGTGCCGTCTGACCTTGGTGGAAGGAGAATGTTGTCGCTGGATTTTCAGGTTCTTTCAATGACGGCTGCTTTCCGAATACTTTACTCTGTGGTAGTGACTGGCTGAGGTCGTGTGGGCTTGGTAGCAAGTCAAGTAAGCCAGGAATATTTGGCGGCTGGAGATGCTGTCGTCTTGGCTGTAAGGCCATTGCTGGCGCTGGTGCTGCCATCAACTTACTATCACCCAAAGGCGCAAACGCATCATGATGTACGAGTCGTGTGTTCACATTGGAGCCCATGCCCGTAGAGACTTCTGGCAAGGGGGGAAACATTACTCCATCAAACAAGTTTCCATAGTGCTGGTGATCCTGAAGCTGAAGATTTGGTGCCGCCAAATTTTGTAGGTAGGAGAATGGTGTCGATCCGCTGCGTGATTGGTCTTGTGGAACCAAAGCGTCGTGAGCGTAGGGGTTTGACGCTACACCACTGTGACCGAGTTGATCAAAGGTAAACTGGCTCATCCTGCTTGCGTTGCTATTGTCCATGGCAAAGACTAAAATTCACAAGTTGAAACAGAAACAAAATGCAGAGGTTTTGAACAACGGCTGCAGTGAATATGCACGAATCTGGGTGGTGGTAGGAGTTAATAGGGAGCTGATGGTGATGAGATACGATAGTGAGGTGCAGGTGGGAATGTCTCTCAGTTAGTGGTTCTGGAGTTATGCAATGTTAGTGCTGCGGGTCGATACAGGTGAGAAAGGGGAAATTGTTATGGGTGTAGGTGTGTAGTCTAACCATAGGTGTTGGTGTGCGTGGAAGATAGACGTTGCAAATGTGGCAAGTCATGCTCGATAGGATATGTGTGTCAGGGTGATGGTGTGCTGTATTAGTCTGACCATCAGCTGAAGGTGGGTGAGAAGTGGTAATCTGGGCTAATATTGAGAGGCTGTGATTGAAAGTAGTATAGAGATTGGCGTGTGCAATGCGCGTGTGAATGTACTGGAGGGGAAGGGGTAGCCATCATGATAATCATACTCTTTGAGGTGTCGTTCGCTTTCTTCTTGCCATAATTAACACTGAACACATCTCCTGTTCTAGGCTAAGTCAGCACTCAGATGCATGGCTATCTGCCAATCTGTGCAGTTTTCTACCTGAAGAGTTGAGGTATTTCTCTCGACTCTCAGCTTCAAAATAGCACTGATAGTGCTTGAATTCCGCTTCGGAAAAATGGAAATAGAGGTATAGATTACTTATGTTGCAGATTGCTATCAGCATACATGTATTTGCAGCATACCGTATTATCTCTCATATAAGCACGGTCCTTTATTTTTTCAATGTACCTCTGCCCAGTGCTATTAATGGAGACGTTCCTTTATTGGAGACTGTTCCATTATTATTTCAACCTCATTTCAGAG
The DNA here is from genome assembly GCF_964019385.1 of Sycon ciliatum. Taxonomy (NCBI): domain Eukaryota; kingdom Metazoa; phylum Porifera; class Calcarea; order Leucosolenida; family Sycettidae; genus Sycon; species Sycon ciliatum. The sequence goes on along the minus strand of NC_088643.1, from coordinate 52,306,578 downwards.
GCATGTTGCCATGCCAAATTCATCTCAAGACACACACATTTCAGGGTTTTTTCGCCGGTACAGATAATGAATTTATTTATTTATTTATTTCACCTTCCCGTGGCCAGAGAATATAGGCCAATATGGAGGGAGGGGGGCGGTAGCCAGCCATGGCAGTAAACAAAAACAAAGCAAAAATAAATAAATATTACACATTACTGGAGGCAAAGAGAAACAAATGTGGATGAAGAATTAGCAGTTATTAGAACACGAGCTTCATGTTGGCCTTGAAATCCTTTAGCGTACAAGACGATTTTACTGATAGAGGCAGGGCCAGCCAGAGAGAATAGGCAGCAAAAAACGGAGATCTGGTATAAGCTGAGGTTCGGGCTTTAGGCTGCAACCACACTACGTACAAAATCAAGTACGCGTTTGCGTTCAGCTTTTAGATAACGCAAAGTCGCAACCACACTGCCATTTCATGCGCAAGGAATCCTTGCGTTTTGTCTACATTTCTGGGTCCCAGAAAAAATAGCGCTGTGAAAATGTATTGTACTACATGTGTGTGTGTAGTAGTTTGAAAAAGAGTCGCGAGCGCCTTGACATACACGTTCCGAGGCCTCGGTCATCTCCTTCTCTCGGATGGTCCGCTCCAGGCTGTCATCTGGCCCTGCTTCGTCTTCATGGTACGCTGCCCCAAGCTGCATGAGCTTCTCAATTCGAGATTATCAGCGAAATACAATGTAGTTGCGCGGCATCTCGAACTAACAACAGCAGGCAACAGGACTGTCCGGAAATTATACTGAAAGCAAAGCCCTGGCAGATGAAATCTCAAATACTACAAACTGCACTGACAAGGAAGCCGTCTACTACCGACACAGTGCAAGCCTCAACAAGAAACATCTCCCGTATGAAGAGCCGAGCGAAACGCAAGGAAAAGGCGAAAAGTTGCTTTCTACAGGGGTACCCGGTTTGCTGAAACGAAACGCAGTACGTTTTGCGTTTCGTACGCGTTTCCTTGACGACACAAGCAGAAAAGTTGCGTTTACGCAGTTTTGTACCTAGTGTGGGTGCAGCCTTAGGTAAAGTGCAGGGATTGCGCGTAGGACGAGTGGGAAGAAACCAGTTATATTTACGCAAGTGTGGCGGGCTTTGTCAAGACGAATAGAATGAACAACAATACACAGTTTTCGATCCGCTTGACTAGAGATAGGGAAGGTGTTAGTTAAGGAGGCTCCAACCTTCTGCGCTGCGCAGCCGGTCTGGCGCTCTGTTTTTTGTTTTTGCCGATAAGTGCGAAAAGTTGGGAAATTCCCATCTCAACTTACTAAAATTTGAACTCCACGATCGACAGTCTTATCAGAGAATATTGTTTCATTCTTCACCTGTAGTCTTCCCTGGGCCCCATCGAGGTTCCTGTTGTTTTTTCTTCCAATGTGTCAGTGGGTATCTGGGCATGTTTTCAAAAGCATCGCTGGTGTGAGCAAGAAGTTGACTTCACAGCTCGATTTCTCTAGATCCTGAACAATTTTGCTTGACGAAAAAATGACCAAGGAGAACGGAGCCGAGCGTCTCGATGGCTGTGTAACACCAGGGACCAAAACCTACTGTAAGCGCGTTTTGGAGAGAGAGATTGAAGTGGGTGCACAGACTCTGGTAAGTGGATCCACTTCTAATTCTCAAGTGGCGAAATATATTGCTACGCTGAAAACATTGCAGTCTTGAGTGAGTGGTAAATCGTTGGTGAGCTACTGCTCAGTGACTTGGGCTATTTACGAAAGCTGTGACCTGTCAGCTGCCAACGTCGCCAGCAGTAAGTCATCACCTGCGTCCACTTGAATAAAATGCAGCACTGAAAATTGAGTATGTTGTTTTGCAGTGTACTATTCTCTATTGTCAGAGTGTGAAGTATTTTGTAAATGTTGTGTTGTACAGCACCAGTGATTTGAAAATATTCCTACACTACTCGCACCAGTTCTATTATGATGAATGCATGCACCTGTACCCATAAGGACTATGTGCATGCACATACGCAGGCACGCGTGTGAGCCTACATGTCACAGTGTGTGTGTGCGCGCGCGCGCGCGCGCGCGCGCGCAGTGCATGTTGTGTGTGTGTGCACAAGTGCATGGACAGCAGAATATGGTAACTAAGCTCAAGAGCATGCATTTTGCATGTGGGTGTATGCTATTGCGGGTGCGCGTATATGACGTACATGTATTTGTGTGTGCAAGAGGTACTTGTTTGTGAGCATGTGCATGGAAGCGTACATGTATGTATCAATGTGTGCAATGCGCATGCACCCACATTCACTTGTGGTTGTTCCATGTCATTGGGAATAGTGTTATGATTATACCTAATGGGTGCTACAATTACTAGCAGTCGTTCATTGCCAATATTGAGTTGAACCTGCATCTACATTCTACATGTACTACAAACATGAAACTGCCCCCCCCCCCCCCCCCCCCCAGAATATAATAATTGTTATCCTCCTCAAGCTCTTTGCCTGTTGCTTTATGAGAAATACTAGGAGTGAAATATTGCAAGAGTTGTGATGCAAAGCTGGTCTGAACTGCGCTCAGGGTCAGTAGGCCTTGGCCTGGATCATGAATAACGTTGTGCATGGATCATGCCGATATCCAGATCAAGGGCTAAAAAGCCCAGGAACCATGGCCTCATCTAGTCTCCATGTATACTATAAAAATCTGGGGGACCATTCAATGCTTTTGACACAAAAAATTGGAGTAATACCACAAGGAAAGAATAGAATGATCACCTTACCTGAAAAATAACAATTCCAAGAATGGTGGAAAATCGGCCAATTTTCTGTCCTATTTTTATTTGTGGAGGTCTAAAATGCACGGTAACCCGCCTAAAATTATATATTTCTAGTTTCTATGAAGTATGAGGATCCCAAAAATAAAGTTAAAAGGGCATGTCCATGAAGAAAATATGAAGCTGTGCACCCAATTGTACTTTGCGGACGGACATTTCTGCGAAGTTCATTTTTGTACCAAAATTTCTATTTTTCTGAGTAGTCAATGCTGATTGCCAGATTTTCTTGCTCAAATGCTTCACTGTGATGTGTGAAAGGACTTGCAATCACAAAGAGAAGCCAGACAACTGGTAAATCTGACATATGACCCCAAAACAAGCAAATTTAGGCCGAAATCGATAAATACACCCACCCCTAGAAATACACCTCAAACAGCCTTATCTCCGCTGAAACACCCCCTGAATTTTTTTGTGGAGTAACATGGGATGATATAGAGCACACTCATCCACAAAAAGGAGAGGGTTTATGAAGAAAAAAAATCACCCCCAAAGGGTTGGAGCCTCCTTAAACATATCATACAGCTCGGCAGAAGGAAAGTATGATGGTTTGCGGAAAAGGACTTTGAGTATCCTCTTATTGTGGACTTCCAGGGTACTCATTAACGATTTACTAAGTAGGGATGACCAGGCGGTTGAGCAATAGAGAAAAATGGGGAGAATATAGCAATGATAAAAAAGGCGAATGCATTCAAGCGGTAAGTGGGAGCAGTGAGACACGAGGTAGCTTACAGCTTTACTGACTTTGCTACAGATATAGTCGACATGTCTACTAAACGATAAGTCTGAGTCAATGACCAAACCAAGATGTTTGTGTTGTTTTACCACTGTGAGGTCTGTGACTGTGAGGGATCCGGGAAGAGTGAATGCATAGGTTGGCTCTGAGTTCGGCAGGAATAATATCTCAGTCTTGGCGATATTAGGTCTTAGTCTCCAGGTAGTCATCCACTGATGGACTTCGTTGATACCGCGCTGGAGACTGTCTCGCAGCCTGTCTAGACACTCATTGAACCGGAGCAGTGCAGTATCGTCAGCAAATAAGGACACACCTTCAACATGACTGGGAAGATCATTTATATACACTAGGAAAAGGAGGGGCCCTAGGATGGATCCCTGGGGCACTCCGGACAGAACAGGTGAAGCATCTGAGAGAGTTCCACCTACAAAGACAACTTGCGTTCTGTCGGATAGGTAGTCTGTAATCCACTCCAGCGCTGAGTCACACACACCGAAAACTTTGGAAAGTTTAGCAAGTAATGCACGGTGCCACACGGTGTCGAAAGCTTTCTCGAGGTCGAAAAAGCACATGGCAACTTTCCGTCCCATATGACGATGGTCGGCAATGTTTTGGATCAGCTTGGTGAGCTGTAGAGCGGTCGAGTCACCACGACGAATCCCAGATTGCGCGGGATCCAGAGCAGGAGAAATATGATTATACAATTGATTGAAGAAGAGCCGTTCGCAAAGTTTGGAAATACAGGACAGGAGGGAAATTGGGCGATAGTTACTAGCTTGAGATTTGCTGCCTTTGCACTTGTAAATAGGCACAATTTTAGCCAGTTTCCAGTCAGTAGGGAACTTGCCTGTGGTAAAGGAGAGGTTAAATAGGCGGCTAAGTGGAAAAGAAATCGCAGGAGCTAGCTTCTTTATCATATTGTTCGTGATACCGTCTAGCCCTGGCGCTTTCCCAGATTTCAGGTTTGAGATGGCTTTACGAACATCTGCTGTAGTGATATGAACGCGGGTGAATTGGCGAGTAAGACGAGTGTCATATTGGAGAGGGGGTATTACTAAACGTGGGTCATCAGGCACCGCGACAGAGGTAAACTGCTTGTTGAGGATGGTTGCTTTTTGGAAGCTGTCGGACACCAGCAGCCCATCAGGGCTTGCAATGTCAGGGATGCCAGGTTTTACTTTGTGCGATCGCTGACTGCGGACAAACTGGTGAAGCGTAGTGCTGCCTGAGGTAAGTGTTGTTTTGATTGAACGAATGTACTGGCGGTGGCACCAGCGGGAGAGATGTCTCACCTGGTTCCGCTGTGCCTTATATGCTGATAGGTTGTAGTCCGTAGGGAATTTCTTGGAGAGGCTGAATAGGTCACGCTTCAACTTGATAGCCTTGCGTAGTTCAGTGGAAACCCATGGATGATATTTGCGTGTAGACCCTGGGGTTGAGGGAGTTCGATTTGGTTTGCGGGAGCTATGAAGGGGAACATACTTGGACAGCACAGTCTGCAGGACACTGTGCAGGTTACTAAGTGCACTGTCCACGTCTGAGGATATTAATGAGTTCCAAGGTACTGAGTCTAAGTCTGCATTGACCGCCTCCCACACAGCAGGTGTGACGTGTCGGAGATCGAAAGACATAGGGTTAGGCTCCTGAGCCTGAGACGTTATTTCGCGGGGAGACTGAGGCAGGGGGATGTCGAACTGGCAGTACACAATGGCATGGTCTGAGGCGCCCAGAGGGCAGTCAGTTTCGACGCAAGACGAGAGATTGGCACGGTTACTAAATACCAAATCCAAGCAGGCTTGGACACCAGAGGGTGACGTGTATGTACATGTGTTGACGAGTTGGTGAAGACCAAATGGACTGAGCGTGCGATACAATTCAGCACCGGCAGTATTGGTGGAATCTGTCGAACACCATGACGTGTGCTTGCTGTTAAAATCACCTGTCAAGATAACGTGAGAAGATGAAAGAGGAAGAGTAATGAGTACGTCTTCGAGAGTCTGGCAGTACCTTGCTATATCTGTTGGCTTAGCAGAAGGTGGACGATAACTGCAGCAGAGGAGGATCGGCTCAGCTGCAGCCGGATACGGCTGGAGTTGAACCCAAACGGCTTCGCATCCATCGCGAGCTAGATCGGGGCATTCATTCGTTCCCTTGTCACTGGACAGTTCTGTCCGTTTGGTTTTAGCGAATTCAAATAAAGAAAACACACACACACACACACACACACACACATGGCAACAGACTTAAACTTATTCTGTCGAACAAGGATAGAGACACCACCATAACCTCTTGCACTTGTCCCGGACTTATTCTCTGCAGGGGGCCTGTCCCTCCGGAAGGTGTCATAACGCGTAATATCAAGAGTACATAACCCAAGAGTGTGCAACTGCCTGCACAACCTCTATGCTGTGCTGCGACGGCAGAACTTCACATCACGTGACATGGTTCAAAAGGTTATGCTGGCAAACAGTGCAAAGTGACCCAAGAGAGTTGTACCCAAAGCTGGGCTGCGTACAACCCAGTATCTATCATGCACTAGAGTGCACGGGTTCATCACGTGATGTGAAGTTCTGCCGTCGCAGACCCCATAGCTGGAGTTGCACACTCTTGTTTATCTACTCTTGGTAATATTAAGTGCAATATTCGGGTCGAGCCAGGTTTCAGTTAGGCAGATTATGTCAGGCTGCCACTCTTCAGCAACAATAGTAAGCTCTGTACACTTATTTACTACAGAACGACAGTTTGTTGATAGGAGTGTGAGCTGGGGTGGTGTAGAATGCTGGTGAGTGGGAAGGGAGTGTCTGGTAGGAAAGAATGGGTGTGCGTGTGGGTTCAGTGAGGAAGGTGGGTGTGGGTCCAATTGCATGGTTTAGTTACTAGCAGACTGATCCAAGGTTGTGCTGTCAGTTGCAAATCTCCATTCCCTGATGGAAAGTTTGCTTGGCCAGAAATCTTCTTCGAGAACCTGGTCAGTATGCTCAGCCGGAACAACAAGGTGAGCATAAGCAGTACCAAAGTACTTGGACTCCGAAATTGAGCAACTGAGGACGTCAACTGCTTTCTTTTTGCACCACTCCCTGATAGAGTCAGCCTCACACCCAGGATCGACATTTCCGAGGTAGAAGCACTTCCGCTTGATCCTTTCTGCCCCCTGGAGGCTGCCTCGCTTACTGGACATCGGCTTTTTGTACGGTGATGTGATAGAACGCTGCAGTGCGGGAGCACGAGCCATGTGTCGGTGTGGAGGATACTGCCAACCATTACGGTCAGTGTCACCAGGAGTGCCAGAGCTGGTCATTCGCGTGCCATGTTTGGGTGCGGGAGGTGCGTACTGGGAACCTACTTGTACAATGGGCTCTGTAGAGGATGCGCCAGGAATGGTAGAAGTGTACATATTTGGACCTACTTGTACATTGGGCTCTGTAGTAGATGCACGTGAAAGGGTGGCAGCGTACGTATTCGGTTGGTACCGAGTGTTTAGTGGCACTCCCGGGGCTCGCACTTGCTGACTTTTGAGCTCCCCCATCTCTTCCCGCAATCGTGACAATTGGGCTTCGAAGTTTTCTTGCGAAGACTTACTTGTTTCAATCACATTTCGTAGTTGCGAAATCTCATTTGAAAGTGCTCGGACTACGTCTAATAGTTCTGATACAATTGGTACCATACCGGTTTCAGATGGCGCTCCTCTGGCTGGTGCGCTGGCTCCCTGGCCCTGCTTACGGAGAGCGAACACGAGGTCCGCCCTGGATAGGTCGTCCCATCCTGGAATTCGGGCGTCCTTGGCTACCTGCTGCAACACATTGAACTCGATCAGGGCTAGGTCTAGGGTTGAGTCCGCCATAGCTGTGCTTCCTTGGTCAGTGCTCGACAAACAAAAAAAAAGTAAGGAGCCGATTGGCGGAGCAACAAAATCTGCTTGCCGTCTTGTTACTAGTGGAACCCTGAGTACATGTACCCAGTGTGCTTATAATGGAGACTGAGCACTTTATTTTTTGAATGCTGCCCCAAGGTGTTCTATTATTGGAGACGTGCTATTATTGGAGACTGTGCTTATATTAGAGATAATACGGTAAGTCATTTTCTACGAAACAGAAAAGATACAAGAAGTACAGAATTATTATTACTCAGCAGGCAAAGGCGCGGTAATAAGGTTCGGGCGGATCGCGAAATCATGGAATAGTGCCTTCATGGATTCTCGCATTATGCTCGCAAAATCTTCATACAGTGCGTTTTTCGTACTGTACGTGCCTCACCAGGAAAGTCGGGCTGCGCCGCGGGCGTGCGCTGCTAAGACTAAGAGCTGATAAGCGATTATGGACTTGGTAGATCTAATGAGTCCATACGTAATCACAGTAATTCCATTCTTTTTCCAGCCTGCTGGCCTGGGCTGGACTCGGCAAATGGAGTTCTTTGGAACGCGCTCCATGGCATGTTCATAATCATAGCCGCTCCTTCATCCTGATCCAACTTTATCAATGGATCAGTGTCTACTTCACTATCGCTCCATCTTTTGGAGACGCTATCGTTACAGCCTGAGGCACAATGAGAAAACTCCTCTTCGTCTGTCTCTGTCGTCCATGATGATCCATGGCTCTCCATGATTTTTAAAGAAAACATCTACTCCACGTATGTCATTGTTTGTTTGTTTGAAGTTCTATTTTACATCGCAAACCAAACGGGCATTGATGCCCAATATTATGATGGCGATAGAATAAAAAGTGTGGCTCGATAAAGCTGCACTTGAGAAAACAGTCAATAGGAAGTATATGGACCGGTAATTACAAGTCAAGTTCGAACGAATTAACAATCAGAGAGAAATAGGAAGATGAGGACCTATGCCAGAGGGAGGTACTATTCGGCCATATTAACCGTAGAAAAACACTTTCAGCAATCTTTTAAACGGGGTTGGACGACGAGTGGACGTCCACGGCGGAAACCAATGGTCGGCCGTCGCCAGATGTTCGCCGATTTAGCGGAACAACATATTTGCAATTGTCATTGCCACGGGTGTTTACTGGGAGGTGGAGGGCTACTCTATCTTTCAGAAGAGGGCTGCATCATTTCGGATTTGTAGAGCAGCTTTGGTTGGGCATTCTATAATATAGTATTATTATGATCAGAGCAGACTCAGTGGAGGACGGTCAGGTTGGTTGTAACTTTGAGTTTCATGCCGTTAGGCAATCATCAGACAACAGCTGTGTGATGATTGCCTAACGGCATGAAACTCAGAGTTACAACCAACCTGAACGTCCTCCGCTGAGTCTGCTATGTAGTAAGCTCTGTCTCTGACATTGAGCACTCTCTGCAGCTCGGGGATCAACGGATTTATTATTATGATCTATAGCCGCGATCAAAGAAAACTGACCCACGAGTCCGGGCACGAGTCAAACTCAGACTAAAGTAATCCCACGTTTCCATTTCAATTCCAAAATCAATAATAAAATGGACCTGATGGCCAGTTGTCGTACGACGTTAGTACCGTCGGTCAGTGTAGTGCAATGTTATCGCATGAGCTGATTGATTAGTAACTGGTGGTGTTAGTGGACAATAGCGTAACTTCAAGCAGTATTTTCTTGGTCCTTTTTCTTTTCTAAGTAAAAGTGGGGGGGGGGGCTTCCTGCACTTTCATAAACACGCTCTCTTCCATTAACACTGCAAAAGTCAAACTCACTTTACAATAATTATTCCAACATTCTTAGCCACCACCCAGAACACGCATGCGTACAACTTACTTCCCGCATCCAGGGTCACACGTTCTGACTGACAGATGCTTCGATGGGCTCCTCTGCAAGCTCCAAGGCTATGGTATTGGTGGGCAACTGCTGGCCTGGTTAACATCGTACCTCCAGAACCGGAAGCTGCAAGCTGTTGTTGGGGGACAGACCTCTACCCCCTCTACCATCCGGTCAGGCGTCCCTCAGGGCAGCATCCTAGGGCCCACATTGTTTCTAGTGTACATAAACGACGCCGAAGATCAGCTACCTGCCAGCGTCTCCATTGCCGTGTATGCTGATGATACTACGTTATACACGTCTGTCATGCCTGGACAGACCACAGAGGCCGCCGCAGCTGCACTTCAGACAGCCGTAAACCAGCTGGAAGCCTGGGGAAGTACTTGGAGGGTTACCTTTGAGCCCTCTAAGTCACAGCTGATGTCCGTGACCAGGAAGCTGGCCCCTCCAGACTTCCCCCTGTCCAATTCCTTGGCACCCCTGTTCCTGTCAGCAGCCAGTTGAAGCTCCTTGGGGTGGTGTTCGACGAGAAGCTCAACTTCAGCGCCCACCTCCACCAGCTTTCTGTGCGCGCACATCAACGCCTCCATTTCATGCGGAAGGCAGCCCCCATCCTGGATGCTGCTGGACGCCTAACCGTCTATAAGGGCTTTGTAAGGCCCATACTTGAGTATGCCCCACTAGCCTGGCTTGGTGCTGCCCAGACCCACCTTGGGAAGTTGGACACAGCACAGCGTAAGGCCATGCAGATGATTGGACCCACCACCGTCCTCCAGAGTCTGCGGGCCAGACGGACGGTCGCAGGGCTGTCTTATCTCTACAAGGTAGTTAACTGCAAGGGCCCACCCCGTCTGACACGCATGCGCCCTCCCCCAAAACCACGGGCCGATACTGTTCGAACCCGCCAGCAGCATTATGCTCAGCGCCAGCACCGGGAACAGCTCTTAAACACCACCCCCGGCACCAGTCACGATTACCTTCGACGTTCCTTCCCGTACTGTTTCCTTGAATTGTGGAACAGCCTCCCCGAGGACGTCTTTCCCCGTCTGGCCAATCACTATCCACTCACAGCTTTTAAAAAAGGTGTCAACAAACACATTTCAGACCAGCCATGGTCTTGGGACGTGCTTTGAAGCCCATTATGTTGATCGTCTCACTGTTCTTTCCAGATCGCACCTCTCGGTTTGGGGATGTGCATTGAAGCACCCCATACTAACGGTCTATACTGTCCTCTCTTGGTCACCACTCTCCCTATTACCTATATTGTAATTACCATTCATGTATTGCGCTTCAGACAGTTTTCTTCCGTTTTTGTCTCTTAGTGCGTTACCGGCATGGCGATACTGAGACCTAATGGTCAGTGGAGTGCCTGTAGCCTCACCAGCACTGCTACTATATGTGACTGTGGCGACCACCATTCAATGTCTCGTCCTCCCCTAACCGTACCCCAACTCTCTCTCTCTCTCTCTCTCAGCTCTCTTTTTATCTGTCTTTTCTTACTCTTTTTTCTTTGTCAGCTTTCCTGGTGGTTATGTGCTTTTTCAAGTAAATAAAAAATAAATAAAAAAACGCAAATTGCCTTCATCAGGTTCACAATGATGTGCAAGCTCCCAAGCATTCGCGGAGGAGATTGAGACTGCGAGATAACGCCTTCACAGCAGTATCAGTTTTTTTTTTTTTTTTTTAAACCAAGAACATATGCAATAACATGTTATTTATAAAGACAGGACAAGTGAATAATTAGTCAGTCCATTGTTCATGATGATCTCCGACGGTTACGTCGGCAAGCGAGCCTCCGCCACTGCCAAAGCAGCGTGGGCTCCGCAGGAGGGTGCAAATTTCAAACCAAAATTTAAACGCCTACAACCGCGAATGCACATGATACAGGATTTCAGAAGGCTGAAGGAAATCCTGCATCTAACAAATGCCATAACATGAGAGTAATGCTCACCCCTCTTCTCCGCCAACAGATGAGCAATTCGTTTGTACAGTGCTGTTGATGCTGGACCCATTCCGCCACTGGCTGACATGACCGCCGGAACAAAGGAGGCTTGCTCAACCTGCCTCACCCGCTCCTCATAGTATCAGTCCTCGCTCGAGAAGGCGACAGAGCTAGCAGGAAATTGAGGGAGGCTGTGGAGATCAGAGGTTTGGCTCCGAAGACAAACACTAACCCTGGGAGGTCATTGCTGTAATTTGTATCGCCACTCGCTTATTGTCTGATTATCATGACTGAATAATGCGTTTTTGTTTTGTTTTTGTTTTTACCTGCTTTACCTGTTTGATTGTTACCTTTCACGCACATGGTATCTTGCAAGAATCCCTTGTGATACTTTTTTGGCATTGTTTAAGTGTTATTTATCACCGTTACAAGAGCGCAATGTGGTGGTGTGGTGTATTGGATTTTATCACTATTGGAGTATTGATCCTTTATAGTAGTCTGTGTTGCAGTTTGTTAATTAGTACAACGATGCTTCCTGATGAGCGTTGTGCGAAAGCTAGTTCGATGCATATTTATATTTTTCATCGTTCCTATCATTGTTGTTCGCATTACATTTCCATCACAGTTATTTCTTGGTCCATCACCACTTTCTCTCTCTAGTATTTGTTCGTGACACCTCAATAAAACCTTCGTAACATGACACTTCATCTGATTCTGTTTATTGCCATCCTAAAACTTTTGTCACCTCGCCGCCTGTTCGAGTGATTATTATTTAATACCCTAGATCTGCTTACCGGCTCAGAGCATACAGGAACACCTGTCAGGAAACCTAGACACCATCCGTGTCACCAATCACTGCTCTGTGGCAGAATTGCAAACTGAGAATGCTCTCCTTGCGCAAGGGCCTGATCTGTAATCATGCGGCTTCTGGCTGGCTGAGGTGGTTAGTGGAGTTCTTTCGGTGCTCTTTTCCTCCAAACCTTTGGTTGTGCGAAGTTCTCTCTGTTGTTTACCTACCATCATATTTAACAGGAAAGTATACCTTATAATCAAGTGTTCACCAGTTGTTGCCTTCGGGTTGCTGAGTCGAATTGTCTTGGTCCGAGGAAGCTGAGACGCTCCCTTCCTCCTTTTTCCCAATCGAACTCGCCACTTCCACCGAAACTGGGTGACTTCGCCCTACTTGATGGGGATTTGTGTGCAAATATCACTAAAAGCACCATTTCGTTCTTGTTGTTATGAACCCTCTGATTCTCTAAATTGTCAGGAACGAACGACCACACAGCACGAAGACAACTATTGACTCTTAACGGTATATTTAACTCCGATCGAATATAATAACTAACACTAAGATCACCAGCTATAGCATGCAAAAGACAGCGTATATCCATTTTGCTGACGATACTGCACTGCTCCGGTTCAATGAGAGTCTAGACAGGCTGCGAAACAGTGTCCAGCGCGTTATCAACGAAGTCCATCAGCTAAGACCTAATGTCGCCAAGACTGAGATATTATTCCTGCCGAACTCAGAGCCGACCCCTGCATTCACTCTTCCCGGATCCCTCACAGACCTCACAGTGGTAAAGCAACACAAACATCTTGGTTCGGTCATTGACTCAGACTTATCGTTTAGTAGACATGTCGACTATATCTGTAGCAAAGTCAGTTTTTTTCTGAGTGGAGTTCCAAAACAGGCCTAAACCTAATGACAATGGTCCCACTGATAATAAGAGGAAAGAAAAATATATAAAAATAAGCGGACAAACAGAACAGAGAAGAAGATAGTTAGATAACTAATATGAGTACGGCGGCAGGGGAAAAAAAGTCACAAGCACGGCAACCGGGAAGAAAGGAGTGAGTGAGAGAGAGAGAGAGAGAGAGAGAGAGAGAGAGAGAGAGAGAGAAAGATAGAGAAAGAGAGAGGTAGTGAAGGAGATGAGTTCATCCTAGTTGACGGTACTGCCTAACAGAAAGGCCAGGCTTAGCGATTTGAAAGTGGAGCGCTTTCTTTCGAGGCGTGGTGTGTCTGGGAGCTGGTTCCACAGGATAGCTCCAGCATGGCTTATGCGCTTAACTGAGGATGCAGTAGGGGACACAGGAATGATGGGTAACTTGCTACTCCCTCCTCGTGTTCGGAGAGAGGGACTACGTGTGAAAAAGCTTGCAAACAGAGTACTTGAAAATTTGTTCAGGCAGCGCCAAATGAATACAAGAATGTGCATGTGGGTGTATATACTGAGGGTATGGGCATTCATGCGTTCAAGTAAGGGAGTCGTGTGAGTGCGAGGCTGCACACCGAGCGAGCCGCACGTTTGAACAAACTATCTAGGCGCTTTATCCTGATAAGACGATAAGAAAGGGGCAAAGGCAGCAGATGCATAGTCAAATTCTGATAATATAAAGGACCTGAAAAACTGAACACGGCAAGAAAAAGGCAAACATGCTGCACTTCGATTTAGTAGCCCAATCTTAGCAGCAACGCGGCGTGCAACATGGCTTGTCATGGTGTTCCAGCTCATGTCTGAGTCGAAATGTAGGCCAAGATACTTGGCCGTTTTCACAACAGGCAGCGTCTGCCCATTACAAAATTAATGACATGCAGCTCTAGTGCTTGAGATGGGGATGGGGGAATAGGCAATATCTGTGTCTTTCTTTCATTAAGAATTGAACCTCAGCCCTTCAGCCAGGTGGCCAGATGCTGAACAGCAGCTAAAAGGTGTACAGAAACAGCTTCCGCAGACTCCCTGCTACATCGTATAGAGATGTCATCAGCAAACTGGATTGCTCCTGTAGTGGATCTGGGTCCATATTTGTGTTATAGTGTTTGACCTTTGTCTATGCATTAATCTACCCCATTGCCATTTATGTCTGACTGGTGACATCATGCATACTACGCACGTGCACCGTACGACCTTGCGGCATTCACACTGTATGCTGATGGCAACTCATGCTACTTTATCTATAGGTTTTATTCTAGTAATTAGTTAGTTGAAAACAGGACGAAGTTGAGTGTTGTTGTGTGTTTTAGATGACTGCGAAAGTCATTACATGGTGTCAGAAGTAGTGTAGTTACAGTAGGATTCGAGGCCATGGCTCGCGTCCAGCCACCTGCGGCTTTCGATTTTAGCTCCCCGGACCGATGGCCCGCGTGGAAGCTCAGGTTCTCACGTTTCCGCATGGCTGCGAAATTGTCGTCAGAGAGCGAAGAAATCCAGGTCTCCACTTTACTGTATAGTTTCGGACCCGACGCCGACCTTGTGTTTGAATACCAGCTGGGCTTGTCCGACGCCGACAAAAAAGAAATATGCTGAGGTTGTCGAAGCATTTGACACGTACTTCCGTCCTGCAACGAATGTCGTCCACGAGCGGGCGCAAGTCGAACAACTCATCCAACGGCCAGGACAAACTCTAGAGGAATTTGTTCGCGATCTATACAAGGGAGCCGAATTTTGTGACTTTGGCGGAGAGAAGGACAACCGGATCAGGGACCGTCTTGTGGCGCACATGTGCAACAAACGCGTCAGCCTTGAGATCCAGATGAAGGAGGCGTCCGAACAGACCCTTGCCAAGGCACTCGCGTATGCCCGGCAAGCGGAGAAAGTTGAGGCCCAGGTTGCAGCTCAGGGTCGCTCTGCAGCTGCTTCGTCCGTATCGGAGCTAGTCTTCTCATCAGCCGTCTCTCACCGCCCTGTTTGTTCCCGTTGTCCAGGGAAGCACATTTCCATCGAACAAGCCTTGGTACTCTGCTGTTCACCATCGTCAGAGGCGGCTTCGGGATCACCTCTTCGCCAAGGCCAAACGTCTCGGATCTACAGATAGTTGAATAGCGTATAGACTCTCACGTAACTGTCTTACTTCCTTGCTCCGGAAGGCGAAACGCCATTATCACGAGAGGATGGCGAGAGACATGGCTCAGCATCATGGAACCCGTACATGGTGGCGCAAAGCAAAGATCCTTTGTAATGTGAATCGCCCGTCTCCGGTTATCCCTGACCTCTACCATGACAACCAAGCCTACCCAGCCACGAGTAATACGGAAAAGACGAATCTCCTAGCCAAAGTGTTTGCGAGCTACAGCCAGGCGCCACTGCTAACACCTGACCTTCACTCAGCTGGTATTTTAACACCCACGTCCACTGTGAAGTTCTCCATACAACCATTCTCTGTGCAGTCCGTATTTGACACGCTATCCAGACTTCCCATTCAACGTAAAACCGCTGGACTGCTGAACAATCGCATCCTTGGGGAAACAGCTGAGGTCACGTCACAGTCTCTTTCCGCCCTTTCCAACCGCTGCTTGCTGTCCAGTACTCAGCCCAGGGAGTGGAAATCTGCCGTTGTTGTACCTGTGTTCAAGGGAAAAGGTAATCATTCTCACCCAGTCAATTACCGTCCTATATCGCTGTTAAATGCAGTTGCCAAATTGTATGAGTCTATGATTAGCCGTCAGTTTTACTCGTTTGTTGAGAGCCATAAAATTATCAGTTCCAGCCAGTTTGGCTTTTGTCGAAAGAGGTCAACAGTTGACCAATTGGTACAGCTTACCTCAATTGTTTCGCGTGCATTTGACTCTAAGTCTTCTTGTGACCAGCTGTTCCTTGATCTTTCTAAGGCCTTTGACAGAGTTAGTCATCATTTAGTTATTCAATCTGTTTCAGGTTGGTGTTCTCTTTCTGCCTGTTCTTGGGTGAAGGACTTCATCAGTGATCGTAGTATTTGCGTTCGCATTGGCCAAACTCTTTCTGACCCTTTGCCCATCACCGCTGGCGTACCCCAAGGTTCCCATCTCGGCCCACTTCTTTTTAACCTGTACATCAACTCCTTTCCTGATGCCCCTGCTTCTAGTACCCTATCCCTTTTTGCTGATGACTCTAATTTAATTCTTGTTTCTCCAGCAAACACCTCACTTCCTATCCATCATGCATTGCTCCAGACTGACATTGATAAGTGTTGTCAATGGTCATCAGCTACTGCCATGACGTTTAACACCAGTAAATGCGTCCACCTACCCTTTCAAAAATATGTATTTGCCCCCGGCCCGTCATCCCCCTTGACAGTGAACGGTGTGCCTATTCAGAAAGGTGATAGCCACTGTCATCTCGGCGTGACTATCACTCCTTCACTAAATTTTTCTGACCATATAAAATCTATCACCCATAAGTTTCGCAGTCGTGTTTTTCTGTTGCGCCATATGGCCCATTTCCTTTCTGCTTCAACCGTGAATTTGCTCTACAAGTGTTACGTACGACCACTGTTAGAATACGCAGTCCCTGTCTGGTCATTCGCCGTATCCCATTCAGATTCGCTTACGTTAGACCGACTGCAAGCCGTTGCTGCTCGTTCATATCTGCTTTGTAAGACCCGGCACCCTCATGAGTGGGAAACCCCGAAGTAGATTCTTAATCGTGCTTGTGACTGATCATCCCTGAAGTGGCGTCGTCAGATTCTATCCTTGCTGTATTTTCATCATGTCTTTTACCAGTTTCCGTCTTTGCTAATTCGTTTCAAATTCAATGTATCCCTTAGTTGTCGTCACCCGTCCTCTATAGTTTTACCTCGTTCTGGCGCCCATTTCCTTAAATCTCCTCTCTTCAGTTTATCTGTGGAATGGAACAAACTTCCAGAACACATCCACTGCGTTCAGTCCTCTGTCAATTTTCGCATTGCTCTAAAGGCTCATTACTCACAGCATAGATATTCTCTGACTGGAATTCCGAACTTTTCCGTTTGAGAATTTTTTTCCTTGAAATTAATCCTTGCTGGGTTTTTTTTCATCTAAATGTCCCGCTATTATCTGCAGAGGTGATTTCTTCCCTCGTCGATTTCTTTCCTGCTTTTATTCCTCGATATTTAGGTACTTGTTTCCCTTCTTCCCATGCTTCATCTTCCACTCTCCTCTCCCCCATTTCCCCATTTTTCTTGCGATATTTATGTGGGAGACTTCCGTGATAAGCATCCATTTGCTTTTGGAGAATCCTTTTAAATAAATACAATACAAAAACCGAAGACCAATCACACTGTGCACGGACACCATTCTCCTACCTCCGAAGTACGACTTAATGCACCAATTAGGTCCCGGCGGATAATGCTGGAGAATTTGATGGATTCTGCTTTTCAATATACTCGCATTCTGCTCCAAAAAAGCACTGATAATGCTTGAATTCTGAATATACAAGATCCACAGAAATATTATTACTCAGCAGGCAAAGGCGTGGTAGCTGGTAGAAAAAACCCCGAACATGATTGTTCTACGTAACTATTATGTTGGCATCAAAATTTATATATTTGTTCTATTTATCGCATGATTGTACTCGGCTCACACACATGTACATGTACATGTGTGTAATAAGCTGGGCCGCAAGTCACACAATCATCATGCCGCCTAGCGCCTGTGTTTGGACCACAAGCATGGCATAGGGTATACACTCATGTATTCATGTACATGTACATGAACAGCGCCGCTTCGCTTCACTGTACACAAATGCATGCAATGCACGTACACTTCTTTTTTTGGATGGCTTTTTTTATTTTTTTCGCCCTCCGGCTCCCTCATTGATTTCATCGAATAAGGTGACGCGAAACATAGAAAAAACGGCGTGGCCTTAGTTAGTTTTCTGCAAAACGTACGGGATTATGCTAGCGTAATGCTAGTTTCCAGAATGTGCTCAATATGCTAGATATAATGTTAGCAATATCCGCTGGGGCCTAGCACCAATCCTTCAGCCTAACTACTTGGTGCGGGATCACCCGGGCTATACTAGCAGCCTGCATGACACACCACCCTTTCCGTCCTTGCCATAAGTCTCTACCGGCATTGACTCGATTGTAAATACAGAACTCGTACATCAAGATGTGTTTGCGCCTCCGGGTGATAGTAATTTGATGGCAGCACCAGAGCTGCCTCTAGTGCATGTGTGCGTGTTTTTTCTTGATATTTACCCTATGCTGGTGTCTTTTTTTGAGGTTTATGAAGTTGACGAAAAGTTGGTAGCAAAGAAAACGGAGGTTTTTGTTGTTAGGCGGGAGATCGGGAGAGGTTTCAAAAACATCAAAAAATCGGGAGATCTTCTGGCTGATCGGGAGATTTGGAACCGCTACCAATGTCGATGGTGTCCTTTTTTGCGACCTCTTTGTACTCCGCTCTTTAGTACCTAATACCTTACAATGTCGAGATTGCATTCACTCCCCCAATAGCTTAGTTCTACCCTGCGTTTTTCATTCACGCTACGGGTCTGTTTTATCTTTCTTATTTGGCTGCAGACAGATAAAATAGAAATCCATCTGATATTCGCACTGCTGCATCCCCAATTGCTATTTCGACATGCAGTACTTCGTAGAGTACCGATACATACTGTAACGGTATCACGGCCATTCGTACCCAGGGGCGCTGGACACAGGAGACAAGCACTCGTTTGTTTGCATCAACGTATTTGAACAAAGGACATGACGGGATACCAGGGACAATAACTCCACTGGAAGGAACAAAAAGACTGAAAAAGACAAAACTGAAGACTCAAAAATCACGAATGCTCATATAACGCATCTATGCGAGGCAATAGACAGTTTGGTGAATGTCATCATGCAGAAAAACAACACATCGTTCTACATCGCCTGCCCCCTTGATGACATTCTACAAAATCAGTACACGGAACAAACGAACACCACGTTCCACATGGACAACACTCAATAGTCACATGTAGCAAAAGGAACCACAGCAAAAGAGAAAAACCACAAACGAGCCAGCTGACATTGTACCAAAACAAGCCAAAACTCTATGCTATTTTGTATCATATAAATCAATGAAGTGAGGGTTTTTGATCGCGGAGGGTGGAGGGATGTCTGCACCGGCAAATGCATTTTTAGGCAAGTACGAATACACGTGCATGTATGGCGGTCTGGGTGTGGCACCATATTTTGGAAGTTGAGGGTATGAAACGTACATACCCAAAATTAATAGTAGTACTGAAGGCACACACACACGCACACATGTCAGATTCTTCTATTGCTCATATTCGGCACAGTGCGCCCCAGTGTGAAAAGCATGCCCCTGCCCATAATTGGAATTAATCTCACGTAAACGGAAACTTCTTCGCTGGTATCTTCTTATTTGCTGCTCCTGCCGACATTGTTGTTTTTGAACTGGTGATGCGGGAGCAATAGTGCACTGTCTGTTAGTTGCATCCACTGGGAGGTTTGGTTTGCTTCTCAATATTCGCCTTGTGGCTACGCACATGGCGGTTGCGATTGCCGGATTGTGAGAATGCCTGTTCACAGCCCGGCATAGTGCACTTGTATGGTTTCTCGCCTGTATGCGTTCTCGTGTGTTTGCTTAGTGCTGATTGGTCATAAAAACGCGAGTTGCATCTGTCGCAATGATATGGCTTCTCCCCGGTGTGTTTCCGGATGTGCAAAGTTAGACTATTGTTCTGCGAGAAGGCTTGTCCACACTCTGTGCAACGATATGGCTTCTTGCCAGTGTGCACTGTCATGTGTCTTTTGAGCTGCGACGGATACGAGAAACCCCTTTTGCATTCCGGGCAGACTCGTTTGGCTTTGGCAATTTTTTCAGGTTCATTAATCGACGGCTGCTGTCCAAGTACGTTACTCGGTGGTAGTGGCTCGCTGAGGTCATGGTGATGCGGTGGCATTACCTGCAGCCTGGGAATATGTGGTGGCTTGTGATGTTGTTGTTGTCGTTGTTGTTGTTGTAGGCCCCTTGCTAGTGATGGTGATAGCAACACATCAATACCACACGATGGCGCGAAAACATCATGATTTAATAGTGTATTTACATCAGAGCGCATGGCCGTAGAGACTTTTGGCAGGTAGGGAAAGATTGCTGCATCACTCCAGGTGTTGGGTAGGTTAGGCTGAAGGAGTGGCTCCGCCGGACCTGGGTTCAAGGAGAATGGTGTTGCTGAGTTATCAGGTTCTTGCATAGACGGCTGCTGCCCGAGTAAGGTGCTCTGTGGAAATGGCTCACTAAGGTCGTGACGACGATTTGGTTGCATTTCTGGTAAACTTGCAATATGTTGTCGTCCTTGCCTTGACACTGCGATCGCATTCGTGTCACCAGTAGGCGCAAACCCATCATGAGGGAATCCTATATTTCCAAATGAGCTGACGCCTTTAGAAAATTGTGGCGGGAACGGAAAGAGTGCTGCATCACTCAAGCTGTTGGAAGTATGCTGGTTATTCGGCATTAGGCTATGTGGAAGGGTCGGTGCCGTCTGACCATGGTGGAAGGAGAATGTTGTCGCTGGGTTTTCAGGTTCTTTCATTGACGGCTGCTTTCCGAATACGTTACTCTGTGGTAGCGACTGGTGGAAGTCGTGTGGACTTGGTGGCAAGTCAAGTAAGCCGGGACTATTTGGCGGCTGCAGATGCTGTCGTCCTGACTGTAAGGCCATTGCTGGCGCTGGTGCTGCCGTCAACTTACTATCACCCAAATGCGCAAACGCATCATGATGTACGAGTCGTGTGTTCATATTGGAGCCCATGCCCGTAAAGACTTCTGGCAAGGAGGACAAAAGTACTCCATCAAACAAGTTGTCATAGTGCTCGTGATCCTTGAGCTGAAGATTTGGTGCCGCCAAACCTTGTAGGTAGGAGAATGGTGTCGATGCGCTTCGTGATTGGTCTTGTGGAACCAAAGCGTCGTGAGCATAGGGGTTTGAAGCTACACCACTCTGACTGAGTTGATCAAAGGTAAACTGGCTCATCCTGCTTGCGTTGCTATTGTCAATGGCAAAGACTAAAATTCACAAGTCGGCACAGAAACAAATTGGAGAGGTTCTGAACAAGGGTTGCAGTGAATAGGCATGAATCTGGGTGGTGGTACGAGTTAATAGGGAGTTGATGGTAATGAGATTCGATTTTGAGGTGTAGATGGGAATGTCTCTCTGTTAGTGGTGCTGGAGTTATGCAATGTTAGTGCTGCGGGTCGATACAAGTGAGAAAGAGGAAATTGTTAGGGGTGTAGGTGCGTAGTCTAACCATAGGTGTTGGTGTGCGTGGAAGATAGACGTTGCAAATGTGGCAAATCATGCTCGATAGGATAGGTGTGTCAGGGTGATGGTGTGCTGCAGTAGTCTGCCATCAGCTGAAGGCGGGTGAGGTGTGGTAATGTGGGCTAAAATCGAGAGTCTGTGATCTAAAGTAGAAGAGTGTGTAATGTGAGTGTGCATGCACTTGGGGGGGGGGGGGGGGCTTCTTTATAAGCATACTCTTTGAGGTGTCGTTCGGTTGCTTCTTGCCATAATTCACACTGAAAGTATCTCCTGTTTTAGGATGGTATGTCAGCACACACATGCACAGTTATCTGCCAACCTGTGCAGTTTTCTACCTGAAGAGTTGAGGTATTACTCTCGACATAACGCTAGGTGACATTCCAGAGGTCCTGAAAAACGAGGAATGCGTGCAAATTTACGCTCTACGTCGAATGAAGTGGGATACTTCGCACGGACTGTCGCAACTTTGTACTCGCAACTTGCATTTGTTGTCTTGGTGGTATGACTAGTAAGCTGGATTTATGTGGCGACTGGATATTATGTTGTCTTCATCGGTGTAAAGCCATTGCTGGCTCTGGTACTGATATCACATTACTATCACCCAAAGTCGCCAACACATCATGATGTACGAGTCCTGTATTTACATTGGAGCTCTCGCCCGTGGAGACTTGTGGCAAGGACGGAAAAAGTACTCCATCACACAAGTTGTCATAGTGCTGAAGATTTGGAGCCGCCGAACTTCGGAGATAGGTGAATGGTGTTGGTGCGCTGGGTTATTGGTCTTCTGTAACCAAAGCGGTTTGACGCTAGAGGACTGTGACTTAGTTGATCAAAGGTAAAATGACTCGTCCTTCCTGCGTTGCTATTGTCCATGGCAAAGCTTAAATACACAAGTTTAAACATAAACAAAATGTACAGATAGTTAGCTGGTGCTGGAGGTAACGCAGAATAAGAGCTGCGGATCGATACATGTGAGAAAGAGTAAATTGTAGGGGTGTAGGAGTATAAATTATTCATAGGTGTTGGCGTGCGTAGAAGATAGACCATTCCAAATATTGCAAGTCATGGTTGATAGGGCAAGGGTGTCAGGTGTATGGTGTGCTAATCTGCGATCATGTGAAGGTGGGTGAGAAGTGGTGATCTGGGCAAAAACTGAAAGGCTGTGATTGAAAATATAAGTTTCCGTGCATGGCACGGTAAGTGAAGTTAGCAACCCACCAACAATTACATTCCTAACATAATTTGCACGTACTTGCCATAGCGCATCACGTGCCCGTGCAGAACACGCACTCCGAACTCCCGCGCCCCGGCACGGGACCACGCGGAGCATGCGCATTACTCCGGCTCTCGATGCTGTTTCTTCTTCATCCTTGCTGCGCCAACAGTCAGATCGCTTGACAACCTTGGCCAGTTTTTGAGCTTGCTCTTCGCTTTGCTGTGCTGACGGTCAAATTGTTTGACTATCGCGGCCAGTTTCTGATCAATATCCGATCAACCAGGTCTCTGTCAGTGAGCGATGTCCAGCCAAAACGCTCCGTTTGCTTTGCTGCGCTGACGCAGTGACGGTCAAATTGTTTGACAATCGCGGCCAGTTTCTGATCAATATCCGATCAACCATGTCTTTGTCAGTGAGCGATGTCCAGCCATAACGCTCTTTGCTTTGCTGCCTTGACGGTCAAATTGTTTGACAATCGCGGCCAGTTTCTGATCAATATCCGATCAACCATGTCTTTGTCAGTGAGCGATGTCCAGCCAAAATGCGCTCTGCTGAGCTGCGAAACGCACTGGCATCCCGCAATTATTTAGACCCGACAGGAACAAAACCTACTCCGCGGACTCGCCTGCTCGAGTTGAAGTTGGCTCCAGACTACTGTACGCGAGGACTTGGCCGCTCCGGCAGCGGAGCAGAACCTAGCCGAGGCAACTGCAGCCCCATCCCTGGCCTGGGAGACTTTAGTCGGGAGGAGGTTCGCGACGCTTGGAGCACGTATTGTGCGACTGACGCAGCAGCACACCCCTCCAGGGCCCCCGGAGCTGTTTTCGCACCAGCCCATAATCTTGAAGATGGCTCGGAAATTTAGGTCCCTGATGCTGAGCTCTCCTCTCTAAAGCTGACACGAAGTATGCCTGGCGGCTTTGGCCTGTTTCCCCTCATCATCATGTCTGGCCCCGGCTTGGCATTTTTGGGAAGGTTCGTACCATGTAGATAAGGCACCACCATTTGGCCTTAGATCCTCCCCCTTCCGTTCAACAGACCGGCTGATGTGGACTCTCAGCCCAACGGTGACTCTGCATTGACTGGAATGATCCTGCTAAGTCTCTTACTCGTCTTCGAGTACAGCGCTTCCGGACTCTCAGCCCATCTACCGACGCAGTGCTGACACACCCTGCACAGTCCACCCTCCAGCAGTTGACGACGCAACCATGGACCTCATCCGCCAGGGCCTGGCGGCCAGTTCCAGCATAACATGCGCTTCGCTGCCGCGCTCCGAACACTTGTCGCCCTGCGCCAGGGCAAGCCACACTCAGGGACTGATCAGTGCCGGCAGCATTGTTCCAGATCCTGTACTTTGAGTGCATTGCCCACTGTGCTAATGGCTAGCCGCATTGGACGGCACTCACATCAAATGCAGTGTAATAGTAATGCAGATAAATCCTGTTTGGGTCAGGTTGTCAGCGCTGCCGGACTCGCATTCCAACTGCCGAAGTGGTGCCGACACAACCAGCGGAGTCCACCCTCCAGCAGTTGACGACGCAACCATGGACCTCATCCGCCAGGGCCTGGCGGACAGCTCCAGCATGGCATGCGCTTCGCCGCAGCACTCCGAACGCTTGTCGCCCTGCGCCAGGGCAAGCCAACCTCAGGGACTGATCAGTGCCGGCAGCATTGTTCCAGATCCTGTACTTCGAGCACATCGCCCACTATGCTAATGGGCAGCCGCATTGGACGGCACTCACATAAATTGCAGTGTAATAGTAATGCAGATAAATCCTGTCTGGGTCCGGTTGTCAGCGCGTCTGGACTTGCAGCCCAACTGCCGAAGCGGTGCCGGCACAACCAGCGCAGTCCACCCTTCAGCAGTTGATGACGCAACCATGGACCTCATCCGCCAGGGCCTGGCGGGCAGCTCCAGCACAACATACGCTTCGCTGCAGCGCTCCGAACGCTTGTCACCCCGCACTAGGGCAAGCCATACCCAGTGACTGATCAGTGCCAGCAGCAATGTTCCATATCCGGTACGTTGAGCGCATTGCCCACTATGCTAATGGGCAGCCGCATTGGACGGCACTCACATCAATTGTAGTGTAATAGTAATGTAGATAAATCCTGTTTAGGTCAGGTTGTCGACGCTTCTGGACTCGCAGCCCAACTGCCGACGCAGTGCCGACACAACCAGCGCAGTCCACCCTTCAGCAGTTGACGACGCGGGCCGCAACTTTGGACGATCTGGCTGGCGTACAGCACTACCTGCAGTCCACCGTGCCTAGCCCGCACAACCGCGCCATGCTCTGGAGCGCCGTGACTCTGGCCTTCCACCGGCTGCTCAGAGTCAACGAGTACACCTTAACGGCACGGGGCGCCGGCCTTGAGTACAGCGATGCGACCATGTACCCAGACCGCGTGGAGCTGCGCCTGCGTGTGACAAAGACGAGCCAATACGGCAGCGGCCAGGACATTAGCGTCAGGAGGACAGGCTCGCCGACATGCCCGCACACGGCAGCCGCCAGCTACCTAGCAGCCCGTGGCTCGGCACCTGGCCCACTCTATCGCTATGATGACGGCACGCCCCTGAAGCCGCATAACATCAACAGGCTACTGCAAACAGCCTTGCCTAACAAAGACGTGCGCAGCCACAGCCTCAGACGAGGCGCTGCAACGCTGGCAGGCAAAGCTGGCGTGCCTGAGTACGTGCTGAAGACCGCCGGCAGGTGGCAAAGCTCTGCCTACCTCCGCTATGTCCGCACCCCTGTCGCAGACAGAGCATTGCCAGCGGCATTGTTCTAGTCTCTGCCCGTTATGCTAATGAGTAGCCGCATTGGACGGCCCTAGCAACAGCTGTAGTGTACATATGATATACCTATTATACTATAACTATAGTAATGCCGATAATTCCTGTTTGGGTCATGTTGTATTTTGGGAGAACGGTAGGGATCGTGGGTCAGGCCGGCATTGAGCCAAGTGCGCCTACATGTGCTCACAAGTGCATCCCTACCGTATGCGTGTATTGACACGCCGGGCAATTGTTGCCCCCATTAGCCCTGGCATTGGCCAGTCTAACGCACATTGGTGCTTGCGATACTACGGCATTGGTCCATAGTATTGCATACTGCATGCCGCAATTGTTGCATGCGATACTACGGCATTGGTCCATAGTATTGCATACTGCATGCGGCAATTGTTGCCTATGCCCTGATAATACAACGCGTAATAGCTCCCAAACAG
Organism: Sycon ciliatum; assembly: GCF_964019385.1. Lineage (NCBI taxonomy): Eukaryota > Metazoa > Porifera > Calcarea > Leucosolenida > Sycettidae > Sycon > Sycon ciliatum. The sequence continues at coordinate 52,280,903 of NC_088643.1, read as the reverse complement.
GTCGGCTTGTGTGGTTGTTAAATATAAGTTTCCGTGCATGGCACGGTAAGTGAAGTTAGCAACCCACCAACAATTACATTCCTAACATAATTTGCACGTACTTGCCATAGCGCATCACGTGCCCGTGCAGAACACGCACTCCGAACTCCCGCGCCCCGGCACGGGACCACGCGGAGCATGCGCATTACTCCGGTTCTCGATGCTGTTTCTTCTTCATCCTTGCTGCGCCAACAGTCAGATCGCTTGACAACCTTGGCCAGTTTTTGAGCACCACCACCCACCCCATCATCTCTAACCATCATTCTATTCTAAGCCATCCCGGAAGGGAGAACGGTAGGGATCGTGGGTCAGGCCGGCATTGAGCCAAGTGCGCCTACATGTGCTCACAAGTGCATCCCTACCGTATGCATGTATTGACACGCCGGGCAATTGTTGCCCCCATTAGCCCTGGCATTGGCCAGTCTAACGCACATTGGTGCTTGCGATACTACGGCATTGGTCCATAGTATTGCATACTGCATGCTGCAATTGT
>NC_088643.1:51761807-52280171 GCF_964019385.1 Sycon ciliatum | reverse complement strand
CTCCGAAAATAAAAAGCTACACAATGCTGCATGCACAAACGCATTGCACACGTGAATCTCTATTCTACTTTCAATCACAGCCTTTCAATATTAGCCCAGATTACCACTTACCCGCCTTCAGCTGATGGCAGACTAATACAGCACACCATCACACTGATTCACATATCCTATCGAGCATGACTTGCCACATTTGCAACGTCTATCGTCCACGAACACCAACACCTATGGTTAGACTACACACCTACACCCCTAACAATTTCCCCTTTCTCACCTGTATCTATCCGCAGCACTAACATTGCATAACTCCAGAACCACTAACAGAGAGACATTCCCACCTGCACCTCAACATCGTATCTCATCACCATCAACTCCCTATTAACTCGTACCACCACCCAGATTCCTGCATATTCACTGCAACCGTTGTTCAGAACCTCTCAATTTTGTTTCCGTTTCACCTTGTTAGTTTTAGTCTTTGCCATGGACAATAGCAACGCAAGCAGGATGAGCCAGTTTACCTTTGATCAACTCAGTCACAGTGGTGTAGCGTCAAACCCCTACGCTCACGACGCTTTGGTTCCACAAGACCAATCACGCAGCGCATCGACACCATTCTCCTACCTACAAAATTTGGCGGCACCAAATCTTCAGCTTCAGGATCACCAGCACTATGACAACCTCTTTGATGGAGTACTTTTTCCCTCCTTGCCAGAAGACTTTACGGGCATGGGTTCCAATGTGAACACACGACTCGTACATCATGATGCGTTTGCGCCTTTGGGTGATAGTACGTTGACGGCAGCACCAGCGCTAGCAATAGCGTTACAGCCAAAACGACAGCATCTCCATCCGCCGAATAATACTGGCTTACTTGATTTGCTACCAAGTCCACACGACCTCAGCCAGTCACTTCCACAGAGTAATGTATTCGGAAAGCAGCCGTCAATGAAAGAACCTGAAAACCCAGCGACAACATTCTCCTTCCACCAAGGTCAGACGGCACCGATCCTTCCGGATAGCCTAATGCCGGATAACCAGCATACTTCCAACAGCTTGAGTGATGCAGCACTCTTTCCGTTCCCGCCACAAGTTTCTAAAGGCGTCAGCTCATTTGGAAATATAGGATTCCCTCATGATGTGTTTGCGCCTACTGGCGACACGAATGCGATGGTCGTGTCAAGGCAAGGACGACAATATATTCCAAGTTTACCGGAAATGCCACCAAGTCGTCGTCACGACCTCAGTGAGCCACTTCCACAGAGCACCTTACTTGGGCAGCAGCCGTCAATGAAAGAACCTGATTACTCAGCGACACCATTCTCCTTAAACTCAGGTCAGGCGGAACCACTCTTTCAGCCTAACCTACTCAACAGCTTGAGTGATACAGCAATCTTTCCCTACCTGCCAAAAGTCTCTACCGCTATGTCCTCCGATGTAAATACAGGATTAAATCATGATGTGTTTGCGACATCGCGTGGTAGTGATGTGTTGCTATCACCATCACTAGCGAGAGGCCTACAACAGCAACAACAACATCACAAGCCACCACATATTCCCAGGCTGCAGGTAATGCCACAGCATCACCATGACCTCAGCGAGCCACTACCACCGAGTAACTTACTTGGACAGCAGCCGTCGACAAATGAACTTGAAAAAATTGCCAAAGCAAATATAGTCTGCCCGCAATGCAAAAGGAGTTTCTCTTGTCCGTCGCAGCTCAAAATACACTTGACAGTGCACACCGGCGAGAAGCCATATCCTTGCACAGAGTGTGGACGAGCCTTCAAGCATAAGCGTAATCTAACTGTGCACATCCGAAAACACACCGGGGAGAAGCCACATCATTGCGACAGATGCAACTCACGTTTTTCTCAGCTATCGACACTAACCAGACACAAGAGAACGCATACAGGTGATAAACCGTACAAGTGCACTATCCTGGGCTGTGAACAGGCATTCTCACAGTCCTCCAACCGCAACTGCCATGTGCGTCGCCACAAGGCGAATATGGAGACGCAAACCAAACCTGCCAGTGGATGCAACTAAAGAGACACTGCCCAATTGCCCTCCCATCACCAGGTCAAAAACAACAAAGTCGGCAGGATCTAGGAGCAGCAAATAAGAAGATACCAGCGACAGAAGTTTCAGTTTACGGGAGATTATTTCCAATTATGGGCAGGGGCATGCTTTTCACACTGGGGCGCACTGTGCCGAATATGAGCAATAGAAGAATCTGATCACATGTGTGCGTGTGTACGTGTGCCTTCAGTACTACTAGTTGGGTATGTACGTTTCGTACCCTCAACTCCCAAAATATGGTGCCACACCCAGACCGCCATACATGCACGTGTACTCGTACTTGCCTAAAAATGCATTTGCCGGTGCAGACATCCCTCCACCCTCCGCGATCAAAAACCATCACTTCAGTGATTTATATGATACAAAATAGCATAAAGTTTTGGCTTGTTTTGATACAATGTCAGCTGGTTCGTTTGTGGTTTTTCTCTTTTGCTGTGGTTCCTTTTGCTACATGTGACTGTTGTCCATGTGGAACGTGGTGTTCGTTTGTTCCGTGTCCTGATTTTTTAGAATGTCATCAATGGGGCAGGTGATGTAGAACGATGTGTTGTTTTTCTGCATGATGACATTCCCCAAACTGTCTATTGCCTCGCATAGATGCGTTATATGAGCATTCGTGATTTTTGAGTTTTGAGTTTTGTCTTTTTGAGTCTTTTTGTTCCTTCCAGTGGAGTTGTTGTCCCTGGTTTCCCGTCATGTCCTTTGTTCAAATACGTTAATGCAAACAAACGAGTGCTCGTCTCCTGTGTCCTGCGCCCCTGGGTACGAATGGCCGTGATACCGTTACAATATGTATCGGTACTCTACGAAGTACTGCATGTCGAAATAGCAATGGGGATGCGGCAGTGCGAATATCAGATGGATTTCTATTTTATCTGACTTCAGCCAAATAAGAAAGATAAAACAGACCGTAGCGTGAATGAAAAACGCAGGGTAGAACTAAGCTATTGGGGGAGTGAATGCAATCCCGACATTGTAAGGTATTAGGTACTGAAGAGCGGAGTACAAAGAGGTCGCAAAAAAGGACACCATCGACATTGGTAGCGGTTCCAAATCTCCCGATCAGCCAGAAGATCTCCCGATTTTTTGATGTTTTTGAAACCTCTCCCGATCTCCCGCCTAACAACAAAAACCTCCGTTTTCTTTGCTACCAATTTTTCGTCAACTTCATAAACCTCAAACAAAGACACCAGCATAGGGTGAATATCAAGAAAAAACACGCACACATGCACTAGAGGCAGCTCTGGTGCTGCCATCAAATTACTATCACCCGGAGGCGCAAACACATCTTGATGTACGAGTTCTGTATTTACAATAGAGTCAAGCCCGGTAGAGACTTGTGGCAAGGACGGAAAGGGTGGTGTGTCATGCAGGCTGCTAGTATCCCGGGTGATCCCGCACCAAGTAGTTAGGCTGAAGGATTGGTGCTAGGCCCCAGCGGACATTGCTAACATTATATCTAGCATATTTAGCACATTCTGGAAACTAGCATTACGCTAGCATAATCCCGTACGTTTTGGAGAAAACTAACTAAGGCCACGCCGTTTTTTTCTATGTTTCGCGTCACCTTATTCGATGAAATCAATGAGGGAGGGCGAAAAAAATAAAAATACAGCCATCCAAAAAAAACAGTGTACGTGCATTGCATGCATTTGTGTACAGTGAAGCGACGCGGCACTGTTCATGTACATTGTACTTGAATACATGAGTGTATCCCCTATGCCATGCTTGTGGTCCAAACACAGGCGGCATGATGATTGTGTGACTTGCGGCCCAGCTTATTACACACCGCGTCGGATGATTGACTCAGCTCGGGCACGAGTGCTGAGGGAAAAATATAGAATCCCCATGAGGTCAAAGCGGCGCAGGTCATGCGTTCGCTGTTTGGTCCCAAAAATCAAAAAAATAATCCTGCTCCCAAGGAATCGTCCGAGTGTCAGCAGTTGATTTGGTGATTCTAAGTTTGTGCCTTGACGGGGTAAAGGATGATGGAGCTTGACAGAGATGCCTGCCAAAGTGATGAGTCCACCGTGGAAGATGTAGATGACGCCACGTATCCACTTGGTGACCTGAGTTGCGGAGATGTTCAGCTGTGGACTACTGGTGAGATTCTCTCGTCTGCATTTTTTGGTCTCGTCTTGGCCTTGTGAACGCGAATGTATAATCTGTAGCATACTAAGCGCCCCAAACTCACCCGAAAAATGGGAGTCTGCCCACGGTGTATTGTCTGTTCACTATGACATGTGACAGTGTTGAAACTGTGACAGGATATTATTTTATTCATGTCCTGAAAATTACGTGTGTACCTAGTATGTAAATTGTTGACATTATATGTAAACCTCCGCCCTCAACCCTTGCTTTGCCTATGTGCAGATCCATGTAAGAGTGGCAGTGCCACAATGGTGTACAGGCCTATGGAAGATGAAATAATCCATGGAATTTGCGAACTGCTGACAATGAGACAGGCGGGTGTTACTGAGGCGATGGAGTCATTCCTGCATGTTATCAGGACACAGTTACACAAGGCATCAGGTTTTGGAAATCTGCTACGCCAGGAAGTGTGCCAGCTGAAGGCATGCAATGGTGCTGGCATTTCGCAAGCATGGCAACAAGTGCTCTCCAGCATCTCAACAGCTTTTCCCAAAGTGAAGCTCTGTATAAGACACAATATGACACAGCTAAAAACAACTGAAGCAGTGACATGTGAATGTTGCACGAGCATGCGTGTGTGTGTGTGTATGTGTGTGTGTGTGTGTGTGTGTGTGTGTGTGTATGTGTGCGGCTGTGCCAAAGCCTAGAGTGTTCATTTGCGGCTGTGGCAGGGACTTCCGTCGGCCCAATGATCTAACTCGCCACAGGAAATACTGCAACTCCTGATGCTATCATTGCACGGAGCAATGGGCATCCAAAGGTCCAAAGGTGTATGTGTGTTGTGCATTGGTGGTCGATTCACATGGCTTTGCCAGTTGTGTGGATTATACAGTTATCTGATGCAAGTCTTGATCTGTCTCATTCAGATCTTGTTCGCTATCGTTGCTATAAGAGAAAATCTGTGGGTGCACATCCAGTGCATTTGCAGACTTGCATTCTTCTCTTGCAACGGGCGTATGCATGGTGTGTGTGTGTGCGTGCGTGTGTGTGTATGCTTCTGTTATAAGTGGATCAAGCAGTATACAGGGTATTTACGGGTATTCGCCTTGAGTGCATTTGCCCATAGTGTGACTTTTGTCGCAGAGAACTTTGCTAAGTCGGTCAGGCGACTCGGCCTCACGTTTCCTGAAGGCAATGTGTTCAGAACACAGTTACTTCAAGTACTTCGAAGTATGAACAGCTATGAACAGTTAAGAAATGACAAATATTGTGTGTAGTTCATGGACCATAATGTGAAACACTTTGAATGCAGAAGAATGAGGATAGTGGCATCAAATGCTGCATAGATTCTGTTTGATATGCTACATTTTTCCCTTCCATGAAAAGGTGAGTGCATCATCGATCTTCATCTCGAAACTTCACACAAACCGAGAATGGAACTTGGACAACATGAAGGGGCCATGGGCATGGTGTGTTTAGTGTAGAACTATTCCGAAAACAGGGTGTCATTCGCACTTACTCAATTCAAATTTGAGTACATTTCGTGAATAACTTACCTTGACATTCCGTCGTCTCCAAAGCGGTGAACTTCCCAAAAAAAATTAAAAGCCTCGGCTCAACCTAAGGTAATGCGTAGTTCGTATCAGAAACAACCAGCTTTCGCTCTGGAGATCCAGAATAGGCCTTGAAGCATAGCAAAAACAATTGAGAAAAAGAAGATGACGACGACGTTTCAATCACGCATCAAATTTCGCGGGTCGAGTGCAGCAATCCTCGGATCGTGAAATGTGTGGCGTGTCGCCTCCCGGTATTTTACGACTCCCTGGTTGAACCAATCTGTTATGAGTGTAGGTACCTGCCGCTTCATTACTCTGACTGAGTTGATCCAAGGCAAAATAGCTCATCCTGAGTGCATGGCTATTGTCCATGGCCAAGAATTGGTACAGAAGTCGAAACACAAAGAAATATTTGAGATTCTGACCAGCAATTGTAGTGAATACGCAGGATTCTCGGTGATGGATAGAGCTTTTTTTCAAATGGTTTAAAAGTAGATGATGGTGATGAGATTCAGTGGTAAGATGCAGATGAGAATATTTCTCAGTTAGTGGTGCTGAAGTTGTGGGTGGTAAGTGTTGAGGATCGCTGCAGGTGAGAAAACGTAAATGGTCAGATTGCAGACTGGCAATAGGTGTTGGTGTGCGTGGAAGGTAGAATTGGCAAAAGTGACAAGTCATGGTCAATAGGGTAAGAGTCTTAGGTTGATGGCGTGCTGTTTCCACATGCAAGAGCTGCAATGTAAATGCAGGACTCGCACATCATGATGTGTTTGCGCCTTTGAGTTACAGTAATGTGATATCAGCACCAGAGCCAGCAATGGTCTTACACCGAGGAAGACAACATATCCAGTCGCCACATATTTCCAGGTTACTTGCCATACCACCAAGACAACAAGTACAAGTGGCGAGTGCAAAGTTGCGAAAGTTCGTGCGAAGTTACTCGATCACTTCATGATGTAGAACAAAGGTTTGCACACATTATATTATCATTTCCTTTACTGGCCTAACTTGCTTTTAATACTTCATTACCCACTCTACTCAGTATTATTACCTTTATTGGCCTTTTATACTTAATTCTCCTTTTTAGTCGATATAATGAAATTTGGCAAATTTGCCTGTTTGTTCTTCGATTCTAAATAAACAAACAAACAAACAAAGCAAAAACATTAATTTTTCGTTTTTCAGAACCTCTCTAATCTAACTTAACGTTATGTCGAGAGTAGAACCTCAACTCTTCAGGTAGAAAACTGCACAGATTGGCAGATAACCATGCATGTGAGTGCTGCTATATTATCCTAAAACAGGAGATGCGTTCAGTGTGAATTATGGCAAGAAGCAACCGATCGACACCTCAAAGAGTATGATTATTATGATGGCTACCCCCCCCCCCTCTCTCTCTCCAAATGAAAAAACTACACAATGCTGCAAAAGTGCATGCACACCCACATTGCACACGTGAATCTCTATTCTACTTTCAATCACAGCCTGTCAATTTTAGCCCAGATTACCACTTCTCACCCGCCTTCAGCTGATGGCAGACTACTGCAGCACACCATCACCCTGACACACATATCCTTTCGTGGATGACTTGCCACATTTGCAACGTCTATCTTCCACGAACACGAACACCTAGGCTATCGTTAAAGTACACACCTACACCCCTAACAATTACCCGTTTTCACCTGTATCTATCCGCAGCACTCACCATGCTAAAATCCAGCACCACTAACTGAGAGACATTCCCACCTTCACCTCAACATCGTTTCTCATCACCATCAACTTCCTATTAACTCGTACCACCACCCAGATTCCTGCATATTCACTGGCACCGTTGTTCAGAACTTCTACATTTTGTTTCTGTTTCAACTTGTGTATTTAGTCTTTGCCATGGACAACAGCAAGGCAGGCGAGATGAGTCATTTTACCTTTGATCAACTCAGTCAGAGTGGTGTAGCATCAAACCCCTACGCTCACGATGCTTTGGTTCCACAAGACCAATCACGCAGCGCATCGACACCATTATCCTACCGACAAAGTTTGGAGGCACCAAATCTTCAGCTTAAGGATCTCGAGCACTATGACAACTTGTTTGATGGAGTACTTTTGCCCTCCTTGCCAGAAGTCTTTACGGGCATGGGCTCCAATATGAACACACCCCTCGTACATCATGATGCGTTTGCGCCTTTGGGTTATAGTAAGTTGACGGCAGCACAAGCGCCAGCAATGGCCTTACGGCCAAGACGACAGCATCTCCAGCCGCCAAATATTCCCGGCTTGCTTGACTTGCTACCACGTCCACACGAACTCAGCCAGTCACTACCACAGAGTAACGTATTCGGAAAGCAGCCATCAATGAAAGAACCTGACAACCCAACGACAGCATTCTCCTTCCACCAAGGTCAGGCGGCACCGATCCTTCTGCATAGCCTAATGCAGGATAACCAGCATAATTCCAACAGCTTGAGTGATGCAGCACTCTTTCCGTTCCCGCCACAAGTTTCTAAAGGCGTCAGCTTATTTGGAAATATAGGATTCCCTCATGATGTGTTTGCGCCTACTGGTGACATGAATGCGATGGCAGTGTCAAGGCAAGGACGACAACATATTCCAAGTTTACCGGAAATGCCACCAAGTCTTCGTCACGACCTCAGTGAGCCACTTCCACAAAGCACCTTCCTCGGGCAGCAGCCGTCAATGAAAGAACCTGATAACTCAGCGACACCATTCTCCTTAAACCCAGGTCCGGCGGAACCACTCCTTCAGCCTAACCTACTCAACGGCTTGAGTGATGCAGCAATCTTTCCCTACCTGCCAAAAGTTTCTACCGTAATCCGCTCCGATGTAAATACAGGATTACATCAAGATGTGTTTGCGCCATCGCGTGGTAGCAATGTGTTCCTATCACCATCACTAGCAAGGGGCCTACAACAACAACGACGACAACAGCAAGATCACAAGCTGCCACATATTCCCAGGTTGCAGGTAATGCCACCATACCAACACGACCTTAGCGAGCCACTACCACAGAGTAACTTACTTGGACAGCAGCCGTCGAGTAAAGAACCTGCAAAATCTGCCAAAGCCAAACTAGTTTGCTCGGAATGCAATAAGAGTTTCTCGTATCCGTCGGACTTCAAAAGACACATATCGGTGCACACTGGCGAGAGGCCATATCAGTGCATAGAGTGTGGAAAAACCTTCAAGAGGAAGTATAGTCTAACTGTGCACAAGAGAACACACACAGGTTACAAACCATATAAGTGTACAATCTCGGGCTGTGAACAGGCATTCTCACAGTCCTTCAGCCGCAACCGGCATGTGCGTACCCACAAGGCGAATATCGAGAAGCAAACCAAACCTGCCCGTGGAAGAAACTAAACAGGCACTGCTCTAACGGACCAGCATCTCCAGTTCAAACACGGCAATGCCGGCAGGAGCACCAAATCAGAAGATAGCGGCGCCAGGAATTGCGGTTTTAAGTTAAGGGTGTACGGTTTTGTAAACATGCTTTCTGTGTTGGCGTGCACTGTGTGTAATTTGAGCAATAGAATGATCTGACAAGTGTGTGTGTGTACAAGTAGTATCGTGGCCTAAACTGCATTTGCTGCTGCACCCATCCTATCACCCTTCGCTATCAACACAGTCACGTCTTTGATTTATATATTGCAAAACAGCATATGTACAGGGTACTATATTGGTTTTTGAACGATGTTTTGGTTTTCTGAATGATGAAATTTCCCGTGTCTCTTGTCTCGCGTATAGTTTGTTGTCGCATTTTTGGTTTGTCGAGTTGTGCTACAATGTTACCTTGTTCGTTTGTGGCTTTTCTCTTTTGCTGTGTTTCCTGTTGCTACATGTTGCTGTTGTGTATGTGGAACATTTTGGTCGTTTATTCAATGTACCCGTTTTTGGATTTAAGAGTTCAAATAAAGTAAACAAAGAAAGAAACAGGGGAAGAGTGTGGTGCTCCCTTTATGGGAGCTCATGGTTTTCCTGCCGACTTGAATTCTCACTACAAACAAATAACATCAAAATATATTTGTGGAATGTCAATAATGTCATCAAGGGGGGGGGGGAGGGGCAGGAGTTGTAGAACAATGTACTTCCTCTCTGTATGATGATATCCCCCAAACTGTCTCTTGTTTCGCGTGCATGCGTGAGATGAGCATACGGAATTCGTGAGTCTTCAGTCTTGCCTTTTCAGTCTTCTTGTTCACCCGTGGAAGTTGTTAAGAGTGGCTTTTGCAGTAAAAAGACAACTGTCGCTGGAGAGACCTTGGGAGTGTTGTGTGCTACCCACCACCTCGACCAGCATATACACCATCCAACACCCGGTGAAAACACGTTAGACCTAGTTCTCTCCGACTTCACTACCACAGTATCAACCAACGTGCTTGTTCCCCTCGGCAGGTCCGATCATGCCATTTTGATATGCAAATTCAAAGCGGTTTCCGCACGCCGCGATCCTACAACCTCTCACAAGGTGTGGAAATACGACAGTGCTGACTGGAACAGACTTAGGGCATTTTACCGCGGTCACGACTGGTAGTCGATAATGTCAGACGATCCCACTCTGCTTCGCGAGCGATTGTATTTGTATTTGTATTTTTATTTCCATTGCTATCAGGTTCGGCCTCATTTCCTCTGTGATGCGCTGACGAGTCCACAAAGGACGAAACAGTTCTGTCCGCAGATTGTGTATTTGTATTTATATAATTATCTTATGGCACATCATGATGACGGCCAGTAAAACTGAGACAAGGGTGAAAGCCAACCACAGCAGTAAAACAGATAAAAGAATACAAATAAAAGGCAAAAGAAGCAGGACAAAAATGTTACGAGTTATGACTAACTGTCCACCAATGTAACCAGATCTTATACAGTCAGCGAGTGCGAAAAAATGGCACAAAACTGACAAGGAGTACTGAGACATTTGGCGACCTGTTCTTCTTTTCACAATAATTCAATTGGCTCACCATCCGAGTTAAATATTGCACACCTGATGAGCCGTCATGACCTATACGGCGAAACGTTCGTCGTGTGGAAATGAGGCCGAATAGAACAGTGAGTTTCAGAGGTGTTCATCAACTTTCATTACTTTCCTGACAAACAAAACTGTCTGGCTGACAACGTCTTGGCAAGACCAAAAACCGCCAGAACAGAACGGAAAACAATTAGGTTGTATCCAGAAAGATAAGCACGAGAGATTCAAATATATTCAAATAACAGCAGCCACGTGGTGCATACGACGCATCACACGGAAAAGGCATGCATAGTCCAAGTGTGTCGCGGCGTGCAAGGCACAGCGAGTAGTAAACTTATTAGTATGTACCATGCGGTAATATGGAATGCATCATTCTGTCGTCCACATGACTGTATCAAAGGAGGCGAAATCGCCTGTTTGTGGTGCGACGTTAAATAAACTTCTACAACAACAACAACAACATCACGACGTCACAATCAGTGTGTCTCATCGGTAGACCTTCTGAACAACTTGTTATTGTACGTAACTAGTCCATCAATTCATACATGATAGTGGAGTTCAGTAGGGTGTTGACGTTTCGGTTTGTCACTATTCGTCTTCCCTTTCTACGTTCATTACATAAACTTGAGCCACCCAAGTTGGGTGGTCTGTTGCTTTGCGTCGTCGAGTTGTAGTAAGGCCGGTCTGTCCAATAGTCTTACTAGTTTCGTCATCATCCAGTAACTTTCGGCATTTTTTGTTGCGGTGATGCGTAGCTCGTGCTCTTCTTCGTTGCGCTTTCCTTCCCATCTCCGAGCTTTCCAAACCTAAGCCTTCCAATTTGGAAGGTTGTTGGTTTGCGCCTGGGAGACGTGTTGGAGCTAGGTGTCAGGTCGCCGAATGTCTCAGTACTCCTTGTCAGTTTTGTGCCATTTTGTCGCGCTCGCTGACTGTATAAGATCTGGTTACGTTGGTGGACATTTAGTCATAACTCGTAACATTTTTGTCCTTCTTCTTTTCACAATAATTTAATTGGCTCGCCATCCGAGTTAAATAAAAAGCAAAGAAGGCAATGGAGGAGACAAACCAGCAGGATTTTATGCAAATACATGAAACCTATAATTGAGAAAAGATTTTAGCAACAAAAGTATCCATCGACGTGCTGGTCTTGGCCTGCGTTGTTAATGTTGCCCAAAACACATAGCCAGCAAAGATCGGGGATGTAGTGAATATGGAGGAGGCAGCGCGTGAAGACTGAATGAGTTCCGGGTATTCCGTGTTTCGGAGAACCAGTTATAAACCTGCATAAGCAAGGGTATTTATTTGGTAATATTTTATGTATGAGAACACACAGGTGGTACTTATGTCGAGTGGAAAGGGACTGATCTTGGCATTGACCTCGGCCATTCTGCAAGGCATGGACCAGTACATCCCCACCAAAGTCTTCACCACTCGTTCCTCTGACCCTCACTGGTGGACTCCAGAGGGCATCATTACTGAAGAGGCAAAGGAGAAGCAGTGGAAGAAGTGGAGGCGGAACCCGCACCAGGATGACCTCAAGGCCTCTTGCATTGCTCCTGTCAACCGAACTGTCCACACATAGCAGATCGCTCATATGTCAAGCGTCAATCGCCTGCGCCACACACTCAGGTGCCAGTAACTTAGTGACAAACAATGGTGGACCAACATGAAGAAGGTCACTGGTGTTACACGCAACTCCGCTAGTGTTCCTCTGCTAGTCGACAGCCATGGCAAGGAGTATCACGCCTCAACAGAGAAGGCTGAGTGCCTGGAAAAGCATTTCTCCTCGAAATGCAGCCTGGGCGGCCAAGAACTGACTGTCAATGACCATCCTGTGGTGACCACCCCGACCCACGAGCCATTAGAGCACGTACATTTCCGAGAAGCTACAGTCCAGCGGTATCGTGCAAGGCTAGTCCCATCCAAAGGCATCTGGACCTAACTGTATTCCATCTCGGGTGTTGAAAGCAGGCTGTAAGGAACTTGCCGCTCCCATCACGTAACTGTTTAGTGCTAGCTTTGGTGCCGGTGTTGGACCGTCCCAATGGAAGCTCGCTCACGTGGTCCCGGTATACACGAAGCCACCTCGCTCTAGGCCATCCAAATACCGGTCTGTATCCTTGCTCTCCATTTTATCCAAGGTTATGGAGAGTATTATCAACCAACAAGTCACCAATTTCCTGGAGCGCAATCACCTGCTGCCTGACAGCCAGTTTTGTTTTAGGCGGGATCAGGCACAGCCGAGACCTTCTTACAGCACTCCAGAGCAAATGGAGGCCACGCTTACAAGAAGTACCCCATCACTGCCGGAGTGCCCCAAGGAAGCGTCTCTAGCCCCACACTCTTCATATTATTTGCTGTCGACATTGACCAATGGCTCTCGCATGGTTTAAGGCTCAGCTCTTTCGCTGATAACACTACCCTGTACAGTCTGATCAGACCAAAGTACAACCTCCTGGAGAAGACAGTATCTTTACAGACAACCCTCAGCAATCTTGCCACATGAGGGCCAGCAATGGTGGATCCATTTTCTCTTGCTGGTTTAGGCTTTGTTGCTTTTGTTGTTGTCGTCGTCGTTGTCATCGTCGTCGTTGTTGTTGTTGTTGTTGTTGTTGTTGTTGTTGTTTTCTCTTCCAATCTAAGTAGGCATGTGCACTTCTATAAAAATTGGGGAAAAATAAAATAAAAAAACACGCCGTGAACCTATATGTACAATGTAGGTGCCGAATTTTACACCGTCACATAATTCAGCGCCGTATACTTCAGCGCCGTATACTTCAGCGCCGTATACTTCAGAGCCGTATACTTCAGCGCCGAATACTTCAGCGCCGTATACTTCAGCGCCGTATACTTCAGCGCCGTATACAGTGTACTTCAGCGCCGTATACTTCAGCGCCGTGTACTTCAGCGCCGTGTACTTCAGCGCCGTATACTTCAGCGCCGTATACTTCAGCGCCGTGTACTTCAGCGCCGTATACTTCAGCGCCATGTACTTCAGCGCCGTATACTTCAGCGCCGTGTACTTCAGCGCCGTGTACTTCAGCGCCGTGTACTTCAGCGCCGTATACTTCAGCGCCGTATACTTCAGTGCCGTATACTTCAGCGCCGTATACTACAGACCCGTATACTTCAGCGCCGTGTACTTCAGCGCCGTATACTTCAGCGCGGTGTACTTCAGCGCCGTATACTTCAGCGTCGTGTACTTCAGCGCCGTATACTTCAGCGCCGTATACTTCAGCGCCGTGTACTTCAGCGCCGTATACTTCAGCGCCGTATACTTCAGCGGCGTGTACTTCAGCGCCGTGTACTTGAGCGCCGTATACTTCAACGCCGTGTACTTCAGCGCCGTGTACTTCAGCACCAGCAGATAGGCTCGGGATATCTCTGCGCCAAAAAAATCAGCGCCAAATACGAACAATGAAAGTTTGAAAATTCGCACAAAGTCTCGCGGCGGGCCTTAGTAAAGTTTTGTGCGGATTCTCCTTTCCAGCAAGTTGTGAGCACAAAGTTGCCAACGTTCATCGGACGTTTCTCACTTCATGACGTACAGCGAAATTTTGCACACATTTTCGATTTTCAGAACCTCTCTAACATCACCTAACGTTATCAATTTTATAGAGTAATAATTATGATATACACCCACTCTCCAGGTAGAAAACTGCACAGGCGTGCAGATAACCATGCATGTGAGTGCTGACCTAAAACACACGATGGGTTCAGTGTGCATTATGCCATGAAGAAAGCAGACGACACTTCAAAAAGCGAGTAAGATTAATATGATTGTATCCCCCCCCCTCCCCATTAAAAGCTACACAATACTGCCCCAGTTCATGCACACACGCCATGCACGCGCTAATACATCTCTATTATACTTTCAATCTCAGCCCCTCAGTTTTTGCCCCAATCACCACTTCTCATCCACCTTCACATGATCGCAGACTAGCACACCATCCACCTGACACCCCTACCCTATCAATCATGACTTGCCATATTTGGAATGGTCTATCTTGTACGCACGCCAACACCTATGATTAATGTATACTCCTACACCCCTACAATTTACTCTTTCTCACATGTATCGATCCGCAGCTCTTATCCTGCGTTAACTCCAGCACCACTAACTATCTGTGCATTTTGTTTATGTTTCAACTTGTGTATTTAGGCTTTGCCATGGACAATAGCAACGCAGGCAGGATGAGTTACATATACCTTTGATCAACTCAGTCACAGTGGTGTAGCGTCAAACCGCTTTGGTTCCATAAGACCAATAAGCCAGCGCACCAACACCATTCTCCTATCTCCAAAGTTCGGCGGCTCCAAATCTTCAGCACTATGACAACTTGTGTGATGGAGTACTTTTTCGTCCTTGCCACAAGTCTCCACGGGCGAGAGCTCCAATGTAAAAACAGTACTCGTACATCATGATGTGTTGGCGTCTTTGGGTGATAGTAATGTGATATCAGCACCAGAGCCAGCAATGGCCTTACACCGATGAAGACAACATAATATCCAGTCGCCACATAAATCCAGCTTACTAGTCATACCACCTAGACAACAAATGCAAGTTGCGAGTACAAAGTTGCGACAGTCCGTGCGAAGTATCCCACTTCATTCGACGTAGAGCAGTAGTCTGCTGATGGCAGACTACTGCAGCACACCATCACCCTGACACACCTATCCTATGGAGCATGACTTGCCACATTTGTAACGTCTATCTTCCACGCACACCAACACCTATGGTTAGACTACACACCTACACCCCTAACAATTTCCCCTTTCTCACCTGTATCGAAACGCAGCACTAACATTGCATAACTCCAGCACCACTAACTGAGAGACATTCCCACCTTCACTTCACCATCGTATCTCATCACCATCAACTCCCTATTAACTCGTACCGCTACCCAGATTCCTGCCTATTCACTGCAACCCTTGTTCAGCACCTCTGCATATTGTTTCTGTTTTTTGAACAGAAACAATTCACAAGTTGAAAAACTTGTGAATTTTAGTCTTTGCCATGGACAACAGCAACGCAAGCAGGATGAGCCATTTCAGCTTTGATCAACTCAGTCAGAGTGGTGTAGCGTCAAATCCCTACGCTTACGACGCTTTGGTTCCACAAGACCAATCACGCAGCACATCGCCCACCATTCTCCTACCTACAAAGTTTGGAGGCACCAAATCTTCAGCTTAAGGATCACGAGCACTATGACAACTTGTTTGATGGAGTACTTTTTCCCTCCTTGCCAGAAGTCTCTACGGGCATGGGCTCCAATGTGAACACACGACTCGTACAATATGATGCGTTTGCGCCTTTGGGTGATAGTAAGTTCACGGCAGCAGCGCCAGCAATGGCCTTACAGCCAAGACGACAGCATCTCCAGCCGCCAAATATTCCAGGCTTACTTGAATTGCTACCAAGTCCACACGAACTCAGCCAGTCACTACCACAGAGTAACGTATTCGGAAAGCAGCCGTCGATGAAAGAACCTGAAAACCCAGGGACAACATTCTCCTTCCACCAAGGTCAGGCGGCATCGATCTTTCCGCATAGCCTAATGCCGGATAACCAGCATAATTTCAACAGTTTGAGTGATGCAGCACTCTTTCCGTTCCCGCCAGAAGTTTCTAAAGGCGTCAGCTCATTTGGAAATATAGGATTCCCTCATGATGTGTTTGCGCCTACTGGTGACACGAATGCGATTGCAGTGTCAAGGCAAGGACGACAACATATTCCAAGTTTACCGGAGATGCCACCAAGTCGTCGTCACCTCAGTGAGCCACTTCAAAAGAGCATCTTACTCGGGCAGCAGCTGTCAATGAAAGAACCCAATAACTCAGCGACACCATTCTCCTTTAACCCAGGTCCGGCGGAACCACTCATTCAGCCTAACCTACTCAACGGCTTGAGTAATGCAGCAATCTTTCCCTACCTGCCAAACGTCTCTACCGCCATGCCCTCCGATGTAAATACAGGATTAACTCATGATGTTCTTGCGCCATCGCGTGGTAGTGATGTGTTGCTATCACCATCACTAGCAAGGGGCCTACAACAGCAACAACGACAACAACAACATCACAAGCCGCCACATATTCCAAGGTTACAGGTAATGCCACCACATCAACACGACCTCAGCGAGCCACTACCGCAGAGTAACGTACTTGGACAGCAGCCTTTGACTAAAGAACCTGCAAAATCTGCCAAAGCCAAACTAGTCTGCCCGGAATGCAAAAAGAGTTTCTCGTATCCGTCGGACTTCAAAAGACACATATCAGTGCACACTGGCGAGAGGCCATATCCTTGCATAGAGTGTGGAAAAACCTTCAAGACGAATTCTAATCTAAATTTGCACAAGAGAACACACACAGGTTGGAGGCCATATCAGTGCATAGAGTGTGGAAAAACCTTCAAACGGAAGTATAGTCTAACTGAGCACAAGAGAACACACACAGGTTACAAACCATATATGTGCACAATCCCGGGCTGTGAACAGGCATTCTCACAGTCCTCCGCCCGCAACGGGCATGTTCGTCGCCACAAGGCGAATATCGCGAAGCAAACCAAACCTGCCAGTGGATGCAACTAAACAGACACTGCTCCAGCATCTCCAGTTGAAACACGACAATGTCCGTAGGAGCACCAAATCAGAAGATAACAGCGCCAGGAAATGCGGTTATAGGGGTGTACGTTTTTGTAAACATGCTTTCTGTGTTGGCGTGCACTGTGTGGAATTTGCGCAATAGAATGATCTGACAAGTGTGTGCGTGTACAAGTAGTATCCTGGCATAAACTGCATTTGCTGCTGCACCCATCCTAACACCCTCCGCTATCAACACCCTCACGTCTTTGATTTATATATAATTGCAAAACAGCCTATGTTCAGGGCATTTTGTTGTAGAACTATGCATTGGTTTTGTGAATGATGACATTACCCATGTCTCTTGCCTCGCGTATAGTACTTTACCGTAGTCGCATTTTGGGTTTGCCGAGTTTTCACTTGATTTGCTAGTTCATTAGTGGGTCTTCCATTTTCTGTGTTTCCTTTTGCTACATGTTGCTACTGTGCATGCGGAACGTGGTGTTGGTTTATTCCATGTACTGATTTTGTAGAATGTCATCGAGGGGTTGGTGTTGTAAAACGATGACATTATATTTCTTTTCTGTATGATGATATTCCCCAAACTGTCTCTTGTTTAGCATACACGCGTGAGATGAGCATACGTAATTAGTGAGTTTTCAGTCTCGCCTTTTCAGTCTTCTTGTTCTTCCGTAAAAAAAGTTGTTGTCCCAGCTTTCCCGTTATGTCGCTCATGATGGTGCTGAACAAACGCTTAGGACCGTTGGAGCGACACTGACTCACGCTGCTATCTGGTGTTCACGAGGTGTTTGTCGCGCTGGAAACGGAGCGTCTCTGTAAGTTTGTATCCCTGCTGATGTTTGTGCTTGAAGAGCAACATAAGTGGTGCTCTTCAGGCACAATCTTCCTCAGCCTACTCAAGCTCAACTGATGAGGGGTGAAGTGGGCAAATCCCCTTAATTAAGCCAAACTCCCTATACGAACTCCCCGACTACTCCCTTCATAGGCACGATCGGCAGCACTGTAGAGGCGGAGGAGTCGCCGTGTATGTTCACTCATCCATCCCACACAAACACAAAACAATCATCACGATGAACAACTTCGAAAAGCTTTGGCTTGAACTTGACCTACCGAATGTATTACTCACAGTTGGATGCTCCTACGTTCCTCCAAACACAGATCCGTACACATTATGCCAACAACTGGAGCCCTGTCTAGGTCTCTGCAATATGAACTCTCCGTTTCTATTGGTAGGAGGCATGAACGCAAAACACACCTCATGGATTCCCACTGATTGAGCTGCGACCTACTGAGCTACCCACTGAACACTGCAGGATTAAACCAGCACGTGTCTTTTCCGACCTGTATTTCCAGAGGCAATTTGAAGTCCTGCCTCGACGTACTCATCTCCAACGTACCAGAAAATACCTCCTATCTGTCACATCATATCCTCCTGTCGGAGCGTCAGATCGCGTACTAGTCGGAGGACATGTGTCCCTTGCATGCCCACCACAAGCACCCACAATCCAGCAACACGTCGAAACTTGGTGCTGGAACTGGAACCCTGATCGCGTCGTCGCACTGAAAGAAGCCCTGGGCTCAATGCAGCTTTTGCCACCAGCTGAGGAAATTCCGCAGTTATCAATGTCAGACCTCTGGTCGCATTGGCATCACTCGCTTATCAACACAGCATACTTTTACTGTACTAACTTCGCACCAAGATGTACACACCAGTCTCGCCCAGGTCGGCGACCATGGATGACTCAACAGCTTCGTTGCAGCATTAAACTCAAGCATCAGCTCTATCGTCAGTATCTCAGAACTCAAAGTGCTGAGAACTGGCTCGCGTTCGTTACTCAACGCAATAGGACCGCTACACAGCTGAGAGAAGCTAAACCCGCCTTTGTATCCGCTCCCGCGCCAGGCGACGTAACTGGTGTGCAGCAGCGAAACCTGTACAAGTTAATGACGTCACTGTGGTCGTCCCCGTTCAAGGACCTTCCACCTATTGTCGTGGACATGGAAATCCAGTTGCACGTCTAGCGGTCCCAGGGCACTGGCCATGCACCCTTGGATAAGCGGTACACACACACATTTATGCGCTACAGTGCACTGGTACGTGGTCACATTGGATCAACATGGCTATAGGCAGCGTTCTGTACGCGCGCTCAGGGCGCTGGCCCCGGTCAATTAACTGGATTTCCATATCCACGACAGTACATGTATTTCAGCAAACGAAACAGTGGCTAGATCAGATGGAGAAAAGGCGGAAGGGTTTAATAATTTTTTCATTTCTGAAAGCCAGAAGTCCGCCTCCGGACCAACAAAACTAAAGCCGTACCAGAGATAGGCGTGTCTCGCATCATCGGAAGCCAACTCTCTCTCTCTCTCTCTCTCTCTCTCTCTCTCCTCTCTCTCACTCACTCACTCCTTTCTTCCCGGTTGCCGTGCTTGTGACTTTTTTTCCCCTGCTGCCGTGCTCATATTAGTTATCTAACTACAGCTGTATCTTCTTCTTGGTTCTGTTTGTCCGCTTATTATTATATATTTTTCTTTTCTCTTATCATAATAATACGATTACATCTGACATGCTTACCTGCCTACTTGTGCGCACGCATTCATTCTTGCCGGAGATGTCTACCTGTGGCGACAATAATTTTTTCATGGACTGATCTTCTTTTTTAGTGTTTGCACACTCTTGGCTGCTGCTGCTGTGGCGCTTTTGTATTTACATGCTGCTGCGCTCTGTACGGCTGCACTAGCCGTGTTAACTGTCGTACCCAGATGCACACATTCAATCCCTGGCTATGCTTTGGAATTGTTTTCGTTGCCTATGTCCTCATCTCTCTTCGTTTTGTTTTCGCTGCCTGGGCTCTCATTTATCTTTGCGTGCTTGCTTGCTTGTATTGCTGAGGGAACATATGCTGGTTTGTATTCGTGGGTCCCCATGGTGCATGGGCCACGCGTACTCATCCGGCGGATATGTGTGAATAATAATAATAATAATATTATCAGTGGGACCATTGTCATTAGGTTTAGGCCTCTTTTGGAACTCCACTTTAAATAAAGCCAAACAACAACCACAACAACAACAACTGAAGGAAATCATCACCACCCTGGAGGAGGTCAGAAAACTCCTTTCCGCTCTTGATTTCCGGAAGTCGGCTGTGTACAATGACATCCCGACGAAATTGATTGAGATCACTGCAGAGGAAATATTGTGCTCCCTCGCAACGCTTTTCAATGAGTCCTTCTCGCAAGGTGAGCAGCCACAGGACTGGGGCGACGCCACTATCAGTCCTCTACACAAGAAAGCCTCTCGTGCAGAGACAACCAATTTAAGGCAAATCTCGCTCCTGAGCGTTGTCAGCAAGGTTCAGGAGAGGATTGTTTACCAACGCCCACATTGAGCCCCACCTACCGGCCGACTAATCTGGTTTTCGATCTAAGGATAGCACTGAAATACAGCTCTCCCGCCTAGTGCATGAGATTTCCGCCAGCCGAGATGCCCGTCATAGTGTCAGCATGCGTCTTTGACTTATCAAAGGCCTTTGACGGAGTTTGGCATGCTGGCCTCCTGGCCAAACTCAAGCACCTTGGTGTCCATGGCATTGCCCTCACCTGGCTCACAAGCTACCTGACTCGCCGCCGACAACGCGTCAAGGTTTGCTCCGCCTTTTCATCATGGAAATCCATTCCAGCTGGAGCACCCAAGGCTCTGTCCTGGGGCAACTTCTTTTCCTGGTGTACACGATCGACCTCCCCCCAGCATGTACAAACTCGCACTCCAAATGCACCCAGTTTGCCGATGACACGGCACTCATCGCGACCCATTACACGAGGGATTTATCCGCTGCATTCCTCCAACGTGCAGGACACGCAGCAGGACGATGGTTGAAGGATTGGCATCTCCTCGTCAACACCACTTAAACCGTCGTCCTTTCCATTCAAAACCAACACATCATCCACATCACGCTCCAATCGACTCTGTTGCAGCAGGTCCAATAACATAGGCACCTTGGCGTTACACTCCAAGACGATATGCGATGGACCCAACACATCATATAAATTACCAACAAAGCCAATAAAACTACTACACCAACTCCACAAGCCACGTGGCACAATGAACGCTTCCAGCCTATTATTAATATACACGACCTACATCCGACCCGTTCTCGAATATGGCAGCCTTGGTGTTTGTACTCAGTGCGCAGCATGTGGGTATGTGACACTTTGTGATGTCAAACCTGCATGGACACGATCCATACAGTTCTCCATTATACGCCCTGCGCTTAAATTGGAGACTGCGCTTGTATATCTTAGAAGCCCTCTTGGAATGTGCTTATAATAGGGACTGGGCTTCTACAAGAGACTGCGCTTGTAATAGAGATAATTATGTTGTTTCTCAATAAGGATTCTGCTATATCTGGTTTCCACAGGAGAAAGGGTGCTTGGCAATGGGAAGCCAACTCTTCACATGAACTACATTAGCCGCCATCAACACGGACAGCTTGAAAATCGACACAGCATCTATTGAGACGTTTTCGTTCGCTATACGGATGACACTGTAACTGCTGTGGAAATACCAGAGGAAGCGGAATATTTATTGTGAAAGGTAAACAACTAACGCCCAACAATCAACTTCGTACTTCAGTAATATTACGAAGACCGTGTCTTGTAGCTGTAGTTTCGTGTAGTGTACTACTCCCTGATCATATCTATCAAATTACTCATAAAGAAAAGAGAAAGTCAGAGCCGTTCATGATGCGTGAATCTCCAATAGCCAAATAGACATTCAACAACAAATTCTCAGTTTGCAAAGACACATGTCACCTAACGTTAGGTTAGGTACCTCCTCTCGTTCCTTCTACAACCTTATCCAAGCTGACCTGCATGCACTCTCGTACCTTCTACAACCTTATCCAAGCTGACCTGCATGCACTCTCCTACTCACCTTTCTCCTTTGCTCCGTTGTCCTGGGTAGCTAGCTACTTGCGCGCCCCTAATTGCCATAGCTACCCAGGCCCTTTATCTTGCCGTTCACACTAGATCTCTACCTCTTGTCTCTCTCTTCCACAATATTGTCGTTTCGTTCGTCTTTGTCTCAGTCCCTTCGTCTCCCCAATACATGTTGTTCGACCTAACCTGTTCCCGTTGTCCGTTGTAATGTCTGGAGAATATTTTGTCGTCCTTTTCGTACTCAACAGTTATGTAAAGAGGTCAACGCGGGCTCGCAGCTCATGCGATAACATTGATCGACACTGACGGACGGTACTGTCGTTCTACAACTAAATGGGTATCAGCTCTAGCGCATCTTGGATGCACACCCCAGCAGCCTGCCAACTTGGAAGGTTCTGAGGTACATGTATTATGATAACATAGGAGGGGAAGGTGGTGTTAGTGGACATAATGGCGTAACTTGTATCTTCTTGGTCCCTTTTTCTATTCCATCAATTCATCCTTGGCTCTGAATCCGAGTCCATTCTAACACTACCACAGTGCATGCATACCTCTACATGTACCCGCTAATTTCTATTATACTGGACAGCTTCTCAGTTTTAGCCCAAATCACAACGTCTCTTAACCGGACACCCTTTCCCTATCTACCATGATTTGTCACCTCTCTTTTTCTATCACGCACACCAACAACTATTTCCAGTCCGCACTTATCTCCTTTTGATCTGTTTTCCTGGCCTCTTTGTAGTTGTACATTGTACTGTTGAGCCACTGAAGTAAAATAAATTCAATACAATACAATACAGTACAGTCTGATCATTTCCCTTTTCTCACCTGCATCGATCCGCAACACTTACCCTGCACAACTCCAGCACCACAAACTGTTTGATATTTTCACCTTCACAGTATCACCTGTTCTTAGCACCATCGCCTCTCTATTAACTCAAGCCACTAGAAAATATTCTGCATATTCACTGTCACTAAGGTTCAGAACCTCTTGATTTTGGTTATATTCCAACTTCGGTGCGTAGTCTTTGCCATGGACAATAGCAGTGCAGGCAGGAATAGCCATCCTTCCTTTGATCAACCCAGTCAGAGTGATGGAGCAGCAATCAGCTACAATTACAACGCTTCGGTTCAACATGACCAATCACACAGCTCAGAGACACTCCAAAGATCGGCGACTCAAAATGTCCAGCTTAACCAAATTCCGGATCATCAGCCCGATGCCAACACCTTGAGTGAGGCAGCGAACGTTCCGTCCTTGCCAAAAGTCACCACCGTCATGGGCTCCGTTGTAAATACAGGACAAGATCACGATGTATTTGCACGTTCGGGTGGTAGTAATGTGTTCATATCACTCGTCCTAGCAAGGGCTCTACAACGAGAACAACAACATGCCCAACAGCCGCGCATCTCGAGCTCACCGGAAATGCCACCAAGTTAACACGCAGGTGACAAGCCATACAAGTGCACAATCCCGGGCTGTGAACTGGCATTTTTAACGTCTTCGTATCTCAAAATCCACACCCGAACACACACACCGGGGAGTATCACTCGAATCTTCATTGCACTTTCAATCACAGCCTCTCAAATTTAGCCCAGATTACCACTTCTCACCCACCTTCAGCTGGTGGCAGACTAATACAGCACACCATTACCCTGACACACATATCCCATCGAGCATGACTTGCCATATTTGCAACGTCCATCTTCCACGCACACCAACACCTATGGTTAAACTACACACCTACACCCCTAACAATTACCCTTCCTCACCTGTATATATCAGGCAGTCCTGCATAACTCCAGCACCACTAACTGAGATATATTCCCACCTGCACCTCAACATCGTATCTCATTACCATCAACTTCCTGTTAACTCGTCCCACCACCCAGATTCATGCCTATTCACTGCAACCCTTGTTCAGAACCTCTACATTTTGTTTTTGTTTCAACTTGTGTATTTTAGGCTTTGCCATGGACAACAGCAAGTCAAGAGAGATGAGCCATTTTACCTTTGATCAACTCAGTCAGAGTGGTGTAGCATCAAACCCCTACGTTCACAACGCTTTGGTTCCACAAGACCAAACACGCAGCGCACCGACACCATTCTCCTCCCTTCAAAGTTCGGCGGCACCAAATCTTCAGCTTAAGGATCACCAGCACTATGACAACTTGTGTGATGGAGTACTTTTTCCGTCCGTGCCGCACGTGTCCACGGGCGAGAGCTCCAATGTAAATACAGGACTCGTACATCATGATGTGTTGGCGACTTTGGGTGATAGTAATGTGATATCAGCACCACCACATATTTCCAGCTTACTTGCAATACCACCAAGCCAACACGACCTCAGCAAGCCATGACCACAGAGTAGCGTCCTTGGACAACAGCTATCAATGAAAGAACCAGAAAATCCAGCCTTGACTTTCTCCTTCGACCAAAGTTCGGCGCCACCCAACCTTCCCCCTAGGCTAATGCCGAATGACCAACACAAATCCAACAACGTGGGTGATGCAGCACTCTTTCCGTCCCCGCAGCAAGTCATTACCGACGTGGGTCCATTTGCAAATATAGGATTCCCACATGATGTGTTTGCGCATTTGGATAACACGAATGCGATGGCAGTGCCAAGGCAAGGACGACAACGTCTCCAGCCACATCATATTCCAAGTTTGCCTGGAATGCCACAAAGTCGTCATGAGCTCAGGGAGCCACTACCACAAAGCACCTTACTTGGTCAGCTACCGTCAATGAAATACCCTGATAACTCAGCGACACCATTCCCCTTCCGACCACTCTTTGAGCCTAACCTACACAACAACTGGGGTGATGCAACAATTTCGGCGTCCTCGTCACAAGTCTCTACTGGCACCGGATGCATTGCAAATACAGGATTACCTCATGATGTGTTTGCCTCTTCGAGTGGAAGTGATGTGTTGCTATCACCATTACTAGCAAGAGACCCGCAACCAGAACAACAACATCTCCATACGCCGCAACTCCCAAGCTTACCGGAAATGCTACCAAATCAACACGACCTCAACGAGCCACTACCACAGAGTAACTTACTTGGACAGCAGCTGTCGACTATAGAACCTGCAAAATCAGCCAATGCCAAACTAGTCTGCCCGGAATGCAAAACGAGTTGCTCATATCCGTCGCAGCTCAAAAGACACATGACAGTGCACACCGGTGAAAAGCCATATCGTTGCACGCATTGTGGAAACGCCTTCTCGCGGAAGAGTAGTAGTCTAACTGTACACATCCGAAAACACGCTGGGGAGAAGCCATAATATCATTGCGACAGATGCGAAAAACCTTTTTCTGACCCATCAGCACTAACCGTCCACAAGAGAACACACACAGGTGAGAGACCATATCAGTGTGCAATCCCGGGCTGTGAACAGGCATTCTCACAGTCCGGCAATAGCAACCTGCATGTGTTTCGCCACAAGGCGAATGTCAAGAAGCAAACCAAACCTGTCAGTGGATGCAACTAAACAGGCACTGCTCTATTGGACGAGCATTTCCAGTTCAAACACGACAATGTCGGCAGGAGCGCCAAATCAGAAGATAACAGCGCCAGGAAATGCTGTTATAGGGGTGTACGTTTTGGAAACATGCTTTCTGTGTTGGCGAGCACTGTGTGGAATTTGAGTAATAGAATGATCTGACAAGTGTGTGTGTGTGTGTGTGCATGTAGTATCCTGGCCTAAACTGCATTTGCTGCTGCAGTCATCCTAACACCCTCCGCTATCAATACAGTCACGTCTTTGATATATATAATTATTATTGCAAAACAGCATATGTACAGGATACTATATTGGTTTTTGGAATGATTGATTTAATTCTCCCTGTCTCCTGCCTCGCGTATAGTTTTTAGTCGCATTTTTGGTTTGCCGAGTTTTGCTACAATGTTACCTTGTTGTTTTGTGGCTTTTCTATTTTGCTGTGTTTCCTGTTGCTACATGTTGCTGTTGTGTAAGTGGAACATTTTAGTCGTTTATTCCATGTACCCGTTTTGGATTTGTTAAATCAAAAAAGGTAAACAATCAAAGAAACAGGGGAAAGTGTGTTGCTCCCTACATGGGAGCTCGCGGTTTTCCTGCCGACTTGAATTATCACTACAAACAAACAACATTAAAATTTATTTGTGGAATGTCATCAAAGGGGGCAGTTGTTGTAGAACCATGTATTTCCTATCTCTATGATGATATTTCCCAAACTGCCAGCAATGGTCTTACACCGAGGAAGACAACATATCCAGTCGCCACATATTTCCAGGTTACTTGCCATACCAACAAGACGACAAGTACAAGTGGCGAGCACAAAGTCGCGAAAGTTCGTGCAAAGGTTCTCACTTCATGATGTAGAGCAAAGGTTTGCACGCATTTTCGTTCTTCAGAACCTCTCTAATCTAACCCAGCGTCATGTCGTGAGTAATACCTCAACTCTTCAGGTAGAAAACTGGAAAGGCTGGCAGATAACCATGCACGTGAATGCTGACATACCCTTAAACAGGAGATGCGTTCAGCGATAATTGTGGCGAGAAGCAAGCGAACGACACCTCAAAGAGTATGATTATCATGATGGCTACCGCCCCCCCCCCTCCCAAAATAGAAAAGCTACACAATGCTGCATGCACAAACGCATTGCACACGTGAATCTTTATCCTACTTTCAATCACAGCCCTTCAATTTTTGCCCAGATTACCACTTCTCACCCGCTTTCAGCTGATGGCAGACTAATACAGCACACCATCACACTTACACACATATCCTATCGAGCATGACTTGCCACATTTGCAACGTCTATCGTCCACGAACACCAACACCTATGGTTAGACTACACACCTATACCCCTAACAATTTCCCCTTTCTCACCCGTCTCTATCCGCTGCACTAACATTGCATAACTCCAGAACCACTAACTGAGAGACATTCCCACCTGCACCTCAACTTCGTATCTCATCACCATCAACTTCCTATTAACTCGTACCACCACCGAGATTCATGCCTATTCACTGAGACCGTTGTTCAGAGCCCCTCCATTTTGTTTCTGTTTCACCTTGTGAGTTTAAGTCTTTGTCATGGACAATAGCAACGCAAGCAGGATGAGCCAGTTTACCTTTCATCAACTCAGTCACAGTGGTGCAGCGTCAAACTCCTACGCTCACGACGCTTTAGTTCCAAAAGACCAATCACGCAGCGCATCGACACCATTCTTCTACCTACAAAATTTGGCGGCAGCAAATCTTCAGCTTCAGAATCACCAGCACTATGACAACCTCTTTGATGGAGTACTTTTTCCCTCCTTGCCAGAAGTCTTTACGGGCATGGGCTCCAATGTGAACACAAGACTCGTACATCATGATGCGTTTGCGCCTTTGGGTGATAGTAAGTTGACGGCAGCACCAGCGCCAGCAATGGCCTTACAGCCAAGACGACAGCATCTCCATCCGCCAAATAATCCTGGCTTACTTGACTTGCTTCCAAGTCCACACGACCTCAGCCAGTCACTACCACAGAGTAACGTATTCGGAAAGCAGCCGTCGATGAAAGAACCTGAAAACCCAGCGACAACATTCTCCTTCCACCATGGTCAGACGGCACCGATCCTTCCGCATAGCCTAATGCCGGATAACCAGCATAATTCCAACAGATGATGCAGCACTCTGTCCGTTCCCGCCACAAGTTTCTAAAGGCGTCAGCTCATTTGGAAATATAGGATTCCCTCATGATGTGTTTGCGCCTACTGGTGACACGAATGCGATGGCAGTGTCAAGGCAAGGACGACAATATATTCCAAGTTTACCGGAAATGCCACCAAGTCGTCGTCGTCACGACCTCAGTGAGCCACTTCCACAGAGCACCTTACTCGGGCAGCAGCCGTCAATGAAAGAACCTGATTACTCAGCGACACCATTCTCCTTAAACCCAGGTCAGGCGGAACCACTCATTCAGCCTAACCTACTCAACAGCTTGAGTGATGCAGCAATCTTTCCCTACCTGCCAAAAGTCTCTACCGCTATGCGCTCCGATGTAAATACAGGATTAAATCATGATGTGTTTGCGACATCGCGTGGTAGTGATGTGTTGCTATCACCATCACTAGCAAGAGGCCTACAACAGCAACAACGCCAACAACAACATCACAAGCCACCACATATTCCCAGGCTGCAGATAATGCCACCGCATCACCATGACCTCAGCGAGCCACTACCAACGAGTAACGTACTTGGAGAGCAGCCGTCGAGTAAAAAACCTGAAAAATTTGCCAAAGCCAAACGAGTCTGCCCGGAATGCAAAAGGAGTTTCTCTTATCCGTCGCAGCTCAAAATACACTTGACAGTGCACACCGGCGAGAAGCCATATCGTTGCACAGAGTGTGGACAAGCCTTCTCGCAGAAGCATAATCTAACTGTGCACGTCCGAAAACACACCGAGGAGAAGCCACATCATTGCGACAGATGCAACTCACATTTTTATGAACAATCAGCACTAACTAAACACAAGAGAACGCATACAGGAGAGAAACCGTACAAGTGCACTATCCCGGGCTGCGAACAGCCATTCTCACTGTCCTCCAGCCGAAACCGGCATGTGCGTACCCACAAGGCGAATATCGAGAGGCAAACCAAACCTGCAAGTGGATGAAAATAAACAGGCACTGCTCTATCGGACCAGCATCTCCAGTTCAAACACGACAATGTCGGTAGGAGCACCAAATCAGAAGATAACATGCGATCTGACAAGTGTGTGTGTGTGTACAAGTAGTATCCTGGCATAAACTGCATTTGCTGCTGCACCCATCCTAACACCCTCCGCTATCAACCATTCTCGTCTTTGATTTATATAATTATTGCAAACCAGTAAAAAGGTATTATAGTGGTTTTCGGAATTATTTAATTCCTCTCTTGTCTCGCGTATAGTTTTAGTCGCATTTTTGGACTGTCGAGTTTTGCCACAACGTTACCTTGTTGGTTTGTAGCTTTTCTCTTTTGCTGTGTTTCCTGTTGCTACGTGTTGCTGTTGTGTATGTGGAACGTTTTGGTCGTTTATTCCATGTACTCGTTTTGGATTTGTGAATTGAAATAAAGTAAACGCACAAAGGAACAGGGGAAGAGTGTTTTGCTCCCTACATCGCAGCGCACGATTTTCCTGCCGAGTTGAATTCTCACTACTAACAAACAACATCAAAAAAAATATTTGTGGAATGTCAATAATGTCATCAAGAGGGGGGGAGTGGCAGGAGTTGTAGAACAATGTACTTCCTCTCTGTATGATGATATTCCCCAAACTGTCTTTTGTTTAGCGTGAATGCGTGCGATGAGCATACGTAATTAGAGAGTCTTGAGTCTTGCCTTTTAAGTCTTCTTGTTCTCCCGTGGAAGTTGTTAAGAGTGGCGTCGCAGTAAAAAGACAACTGTCGCTGGGGAAGCCCTGAAGGTATGTATGCAACCCACCGCCTCGACCAGCGTAAAAACCATCCAACACTCGGTGAAAATACGTTAGACCTAGGTCTCTCCGACTTCACTACCACAGTATCAACGAACGTGCTTGTTCCCCTCGGCAGGTCCGATCATGCCATTTTGATATGCAGCTTGAAAGCGGTTTCCGCACGCCGTGATCAAACAACCTCTCACAAGGTGTGGAAATACGACAGTGCTGACTGGAACAGACTTAGGGCATTTTACCACGGTCACGACTGGCAGTCGATAATGTCAGACGATCCCACTCTGCTTCGCGAGCGATTATATTTGTATTTATATCATTATATAATGGCACATCATGATGAGGGCCAGTAAAACTGAGACAAGGGTGAAAGCCAACCGCTGCGGTAAAACAGATAAAAGAATGCAAATAAAAGGCAAAGAAGGCAAAGGAGGAGACAAACCAGCAGGATGTCATGCAAATACATGAAAACTATAATTGGGCAGAGAATGTAGCAACAAAATTATCCATCGACGTGCTGGTCTTGGCCTGCGTTGTTAATGTTGCGCAAAACACATAGCCAGTAAAGATCGGGGATCTAGTGAATAGGGTAGAGGCAGCGCGTGGGAGACTGAATGAGTTCTGGGTATTCCGTGTTTCGGAGAACCAATTATAAGCCTGCATATGCAAGGGTATTCTATTTAGTAATATTCTATGTATGAGAAGCAAGGCTAGTCCCATCAAAGGCATCTGGACCTAACTGTATTCCATCTCTGGTGTTGAAAGAGTGATGTAAGGAACTTACTGCTCCCATCACGAAACTGTTTAGTGCAGCCAGTATGATTTTACATGTTTTAGGCGTGGTCGGGGCACAGCTGACCTTCTTACAGCACTCCAGAGCGAACGGGTGTGAGAGGGGGGGGAGGGACTGTATCCCAATATTAGCAATTTATATTGCCGGTGCGTTTGATGGCGTCTCTCACGTCGGCCTCCTCAACAAGCGAGTAGGCATCGGCGGACCTCTTCTCTCTTGGCTACGCGACAACATGTACTACTCATCCACGACAGAAGCTCACCTCCTCCACCTAACCTGAGCATTGTCTGTGGTTGGACTGTTATTTCCCCGTCTGACTTACCTGGTACTGACTCTCGACTCAACTTTTTAAAAGTTTCAGTTCCCACGTGAATTCCCTCAGGGAAGATATTGGAAAGAAACTAGGTGCTTTTCGATGTGAACGGAGGAAACTTGCTGTCCAGGCCAGAAAGCAGTTCTACTGGTCAGTAGTCCAGAGCAAGCTCGAGTACGTGAGCACTGCCTAAGTACACTGTCTCGCTGACAGTAAGTAACAGACCGCTTAGATACATATTTGAGCATGACACATTCACGCGCACATCATACTTGCTTGAGAGGTACCACATAAGTAG
Source organism: Sycon ciliatum (assembly GCF_964019385.1). Taxonomy (NCBI): domain Eukaryota; kingdom Metazoa; phylum Porifera; class Calcarea; order Leucosolenida; family Sycettidae; genus Sycon; species Sycon ciliatum. Next base: position 52,249,068 of record NC_088643.1, on the reverse strand, counting down.
CTTAGACAAAATATATCATACTAAGTCCATATTGTTCGTGTTCCAATGCATCCACAATATCAGCAGTTCACTCCTCTCTGTTCTCCCTTCGCCGTGACTGCGCTCACACAGATAGAGTCACCCGCGGCCAAGTCAATAATTCCCTTTCTTTACCCATTGTGCGAACTAAAAACTCAAGCTGGATAGAAATCTATTAATTTTCATTCCTTCGTGCTGACCGCTTTAATGCGCTTCCCGAATCACTTCGCACAAATCGTATCCCCAATTCATTTCGCCAGGAACTTTAAAACAAACTCATTCATCTTGGGCACCCTGTAAAATGCCCTAGTAAAATTATAAAAATACAGTACAATACTACCTGAGTAACCGCTGCCTATAGGTGGTTACTAGAAGCAACGCTTCCAAGAAGTACCCCATCACTGCCGGAGTGCCCCAAGGAAGCGTCCTCGGCCCCACACTCTTCATATTATTTGCTGCCGACATTGAACAATGGCTCTCGCATGGTTTAAGGCTCATCTTTTTCGCTGATAACACTACCCTGTACAGTCAGACCAAAGTACAACCTCCACGAGAAGACAGTATCTTTACAGACAACCCTCAGCAATCTTGCCGCACGAGGGCCAGCAATGGCGGATCCAGTTGGAGCCCACCAAGAGCCAGCGCCTGATTTTATGCAGTGCTGGAGAGCGCCCTGAATTTCCACCAACCACTTTTGCCAGCGAAGTTATTCCGGACTCAGACCACCTGAACCTTCTTGGAATCACATCTTTGCTCGGGGTCCAGCGCCATATCCATGCTGTTATTGTCAAGGCCAGCCAGCGCCTGGGATTCTTGCGACGTGCTGCTTGGCTTCAGGGTCATGAGGGCCGCCTTGCCGTGTATAACTTAAGGGGTTCATTCGGCCCACTTTGGAGAACGCTCGCCTTGTCACATTGTGTGCAGCCCAATCCCACCTTGCTAGCACACTATGACAGGGTGCAGGAGAAGGCAATGCGGATCGTCAGATCTGCCACGATTCTTCAGAGCTTGCAGCTCAGGAGGGCAGTCTCAGGGCTTGCATAATCACGTGTTCAAGTTACACTACATTGAGGGCCCACCGCAGCTGACAGCCCTCCTCCCGCCACATGTGACCTTCAGCGCCTGCACTTACTCCTAGAACTCGCCGACAACTAACTTCTCGTCACCCCTTCCAGATGCAATGGCCACTTGCTTGGACAGCACGGAACTACCTGCTAAGGTCATTCTCCTACACCATTATTGCAGCAGGGAACGAACGACATTCCTGAGCAAGTCATCCCGGAGCCCCATGCATCGAAGGCAATGCAGGTCTTCAAGTCCCGCATATGTCAGCACCTGATGGGCGACAGCATTCCATGGCTAAGTGTGACTGTAGTCCATTCTCCATTCCTACAACGATCACCTTGTCTTCACCCCACTGAACTGTACCTTGCTTCCTAGAGCTCCCGAAACACCTCAGTGCAGAACGCTTTTGCGTTGTGTTTCGGTTTTGGACCAAGGAACTACAAGTTACACTATTATGTCCACTAACACCAACAGCTACAAAACAATCAGCTCATGCGATAACATTGCACTACACTGACGGATGGTACTGACGTTCTACAACTAAGTGGCTAACAGCTCTAGCGCATCTTGGATGCGCACTCCAACAGACTGTCAACTGCTACTTGGAAAGTTCTAATGTATTATGATAACATTGGAGGGGAAGGTGGTGTTAGTGGACATTATAGCGTGACCAATTTACTTGTCATTCCTTGGTCCTTTGTCTATTCCATAAATTTATCCTTGGCTCTCATTCTGAGTCCAATCTAAGTTCTAACACTACCACAGTGCATGCATACCTCTACATGCACCCGCTTATTTCTATTATACTCGACATCATCTCAGTTTTAGTCCAGATCATCCCTTCTCCTAACCTGACATCCGTGCCCTATCGACCATGACTTGCCACATTTGCCACTTCTTTTCTTCCACGCACACCAACACATCTTGCCAATCCGCACTTATCTCCTTATGATCGGTATTTCTGGCCTCTTTCTAGTTGAACATTGTACGGTTGAGCCAGTGAAGTAAAAATAAATTCAATACACCACAATACAATACACGCTGATCATTTCCCTTCTCTCACCTGCATTGACCCCCAGCACTTACCCTGAACAACTTCAGCACCACTTACTGTTTGATATTCCCACCTTCACAGTATCACCGTTTCTCAACGCTATCAACTCCATATTAGCTCAAGCCACTACAAAGAACTCTGCATAATAATATTCACTGTAACTTTTGCTCAGAACTTATAAATGTTCTTTATATTTCAAATTCTGTGCTTAGTCTTTGCCATGGACAATAGCAATGCAGCCAGGAATAGCAATCCTTCCTTTGATCAACCCAGTCCGAGTGATGGAGCAGCAAGCAGCTACACACACAACAGGATCAATCACCGAGCGCAGGGACACTCCAAAGATCGGCGACTCAAATTGTTCAGCCTAACCAAATGCCGGATCATCAGCCCGATGCATACAGCTTGCGTGAGGCAGCGAACGTTCCGTCCTTGCCACTAGTCACCACCGGCACGGGCTTCGTTGTAAATACAGGACAAGATCACGATGTATTTGCACCTTCGGCTGGTAGCAATGTGTTCATATCACCCTTACTAGCAAGGGCTATACAACAAGAACAACAACATGCCCAACAGCCGCACATCTCGAGCTCACCGGAAATGCCACCAAGTCAACACGCAGGCGACAAGCCATACAAGTGCACAATCCCAGGCTGTGAACTGGCATTTTCAACGTTATGGAATCTCAAAATCCACATCCGAAAACACAACGTGGAGTATCCTTATCATTGCGACATATGCAAATTTCGTTTTCCTTGCCCGCCATCACTAACCGTCCACAAGAGAACGCACATCTCGAGCTCACCGGAAATGACACAAAGTCAACACGCAGGTGAGAGACCATTCACATGTGAGGGCACAACCCCGGGCAGTGAACAGGCATTTTCAACGTCCTCGTATCTCAAAATCCACATCCGAACACCCACCGGGGAGTATCACTGGAATCTTTATTCTACTCTCAATCACAGCCTCTCAAATTTAGCCCAGATTACCACGTCTCACCCACCTTCAGCTGGTGGCAGACTAATACAGCACACCATCACCCTGACACACATATCCCATCGAGCATGACTTGCCACATTTGCAAAGTCTATCTTGCACGACCACCAACACCTATGGTTAAACTTCACACCTACATCCCTAACCATTACTTCAAAGTACTCTTTCTCACCTGTATCTATCAGGCAGCTCTTACACTGCACAACTCCAGCACCACTAACTGAGATATATTCCCCCATGCACCTCAACATCGTATCTCATTACCATCAACTTCCTATTAAATCGTACCACCACCCAGATTCCTGCATATTCACTGCAACCGCTGTTCAGAACCTCTGCATTTTGTTCCTGTTTCAACGTGTGTATCTAGGCTTTGCCATGGACAACAGCAAGGCAGGCGAGATGAGCCATTTTACCTTTGATCAATTCAGTCAGAGTGGTGTAGTGTCAAACCCCTACGCTCACAACGCTTTGGTTCCACAAGACCAATCACGCAGCGCACCGACACCATTCTCCTCCCTTCAAAGTTCGGCGGCACCAAATCTTCAGCTTCAGGATCACCAGCACTATGACAACTTGTGTGATGGAGTACTTTTTCCGTCCTTGCCACACGTGTCCACGGGCGAGAGCTCCAATGTAAATACAGGACTCGTACATCATGATGTGTTGGCGACTTTGGGTGATAGTAATGTGATATCAGCACCACCACATAATTCCAGCTTACTTGCCATACCACCAAGCCAACACGACATCAGCAAGCCACGACCACAGAGTAGCGTACTTGGACAACAGCTATCAATGACAGAACGAGAAAATTCAGCGACGACATTCTCCTTCGACCAAAGTTCGGCGGCACTCATCCTTCCGCCTAGGCTAATGCCGAATAACCAGCACATATCCAACAGCTTGGGTGATGCTGCACTCTTTCCGTCCCCGCAACAAGTCATCACGGACGTGGGCTCATTTGCAAATATAGGATTCCCACATGATGTGTTTGCGCATTTGGATGACAGGAATGCGATGGCAGTGCCAAGGCAAGGACGACAACGTCTCCAGCCACATCATATTCCAAGTTTACCTGGAATGCCACAAAGTCGTCACGACCTCAAGGAGCCACTACCACAAAGCACCTTACTTGGTCAGCTACCGTCAATGAAAGACCCTGATAACTCAGTGATACCATTCCCCTTCCGACCACTCCTTGAGCCTAACCTACCCTACAGCTTGGGTGATGCAACAATCTCGCCGTTCTCGTCACAAGTCTCTACCGGCACGGGATGCATTGCAAATACAGGATTACCTCATGATGTGTTTGCCTCTTCGAGTGGCAGTAATGTGTTGCTATCACCATCACTGTCAAAAGACCCGCAACGAGAACAACAACATCTCCATACGCCGCAAATCCCGAGCTTACCGGAAATGCCACCACATCAACACGACCTCAACGAGCCACTACCACAGAGTAAGTTACTTGGACAGCAGCCGTCGACTAAAGAACCTGCAAAATCTGCCAAAGCCAAACGAGTCTGCCCGGAATGCAAAAAGAGTTTCTCATATCCGTCGCAGCTCAAAACACACATGACAGTGCACACTGGCGAGAAGCCATATCCTTGCACAGAGTGTGGACAAGCCTTCACGCAGAAGCCTAATCTAACAGCGCACATCAGAAAACACACCGGGGAGAAGCCATATCATTGCGACAGATGCGACTCACATTTTTCTCAGCTATCGACACTAACCGTCCACAAGAGAATACACACAGGTGAGAAACCATATCAGTGTACAATCCCGGGCTGTGAACGGGCATTCTCACATGCCTCCACCTACAACCGCCATGTGCGTACCCACAAGGCGAATAGCGCGAAGCAAACCCAACCTGCCAGTGGATGAAAATAAACAGGCACTGCTCTATTGGACCAGCATCTCCAGTTCAAACACGACAATGACGGCAGGAGCACCAAATCAGAAGATAACAGCGCCAGGAAATGCGGTTATAGGGGTGTACGTTTTTGGAAACATGCTTTCTGTGTTGGCGTGCACTGTGTGGAATTTGAGCAATAGAATGATCTGACAAGTGTGTGTGTGTGTACATGTAGTATCCTGGCCTAAACTGCATTTGCTGCTGCACCCATCCTAACACCCTCCGCTATCAACACCCTCACGTCTTTGATTGATATATTGCAAAACTGTATGTACAGGGTATTATATTGGTTTCGGAATGATTTAATTCCCCCTGTCTCCTGCCTCGCGTATAGTTTGTAGTCGCATTCTTGGTTTGCCGAGTTTTGCTACAATGTTACCTTCTTGTTTTATGGCTTTTCTCTTTTGCTGTGTTTCCTGTTGCTACATGTTGCTGTTGTGTATGTGAAACATTTTAGTCGTTTATTCCATGTACCCGTTTTTGGATTTGTTAATTCAAAAAGGTAAACAAACAAAGAAACAAGGGAAAAGTGTGTTGCTCCCTACATGGGAGCTCGAGGTTTTCCTGCCGACTTGAATTCTCACTACAAACAATCAACATCAAAATATATTTGTGGAATGTCATCAAAGGGGGCAGGTGTTGTAGAACGATGTATTTCCTATCTCTATGATGATATTTCCCAAACTGCCAGCAATGGTCTTACACTGAGGAAGACAACATATCCAGTCGCCACATATTTCCAGGTTACTTGCCATACCAACAAGACGACAAGTACAAGTGGCGAGCACAAAGTAGCGAAAGTTCGTGCAAAGGTTCTCACTTCATGATGTAGAGCAAAGGTTTGCACGCATTTTCGTTCTTCAGAACCTCTCTAATCTAACCCAGCGTCATGTCGAGAGTAATACCTCAACTCTTCAGGTAGAAAACCGGAAAGGCTGGCAGATAACCATGCACGTGAGTGCTGACATACCCTTAAACAGGAGATGCGTTCAGCGATAATTGTGGCAAGAAGCAAGCGAACGACATCTCAAAGAGTATGATTATTATGATGGCTACCGCCCCCCCCTCCCAAAATAAAAAGCTACACAATGCTGCATGCACTAACGCATTCCACACGTGAATCTTTTTTCTACTTTAAATCACAGCCCTTCAATTTTTGCCCAGATTACCACTTCTCACCCGCTTTCAGCTGATGGCAGACTAATACAGCACACCCTGACACATATCCTATCGAGCATGACTTGCCACATTTGCAACGTCTATCGTCCACGAACACCAACACCTATGGTTAGACTTCACACCTACACCCCTAACAATTTCCCCTTTCTCACCTGTATCTATCCGCAGCACTAACACTGCATAACTCCAGAACCACTAACTGAGAGACATTCCCACCTGCACCTCAACATCGTATCTCATCACCATCAACTCCCTCTTAACTCGTACCACCACCCAGATTCATGCCTATTCACTGCATACGTTGTTCAGAACCTCCCCATTTTGTTTCTGCGTCACCTTGTGAGTTTTAGTCTTTGCCATGGACAATAGCAACGCAAGCAGGATGAGCCAGTTTACCTTTGATCAACTCAGTGAGAGTGGTGTAGCGTCAAACCCCTACACTCACGACGCTTTAGTTCCACAAGACAAATCACGCAGCGCATCGCCACCATTCTCCTACCTATCAAATTTGGTGACAGCAAATCTTCAACTTCTGGATCACGAGCATTATGACAACTTGTTTGATGGAGTACTTTTTCCCTTCTTGCCAGAAGTCTCTACGGGCATGGGCTCCAATGTGAACACACGACTCGTACATCATGATGCGTTTGCGCCTTTGGGTGATAGTAAGTTGACGGCAGCACCAGCGCCAGCAATAGCCTTACAGCCAAGACGACAGCATCTCCAGCCGCCAAATATTGCCGGCTTACTTGACTTGCCACCGAGTCCACACGACCTCAGCCAGTTACTACCACAGAGTAACGTATTCGGAAAGCAGCCGTCAATGAAAGAACCTGAAAACCCAGCGACAACATTCTCCTTCCACCAAGGTCAGACGGCACCGATTCTTCCGCATAGCCTAATGCCGGATTACCAGCATAATTCCAACAGCTTGAGTGATGGAACACTCTTTCCGCTCCCGCCACAATTTTCTAAAGGCGTCAGCTCATTTGGAAATATAGGATTCCCTCATGATGTGTTTGCGCCTACTGGTGACACAAATGCGATGGTCGTGTCAAGGCAAGGACGACAATATTATATTCCAAGTTTACCGGAAATGCCACCAAGTCGTCTTCACGACCTCAGTGAGCCACTTCCACAGAGCACGTTACTCGGGCAGCAGCCGTCAATGGAAGAACCTGATTACTCAGCGACACCATTCTCCTTACACCCAGGTCAGGCGGAACCACTCATTCAGCCTAGCCTACTCGACAGCTTGAGTGATGCAGCAATCTTTCCCTACCTGCCAAAAGTCTCTACCTCTATGCGCTCCGATGTAAATACAGGATTACATCATGATGTGTTTGCGACATCGCGTGGTAGTGATGTGTTGCTACCACCGTCACTAGCAAGAGGCCTACAACAGCAACAACAACGACAACAACATCACAAGCCACCACATATTCCCAGGCTGCAGGTAATGTCACCGCATCACCATGACCTCAGCGAGCCACTACCACCGAGTAACGTACTTGGACAGCAGCCGTCGAAAAAAGAACCTGAAAAATTTGCCAAAGCCAAACGAGCCTGCCAGGAATGCAAAAGGAGTTTCTCGTCATCGCTCAAAACACACATGACAGTGCACACTGGCAAGAAGCCATATCCTTGCACAGAGTGTGGACAAGCCTTCTCCCATAAGCGTAGTCTAATTGTGCACATCCGAAAACACACCGGGGTGAAGCCATATAATTGCGACAGATGCAACTCACGTTTTTATGAACAATCAGCACTAACCAGACACAAGAGAACACACACAGGTGAGAAACCGTACAAGTGCACTATCCCGGGCTGTGAACAGGCATTCTCAATGTCCTTCAACCGCAACCGGCATGTGCGTCGCCACAAGGCGAATATCGAGAAGCAAACCAAACCTGCCAGTGGATGCAACTAAACAGGCACTGCTCTATTGGACCAGCATCTCCAGTTGAAACACGACAATGTCGGTAGGAGCACCAAATCAGAAGATAACAGCGACAGGAAATGCGGTTATAGGGGTGTACGTTTTTGGAAACATGCTTTCTGTGTTGGCGTCCACTGTGTGGAATTTGAGCAATAGAATGATCTGACAAGTGTGTGTGTGTGTACAAGTAGTATTCTGGCCTAAACGGCATTTGCTGCTGCAGTCATCCTAACACCCCCCGCTATCTACACAGTCACGTCTTTGATTTATATATTGCAAACCAGTAAAAGGGTATTATAGCGGTTTTCGGAATTATTTAATTGCCCCCCGTCTCTTGTCTCGCGTATAGGTTTAGTCGCATTTTTGGATTGTCGAGTTTTGCCACAACGTTACCTTGTTGGTTTTTGGCTTTTCTCTTTTGCTGTGTTTCCTGTTGCTACGTGTTGCTGTTGTGTATGTGGAACGTTTTGGTCCTTTATTCCATGTACTCGTTTTGGATTTGTGAATTGAAATCAAGTAAACAAACAAAGAAACAGGGGAAGAGTGTGTTGCTCCCTACATGGCAGCTCACGGTTTTCCTGCCGACTTTAATTCTCACTACAAACAAACAACATCAAAATATATTTGTGGAATGTCAATAATGTCATCAAGGGGGGGGGGGGAGGGGCAGGAGTTTTAGAACAATGTACTTCCTCTCTGTATGATGATATTCCCCAAACTGTCTCTTGTTTCGCGTGCATGCGTGAGATGAGCATACGTAATTAGTGAGTCTTCAGTTTTGCCTTTTCAGTCTTCTTGTTCTCCCGTGGAAGTTTTTAAGATTGGCTTCGCAGTAAAAAGACAACTGTTGCTTGGGAAGCCCTGGGAGTGTTGTATGCAACCCACTACCTCGACCAGCATATACACCATCCAACACTCGGTGAAAACACGTTAGACCTAGGTCTCTCCGACTTCACTACCACCGTATCAACCAAGGTGCTTGTTCCCCTCGGCAGGTCCGATCATGCCATTTTGATATGCAACTTGAAAGCGGTCTCCGCACGCTGCGATCCAACAACCTCTCACAAGGTGTGGAAATACGACAGTGCTGACTGGAACAGTCTTAGGGCATTTTACCACGGTCACGACTGGCAGTCGATAATGTCAGACGATCCCACTCTGCTTCGCGAGCGATTGTATTTGCATTTGTATTTATATCATTATTATTTTTATGGCACATCATGATGACGGCCAGTAAAACTGTGACAAGGATGAAAGCCAACCGCAGCAGTAAAACAGATAAAAGAATGCAAATAAAAGGCAAAAGAGGCAAAGGAGGAGACAAACCAGCTGGATGTCATGCAAATACATGAAACCTATAATTGAGCAGAGAATTTAGCAACAAAATTATTCATCGACGTGCTGGTCTTGGCCTGCGTTGTTAATGTTGCGCAAAACACATAGCCAGTAAAGATCGGGGATCTAGTGGATAATAAAAGGCAAAGAAGGCAAAGGAGGAGACAAACCAGCAGGATGTCATGCAAATACATGAAACCTATAATTGAGCAGAGAATTTAGCAACAAAATTATTCATCGACGTGCTGGTCTTGGCCTGCGTTGTTAATGTTGCGCAAAACACATAGCCAGTAAAGATCGCGGATCTAGTGGATAGGGTGGAGGCAGCGCTTGGGAGACTGAATGAGTTCTGGGTGTTCCGTGTTTCGGAGAACCAATTATAAGCCTGCATATGCAAGGGTATTCTATTAAGTAATATGTTATGCATGAGAAGCAAGGCTAGTCCCATCCAAGGCATCTGGACCTAACTGTATTCCATCTCTGGTGTTGAAAGAGTGCTGTAAGGAACTTGCTGCTCCCATCACGTAACTGTTTAGTGCAGCCAGTGTGGTTTTACATGTTTTAGGCGTGGTCGGGGCACAGCTGGCCTTCTTACAGCACTCCAGAGCGAACGGGTGTGAGAGGGGGGAGGGACTGTATCCCAATATTAGCAATTGATATTGCCGGTGCGTTTGATGGCGTCTCTCACGTCGGCCTCCTCAACAAGCGAGTAGGCATCGGCGGACCTTTTCTCTCTTGGCTACGCGACAACATTATTATTATTCTTTTACACACACAACAGAGGCGAAAGGCTGTGCTAGCTGTAACTTAAAGTTTCACGCATCGGAGCGATCATCAGACAGCAGCATTCACTATCGAATTCTCTACGAGCAGGCCTAGATATTTGATGCTAGTGTGGAAGTTAGTGCATATGTGCGAAGTGAAGACGTGGCATTGGGACAATGGTATTGAGTTGTTTTGTGAGAGTTAACGGATATAGGTGAGATTAGAGGCGATCACAGGGCAGTGTTACCGAGTCATTAAAGGCGATAGTGACGGTAGCGCAAGACCACAGCAAGAGTGAAGAGGGAGAGAGAAAGCACCATGGCGCCAAACCTGGTTCAGGTTGCGCCATGTCGAAAAACTCACGTAACTGATGGTGAGAATCTGGACAGGTAATACTTGTTCTCGTGTCTGCATTTCGACACCAACTCCGACCTTTTGTTGATGTTGACCGTTTTGTCTGCTTCCAGGATCTCCAGTTTCTCAGCAAGGCATAGGGGACACCGCTTGGTCGCGTTCGAGTAGGCCTGGGCCTTGGTGACGACGGCCCATTTCACAGAGTGCGGAGTGTTCTACCGCTTGAGCTTCCATATGCACTTGGACAGCTCCGTGCTTTTTTCCATCCTCTCATGCCTCGTCGTGCTCATGTGATTGTTGTATCTCTGTTTAAAGGGTGGTTCTGTTAGGCCGAGGTACTCGTGCCGCTGCTCTCTTCCGGTGTGCTGGACTGTTGCCTTGTACACGATGCATCGTACTTGGCAGTCGCCGTCCATTGGGCAGGTGCATTTGTCTCGGCAGTTGCATCGTTTGTCGGGGACGTTCTTGTCCTGTGTTTGTCTCTTCCTTTGAACATGGTTGTTGTGGGATTTGACTATTGCGGACATATTTGGCATACATGAATAGCTAACTTTGACGTTGTTGCGGTTAAATATCTGGCGCAATCCGCAGCCGTGAGGAAAGTGTGTGTCGAGGAGTCGGAGGAATTTGTGTGCGATGTCTGTGGCTACGTTCTTGCTAAAGGGTGGGTTGTACCAAGTGATGTTGCGCCGCCTATTTTTCTTTCTTCGCCCTGTCAACTCCTTCCTCTCTTCCATGTACTCGACTCGTTCCACGTATCCACTCTCTCTGAGGGCATCGTTGTACGCTGGTGCCGATTCCTCAAATATGTGTCGGTCACTTGATATGCCTGTTAGTCGTCTGCTGATTGTCTTTGGCAATTGTTGGATGATTGCCGGTGGGTGATTGGAAAGTTGGTGGACATAGACGGGCTTGTTGTTCGGCTTCCGGTATGGTTGGTATTTCCCTGTTGACAAATCCAGTGTCACATCCAGGAAATCTACCGTCTTCATGCCAGCGCTGATGGTCAGTTTCAAACCGAGATTCGTGAAAATCTGGCATATGGTTTTTCTGGCGCGGTCTGCTGTACTGCCCGTCGCATCTCTGATCACCGCTAGTCCATCATCGCGGTACAATCCGATGTCTGCGCTGTCGAACTCCTCCGATAGCTTTGACAGGGCATATGTGCCGACCAGTTCGCAGACTTCTGCACCGTCGAAGCAGCCCATGGTCACGTCGAAAAGTCCTCTCCCGTCTTTCTTCATCCACTCCCGATCCCTGTTGAAAAGCAGGGACTTCCGCGAGTGCATGACGATTTCCTTATCGTGCTGCGTAATGTCCGTGTACTGTGTGGCGAAAGTGAGCGCTTGTCCGAGTAGGTCCTCGGATATGGATGGGTCATGGGTCACGGATGACCGCGATTGGCTCATATGTTGTAGTCTTTTGGACGCTGAGTCGACTGGTTTTGGTCCGAAAAGGCTGTGATGCAGCGTTCCTCCTTTATTCCCAATCGAACATGGTTGAACAAGCGGTCACGTGCTCCTGCGTACACCAGTCACCTGGTCACCGTGCCTACAGGGTACAACTTACTAGCCTGTTTGACCTTTTTTGGGTGCAGTCCTGGCACTCGAGTTGAACTCGAGTTGAACGTTGGTGTGAAAGTTGTCGCCTGTTGGCGCGGTGACCAGGTGATTTGGGCACCCAGGAGCACGTGACCGCTTGTTCAACCATGTTCGATTGGGAATAAAGGAGGAACGCTGCATCGCAGCCTTTTCGGACCAAAACCAGTCGACTCAGCGTCCAAAAGACTACAACATATGGGCCAATCGCGGTCATCCGTGCTTTTATAAGAACGAAATGGCGCTTTTAGTGACATTTTGCATACAAATCCCCATCTAGTAGGGCGCAGTCACCCAGTTTCGGTGGAAGTGCGCGAGTTCGATTGGGATTCAAGTAGGAAGGGAGCGTCGCAGCTTCCTCGGACTAAGACCATTCGACTCAGCACCCCGAAGACTACAACTGGTGAAAATTTGATTTTAGGGTATACTTCCCCTTTAAGGTGGCAGACTACCCAAAAATTCACTGAAAAATCGAATTTGTAAATTCATATTGAGTGCTACGTCAGTTGAAAGAGCATGAATAGCTGCAAATTCTCTGAAAATTGTGTCCCGATCTGACCGGCCGTTCAAGAGTTATGGCCGAAAATGTGCCCTTGCAAGGAAAGATTTTTTTGTTGCACGCTGTCATTTGTTGGCAGCACTGTATTTGAATGTGAGCAGACCGTGCGCAACTTGTCGTATCATGGAAACACGTGAAAGTGTGCAGAATTTTGCTCCAAGTCCAAAAAATCAGGTTTTTGAGCCACGTATTGGGCTGCACGGCGGCGGGCGAAGGCGAAGCCCGCCGCCGTGCAGCAGGACTTTTGCCAGCACCCTCGTGACGTTGCAGATATGTGGCTTGATTATTGTAGTTGACGTTGATTTAGTGACTTTGGCAAGTTTGAGTCGTGTCAAGAAGTCAGGTAGGATTCAGTACTAGGCAGTATTGAAACGTGAGTGGTAGTCTTTGCCGGTTTCTGAGGGTATCCTGGATTTGGTGTGCAGCGCTGTGGAAATGGCTTGCTGTGGAGGTCCCAGCACTGGATGTTGTATCAAAGGTACGACCTCGTAGCACGTGCTAAACCTAAAAAAATTCAAAAATTGACTTGGGTCTGTGGGAGTGTGGGAGAGAACGCCCACTCGTTCCGTTGTGACAGATTCCAGGGCCTCGTTGAGGCGCCCTACCCCATCACCCATGGCTGCTTCTGGACTTGTTCTAGGTTTGAGTCCCGCGCACGAACAGAATGAGCACGAAAATGTGAAAAAATTGTAAATGCATTTGTTTGGCTCCTGGGTGGCTCGCACGCCGTGGCACTATGCCGGAAAATTGAGTTTTTCCGGCCTGGAAAGCCTGTCAGTGAGGCGCAAGAACTTGTAAATCATGTCCTGACGGCCAGCATAGTGGCAGGAGTGTGTGGTCAACATTTCACTCAAATCCATTGAGAAACACCAAAGTTACGGTCAATTGAATGCCATATGAAATTTATGGGTAGGCTGCCCCCTTAACAGGGAGGCAAGAAGCAATGGATCATGAAAAACAAGCGGGGGCAATAACGTTAGCAGGGGTGATCGATATAGTTAAGTACACGTTCTAGGTATCAGAAACCAGGGGGATGCGCGGACCAGGAACAGGTACTGCTCAAAAGAAGACTGGATGCATTGTTTCGGAAAGAATTTCTACGAGGTTGGGTTGTGATGTCGATAGGGAGTGAGTTGTAGAGGCCAGGGTGAGGGAACTGTTGATGGGGGAATCTCGGTGCCTGTTCGGGTGTGCGTGTCCGATGGAGGGGATGGGGGAATCTCGGTGCCTGTTCGTGTGTGCGTGTCCGATGGAGGAGGAACATGTACTACTGATCCACGGCAGAAGCTCACATCCTCCACCTGAGCATTGTCTGTGGTTCGACTGTTATTGCCCCGCCTGACGAAGGTAAGTACCTGGTATTGACTGTCGACTCAACTTTTAAAAGTTTCAGTGCCCACGTGAATTCCCTCAGGGAACATATCGGAAAGAAACTAGGTGCTTTTCAACGTGGAAGGAAGAACCTTGCTGTTCAGGCCAGAAAGCAGTTCTACTTGTCAGTAGTCCAGAGCAAGCTCGAGTACGCGAGCACTGCCTAAGTACACTGTCTCGCTGACAACGTGAGAGTTCAGCTGCCATGCATAAGTAAAAGAGCACTTAGATGCATATTTGAGCATGACACATTCACGCGCACATCATACTTGCTTGAGAGGTACCACATAATTAGCTTAGACACAAAATATCATACTAAGTCCATATTGTTCGTGTTCCGATGCATCCACAATATCAGCAGTTTACTCCTCTCTGACATGTTCTCCCTTCGCCGTGACTGCGCTCACACAGATAGAGTCACCCGCGGCCAAATCAATAATTCCCTTTCTTTATCCATTTATGCAAACTCAAGCTGGATACAAATCTATTTCATTCCTTGGTGCTGACCGCTTTAATGCGCTTCCCGAATCCCTCATACTCGCTCTTTGGTGTGGCACTCGGTTGCTCCTTGGCATAATTCCCACCGAACGCAGGACTTTTTTTGGGTTTTGGCAGCGTTGACATGCTTCTGTGCTGGCCGGGTGTGCAATTGTCTACCAGTCGAGCTCACGTTTTTCTCTCGACATTATGTTAGGTGGCATCAGGCTTCATAAACTGTGAACCTGTGGGTGCATTTTCGTTTAGCTATTGTTGAAACTTGAGTGCCTGTCGTACTTGACCATAGACTTTGCCGAAGATGTAGGGTATTCTGAACAATGGTTGTTTTCCTTTCGTTGTTGGGCTGTATTTCTTACACGGGCTAGTAACTTTGCAGGCCTTACCCACCAATTTCTGTGCACTCTTCTCTTGTGCTAGTGTGTGCCCGTTGTCGACGACTGCCATCTTGACTGTCATGGGATCATGGTGGAAATGTTGCTGCTGCTTATTGTTATTCCTTTTGAGCTACTTTTACAAAGACCTTGACTTTGATTTCACTGTCAGGAAAGTATTTTTTATCTATTTTTGAAGATTGGCAAGAAACCCACAACAACAAACGAAAACCAAGTTTTCCATTCCCTCAACTTATGAAAATCAAAATCGTACATGTACTTGGTTCGTGGGTATTTGTGGTTGAATACATTTCTCATATAAGAATTTTTTCTCGTTGCCACAACTGATAAGGTGGCTTACCATTGGACGACAAATCGGAACTATATTAGCCGCCATCATTATGGACAGCTTGAAAATCGACATAGTATCTACTGAGACGCTTTCGTTCGCTATGCGGACGAAACTGTAACTGCTTTGGAAATACCAGAGGAAGTGGAATCCTTATTGTGAGAATTAAACAGCAAAGGCCCAACAATCAAGTTCGAACCTCAGTAATCGAACCAAGTTGGTGTTTTGTGTCTGAGCTATGTACCACGGACCAGCTCGTCGCTTGGCTTCCTGCATCGAGCTACAAGTAGGTCGTACCTCACAACCTTGTGTTACCACCACAAAAAAAACGCACCAAGTTTCGCTTGTCGGAGGTAGCACCTCCAAAGAATTCGTACCCAAGTTGAGCCATAAACAAAGTTTAGCAGCTCTTAGCCACTGTTACAGTCAATATACAGGGTTCTGGTCGGTGGCTTGAGTTGCCGTAAAAGCTAGGGAGTTGATCGTTATGAGACGCGGTTGTAAGTTACAGGTGAGATTATCTCTCAGTTTGTGCTGCTGGAGGTGTGAAGGGTACGTGCTGGGGATCAATACGGGTGAGAAAACGTAACTGGTCAAAGACAAAGTGCAGACTGGCAATTGTGGTTTGCGTGGAAGGTAGAAGTGGAAACAGTTGCAAATCGTGCTCGATAGGATAAGAGTATCAGGTTGATAGTGTACTGTACCAGTCTACGATCATGTAAAGGTAAGTGAGCAGTTTTGATCAGATGAAAAATGGAAATGCTGTGATTGAAAGACTTACTATAGTAAAGATTAGCGTATACAAGGAGAGGTGTGCGTGAACTGTTGGTTAATTGTTTGGGGAGGGATGCTAGGTGAACTGACGCGCCGGATCCGCGAGGCCCGGCTACTTGAAGTATGTGATTCGCAGAAGGAAACCAATGATCAGTCGAAGAAAGATTGACAGGAAACCTGATTCTTGAAGTAGCCTACGCCAACACAACACACCCACAGGGCATGCACACCTCTCCATGCACACGTTGATGTCTATTCTAATTTCCACAGCTTCTCGAATTTAGTCCAGATCACCACTTCTCACCTGCCTTAAACACCACGCCAGACTAAAACAAACGAACATAAACCTATCACCCTCACCCTATCGACCATATCTCACACCATTTGCCACGTCTATCATCCACGCACATCAACACCTATTTCTAATCTACACCCCATACACCCTACAATTTACTCTTTTCACCTGTACGTACCCTGCGCAACTCCAGCAACACTAACTGAGAGATATTCCCACCTTCACCTCTACATCGTATCTCATCACCATCAACTCCCCATTAACTCGTACCATCACCCTGCATATTCACTGCAACCGTCCTTTAGAATATCTCAATTTTGTTTATGATGAACTAGTGTACTTAGGCTTTGTCATAGACAATAGCAACTCAGACTGGATGAGCCATCTTTCCTTTGATCGACGCGCTGGTGGAGCGTCAAAGCCCCACACTCAAAACGCTTTCGTTCCCCAAGACCAATCACGCAGCACGCCGACACCATTCTCCTTCTTCCAAAGTTCACCAGCTCCAAATCCTCAACTTAAAGGTCACCAGCACTATGAAGACTTGAGAGATGGAGTACTTTTACCGTCCTTGCCAGAACTCTCTACAGGCATAGGATCCAATGTAAGTGCAGAACTCGTACATCATGATGTGTTGGCGACTTTCGATGATAGTCATGTGATATCAGCATCAGCGCTAGCAATGGCCTTACAGAGAGGAAGACAACATCTCCAGCCGCCACATATTCCTAACTTACTTGACATGCTACCAAGTCCACACGACCTCAGTCAGTCACTACCATGGAGTAACGTACTTGGACAGCAGTCGTCAATGAAAGAACCAGCGAAATCAGCCAAAGCCAAGCCAGTCTGCCTAGAATGCAAAAAGAGTTTCTCAACACGGTCACCTTTCAAACACACATGACAGTGAACACTGTTGAGAAGCCATATCGTTGCCCAGAGTGTGGACAGGCCTTCAAACACAAGTGGCAATTAACTGTGCACATACGAAAACACAACGGAGAGAAGCCGTATCATTGCGACAGATGCAACTCACGTTTTTATAACCAATCAGCACTAACAAAACACAAGAAAATACACACAGGTGAGAAACCATGTCAGTGTACAATCCCGAACTGTCGACAGGGGTTCTCACAATCCTCCGCCAGCAACCTGCATGTGCGTCGCCACAAGGCGAATATCAAGAAGCAAGCCAAACCTGTCAGTGTATGCAACTGAACAGACACTGCTCCTTTGAACCAGCATCTACGGTTCAAACAGGACAATGTCAGCCAGAGCACCAAATCAGAAGATAACAGCGCCAGGAAATGCGGTTATAGGGGTGTACGTTTGTGGAAACATGATTTTTGTGCCAGCGTGCACTGTGTTGAATTTGAGCAATAGAATGATCTGACAAGTGTGTGTGTGTGCATGTATTATCCTGGCCTAAACTGCATTTGCTGCTGCAGCCATCTTAACACCCTCCGCTATCAACACAGTCACGTCTTAGATTTTTATATTGCAAAACAGCATATGTACAGGGT
Source organism: Sycon ciliatum (assembly GCF_964019385.1). NCBI lineage: Eukaryota > Metazoa > Porifera > Calcarea > Leucosolenida > Sycettidae > Sycon > Sycon ciliatum. The sequence continues at coordinate 52,231,101 of NC_088643.1, read as the reverse complement.
ATTATATTAGTTTTCGGAATGATTTAATTCCCCCATGTCCCTTGTCTCGCGTATAGTTTTTAGTCGCATTTTTGGTTTGTCGAGTTTTGCTACAATGTCCGATTGTTGGTTTATGGCTTTTCTCTTTTGCTGTGTTTCCTGTTGCTACGGGTTGCTGTTGTGTATGTGAAACGTTTTGGTCGTTTATTCCATGTACTCGTTTTGGATTTGTGAATTCAAATAAAGTAAACAAACAAAGAAACAGGGGATGAGTGTGTTGCTCCCTACATGGGAAGCTCGCGGTTTCCCTCCCGACTTGAATTCTCACTACAAACAAACAACATCTAAATATATTTATGGAATGTCATAATTAAAGGGGGGGGCAGGTGTTGTAGAACAATGTATCTCCTTTCTGTATGATGATATTCCTCAAACTGTCTCTTGTCTCGCGTGGATGCGTGAGATGAGCAGACGTAAGTAGTGAGTCTTCAGTCTTGCATTTTCAGTCTTCTTGTTCTCTCGTGGTAGTTGTTAAGAGTGGCTTCGTAATAGTGTTACCTGCTGTTCACACTCCTATCCCCTCTATCCACGGCCCTTCGGCCAATCACCTACCATCCCGCCTATCTAGTTGACACCTTTACATCATATAACCCTGTGCAGTACGAATAAATATCATTCTTTTCCTCAACCCGCAGTAGCCGGTTACACTGGTAGCAGAGGATGGTTTCCATCGACCTGACTACTAGCCTTCCGCTCCTGCTGACTGTCATCGCCGTGACAGCGTACCTGGCTGCGACGACTCATGGCCGCCATCACCCAAAAAAATCACCGTTCGCGTCAGACTCGGTTTATCTATATAGAGGCCGAGTTTTCCGCATCCGTAGGAACGCCACCACCCTTCATGGATCAAGGCGCAGATGCAGCTCCTAAAGCGGTGGGCGTTATATTGCTTTAGAAAGATGTATTGGTTTTCTGAATGATGGCATTACCCATGTCTCTTGCCTCGCGTATAGTACTTTACCGTAGTCGCATTTTGGGTTTGCAGAGTTTTGATTTCTACTTGTTTTGCTAGTTCGTTTGTGGCTTTTCCATTTTCTGTGTATCCTTTTGCTACATGTTGCTATTGTGCATGCGGAACGTGGTGTTGGTTTATTCCATGTACTGATTTTGATTTTGTAGAATGTCATCAAGGGGCAGGTGTTGTAAAACGATGGCATTGTATTTCTTTTTTGTATGATGATATTCCCCAAACTGTCTCTTGTTTCGCGTACATGCGTGAGATGACCATACGTAATTAGTGAGTTTTCAGTCTTGCCTTTTCAGTCTTCTTGTTCTTCCGTCAAAGTTGTTGTCCTAGCTTTCACGTTGTGTCGCTCATGGAGGTGCTGGACAATCGCTTAGAACCGTTGGTGCGACACTGACTCGCGCTGCACTCTGGTGTTCACGAGGTTTTGTCACGCTGGAACTGGAGCGTCTCCGTGAGTTTGTATCCCTGCTGATGTTTGTGCTTGGAGGGCAATATAATTGGTGCTCTTCAGGCACAATCTTCCTCAGCCTACTCAAGCTCAACTGATAAGGGGTGAAGTGGTCAAATCCCCTTAAGCCAGACTCCGTATACGAACTCCCCGACTACTCCCTTTATAGGCACGATTGGCAGCACTGTAGAGGCGGAGGAGTCGCCGTGTATGTTCACTCTTCCATCCCACACAAACAGAAAACAATCATCACGATGAACAACTTCGAAAAGCTTCGGCTTGAATTTGTTCTATCGAATGTATCACTTACAGTTGGAAGCTCCTACCTTCCTCCAAACACAGATCCGTACACATTCTGCCGACAACTGGAGCCCTGTCTAGGTCTGTGCTATATCAACTCTCCGTTTCTATTGGTAGGAGGCATGAACGCAAAACACACCTCATGGCTTCCCGCTGATAGAGCTGGCGACCTACTGGACACTGCAGGATTAAACCGGCCTACTAGGCCAGGCAAACCGCAGCCGCCGCGGTCAGCGGAGATTTTCTGTTCTTGGTGCTCTGCTGTGGAACGCTCTCCCTGGTGAGGTCCGCACAATTACCCGGCTACCTGAGTTTAAGCATGCATGTGTACCATACGCCTGTAGGGAGTACTAGTTCGAATTGCTGCTGATAGCTCTGCTCTCCCTCCCCTTGCAGTTCAGTAATCCTCACGTACCATCACACATACATTGTATTCTCTCTCTCTCTCTCTTCCCCCCCCCCCGTTTACTCACAGTTATTAGTATCCTATTCTCTTACTATGTGCTTCCACAGCCTTTACTAGGCTAAGCCTTCGCCGTCATTTTATTGGGTCGTCATCCCGTTTGAATGTGCGAAGTGAAATGAAAACCAACCAACCAAACCAGCCGACCTGTATTTCCAGAGGCAATTTGAAGTCCTGCCTCGACGTAGTCATCTCCACTGTGACGTACCAGAAGAAGACCTATCTGTCACATCATATAATCCTGTCGGAGCGTCAGATCATGTACTCGTCGGAGGACATGTGTCCATTGCATGCACACCACAAGCACCAACACCCCAGCAACACGTCGAAACTTGGCGCTGGAACTGGGACCCTGATCGCGTCGTCGCACTGAAAGGAGCCCTGGGCTCAATGCAGCTTTTGCCACCAGCTGAGGAAATTCCGCAGTTATCAATGTCAGACCTCTGGTCGCATTGGCATCACTCGCTTACCAACACAGCATACTTGTACTGTACTAACTTCGCACCTCGACGTAAACACCAGTCTCGCCCAGGTCGGCGACCATGGATGACTCACAGCTTCTTTGCAGCATTGAACTCAAGTATCAGCTCTACCGTCATGATCAGTATCTCAGAACTCAAACTTTTAAAGCGCTGAGAACTGGATCGCGTTCGTTACTCAACGCAATAGGACCACTACACAGCTGTGAGAAGCTAAATCCGCCTTTGTATCCGCTCCCGCGCAAGGCGACGTAACTGGTGTGCAGGAGCGAAACCTGTGTAAGTTAATGACGTCACTGCGGTCGTCCCCGTTCAAGGACCCTCCACCTAATGTCGTGGACATGGAAATCCAGTCGCACGTCTAGCGGTCCCAGGGCGCTGGCCATGCAGCCATGGATAAGCGGTACGCACATGTTTTTATGCGCTACAGCGCGCTGGTACGTGGTCGCATCGGATCTGCAGTACACAGTGCATGTATTTTAGCAAACGAAACAGTGGCTAGATCGGATGAAGAAAAGGCGGAAGCGTTTAATAATCTTTTTTCATTTCTGAAAGCCAGAAGTGCGTCACCGGACCAACAAAACTAAAGCCGTACCAGAGATAGGCGTGTCGCGCATCATGGGAAGTGAACTGAAGGAAATCATCACCACCCTGAAGGAGGTCAGAAAACTCCTTTCCGTACTTGATTTCCGGAAGTCGGCTGGGTACGATGGCATCCCGACGAAATTGATTGAGATCACTGCAGAGGAAATATTGTGCACCCTCGCAACGCTTTTCAATGAGTCCTCCTCGCGACGCGAGCAGCCGCAGGACTGGGGCAACGCCACTATCAGTCCTCTACACAAGAAAGCCTTTCGTGCAGAGATAACCAACTAAAGGCCAATAACGCTCCTGAGCGTTGTCAGCAAGGTTAAGGAGAGGATTGTTCACCAACGCCCACATTGAGCCCCACCTACCCGCCGACTAATCTGGTTTTCGATCTAAGGATAGCACTGAAATACAGCTCTCCTGCCTAGTGCATGAGATTTCCGGCAGCCGAGACATTGTGTCAGCATGCGTCTTTGACTTATCAAAGGCCTTTGACGGAGTTTGGCATGCTGGCCTCCTGGCCAAACTCAAGCAAACTTGGTGTCCGTGGCATTGCCCATAGCGGGCTCACAAGCTACCTGACTCGCCGCCGACAACGCGTCAAGGTTGGCTCCGCCTTTTCATAATGGAAATCCATTCCAGCTGGAGTACCCCAGGGCTCTGTTCTGGGGCACCTTCTTTTCCTGGTGTACACGATCGACCTCCCCCCAGCATGTACAAACTCGCACTCCAAATGCACCCAGTTTGCCGATGACACGGCACTCATCGCGACACATTACACGAGGGATTTATCAGCTGCATTCCTCCAACGTGCCGTGGACACAGCCGGACGATGGTTGAAGGATTGACATCTCCTCGTCAACATCACGAAAATCGTCGTCCTTTCCTTTCAACCACAACATATCATCCACATCACGCTCCAATCGACTCTGTTGCAGCAGGTCCAATAACATAGGCACCTTGGCGTTACACTCCAAGACGATATGCGATGGACCCAACACATCATATAAATTACCAACAAAGCCAAAAAACTACTACACCAACTCCACAAGACACGTGGCACAATGAACGCTTCCAGCCTAATATTAATATACACGACCTACATCCACACCGTTCTCGAATATGGCAGCCTTGGTGTTTGTACTCAGTGCGCAGCATTTGGGTATGTTACACTTTGTGATGTCAAACCTGCATGGACGCGATCCATACATTTCTCCATTAAAAGGCCTGCGCTTAAACTGGAGACTGCGCTTGTTTATCTTTAAAGCCCTCTTGGAATGCGCTTATAAAAAGACTGGGCTTCTCCAAGAGGCTGCGCTTGTAATAGAGATAATTATGTTATTTCTCAATAAGGATTCTGCTATATCTGGTTTCCACAGCAGAAAGGGTGAATGGCAATGGGAAGCCAACTACATTAGCTGCCATCAACATGGACAGCTTCAAAATCGACACAGTATCTACTGAGACGTTTTCGTTCGCTACGCGGATGACTTTGTAACTGCTGTGGAAATACCAGAGGAAACTGAATCCTTATTGTTAAAGATAAACAGCAAACGCATTTCAGTAATCATACGAAGATCTTGTCTTGTAGCTGTAGTTTCGTGTAGTGTACTTATCCCTGGTCATATCATTATTTTAAAATTAAATATTATTTAATTTATTATTCTATCAAAGTACTCAGAAAGAAAAGAGAAAACCAGAGCCGTTCACGATGCTTGAATCTCCAATAGCCAAATAGACAATTAACTACAAATTCGCAGTTTGCAAAGCCACATGCCACCTAACTTTATGTAAAGAGATTAACGCGGGCTCGCAGCTCATGCAATAACATTGATCGACACTGACGGACGGTACTGACGTTCCACAACTAACTGGCTGTCAGCTCTAGCGCAACTTGGATGCGCACTCCAACAGCCTGCCAAATTGGAAGGTTCTAAGGTATTATGATAACTAAGGCGGGGAAGGTGGTGTTAGTGGACATAATGGCGTAGCTCGTAGTTCCTTGGTCCCTTTTTCTTTTCTATAAAGTTATCCTTGGCTCTGAATCTCGGTCCATTCTAACACTGCCACAGTGCATGCATACCTCTCCCCTTGCACCCGCTAATTTCTATTATACTGGACAGCTTCTCAGTTTTAGCCCAAGTCACGACTTCTCCTGACATCCTTACCCTATCTACCATGACTTGCTACATTTGCCACTTTTTGTCTTCCACGCACACCAACACCTATTTCCAGTCTGCACTTAACTCCTTTTGATCGGTTTTCCTGGCCTCTTTGTAGTTGTACATTGTACTGTTGAGCCAGTGAAGTAAAATAAATTCAATACAATACAATACAGTACACTCTGATCATTTCCCTTTTCTCACCTGCATCGATCCGCAACACTTACCCTGCACTACTCCACGCGGCACCATTGACTGTTTGATATTTCCACCTTCACAGTATCACCTTTTCTTAGCACCATCAACTCCCTATTAACTCAAGCCACTACAAAGAATTCTGCATATTCACTGCAACTAGCGTTCAGAACCTCTTGATTTTGGTTATATTCCGACTTCGGTGCGTAATCTTTGCCATGGACAATAGCAGTGCAGGCAGGAATAGCCATCCTTCCTTTGATCAACCCAGTCAGAGCGATGAAGCAGCAACCAGTTACACTCACAACGCTTCGGTTCAACATGACCAATCACACAGCTCAGAGACACTCCAAAGATCGGCGACTCAAAATGTCCAGCTTAACCAAATTCCGGATCATCAGCCCGATGCCAACAGCTTGAGTGAGGCAGCGAACGTTCCGTCCTTGCCACAAGTCACCACCGGCATGGGCTCCGTTGTAAATACAGGACAAGATCACGATGTATTTGCACGTTCGGGTGGTAGTAATGCGTTCATATCACCCGTACTAGCAAGGGCTCTACAACGAGAACAACAACATGCCCAACAGTCGCGCATCTCGAGCTCACCGCAAATGCCACCAAGTCAACACGCAGGTGACAAGCCATACAATTTCCAACGTCATGGAAACTCAAAATCCACATCCGAAAACACAACGGGGAGTATCCTTATCATTGCGACATATGCAAAAAACATTTTCTTACCTCATCAGATCTAACCGTTCACAAGAGAACACACACAGGTGAGAAGGCATATAAGTGCAAAATCGCGGGCTGTGAACAGGCATTTTCAACGTCATGGAATCTCAAAAGCCACATCCGAAGACACACCGGGGAGTATCTATACCATTGCGACATATGCAAAAAACGTTTTTTTACCTCATCAGAACTAACCGTCCACAAGAGAAGAACACACACAGGTGAGAAACCATATCAGTGTACAATCCGGGGCTGTGAACAGGCATTTCCAACGTCATGGAATCTCAAAATCCACATCCGAAAACACACTGGGGAGTATCCTTATCATTGCGATATATGCAAAAAACGTTTTCTTACCTCATCAGTTCTAGCCGCCCACAAGCGAACACACACAGGTGAGAAACCATATAAGTGCACAATCCCGGGCTGTGAACAGGCATTCGCACAGTCCTCCACCCGCGACAGCCACATAGCGGCGCACACTGGGGAGAAACCTTATCGTTGCGACAAATGCAGGTCATGTTTTTCTCAGCTATCGACACTAACCCAACACAAGAGAACACATACAGGTGAGAAACCATATCAGTGCACAAACCCGGGCTGTGAACAGGCATTCGCACAGGCCTGCACCCGCGACAGACACATAGCGACGCACACTGGGGAGAAACCTTATCGTTGCGACAAATGCAGCTCACGTTTTTCTCAGCTATCGACACTAACCCGACACAAGAGAACACATACAGGTGAGAAACCATATCAGTGCACAAACCCGGGCTGTGAACAGGCATTCGCACAGGCCTGCACCCGCGACAGCCACATAGCGACGCACACTGGGGAGAAACCTTATCGTTGCGACAAATGCAGCTCACGTTTTTCTCAGCTATCGACACTAACCCGACACAAGAGAACACATACAGGTTATTATTATTATTTTATATTATTATATATATTTGAGGATTTCCCAAAGACGTAGTCTAAATTGAAGGGAGTTCCATTATAATGGGAGGCTGTAGGGTTGAGATAGCAGACAGTGGAGGGCTAATAATTCGTAATGAACAGCCTAGCAAGAGAAATACAATTATGCTGAATGTTCCAGAATGGTCCTTTAATCAATGATACCTATAGCCTCGGGATATGCCTTGAAATACGAAATGTACCGAAACAGAAACACAAAAATTAATAAGAATAAGCGCAACGCACAAAGAAGGAGGACAGAGGCATGTCAGTGAGGAGTGGCACTGTGTTTGGTGTCAGAGAAGTGCGTGCAAATGTGACTGTGAAACAGGGACTGCGAGGCTGTGGCTCTCAGGTCTGCGGGCAAGGCATTCCAGACAGTAGCGGTGCGGAAGAGAAATGACCTCCCGGCGTGTTTCCCAACCCGTGGCAGAGTGAATGCGAGTTGGCGGCGGCGACTACGCGTGGGGCAGTATCCCGCTGCTTCAAAAAGTTCTGGTTGGGTGGTGACCAAATGGAAGAATTCCATAAGGCAGGCGATCTTCCTGCGCCAGGATAGACTTGGCCACCCCAGCTGTTTAAACAATGATGACTTGGGCTCGTCTGATGGGCAAGGGCATCTCTCAAGCCGCATGACTGTGCGAGCTACTCTGGCTTGCAGCCGTTCAAGGGTGAGCCGCTGTGCAGCAGAGAGGGAGGACTCCCATACTGGGGCGGCGTATTCTGCTGTGGGGCGGACATACGTAAGGTACAGCTTCCTGACGATGTCTCCTGTTAAACGGTCAGCCATATGGCACAGAAGAACGCAGCGCTGTCTAAACTTGCTTATTGTCTGTTCAATATGCTCCTGGAAGCTAAGTGTTTCACTCAACAACACGCCCAGGTGACGGTGACTGGTTGACGGCTGGATACCGCGGATGGTCTCTGCAGCTCCTTCCTCAGCGAATGAGATAACAACGGTTTTCGATGGGTTGAAGGTTCCGCCTACTCGGTCGGCCCAGGCAAATGTGTCCTGCAGGGCAGTCTCCATTGGGCTGGTACCTTTGGTTCGTGCTTGGCCGACGGCGGTGTCATCCGCGAACAGGTAAACATCAGCGTGCTGGTTGCGTTTCGAGGCACTGGGTAGGCTGTTGATATGTACCAGGAAAAGCAATGGCCCGAGGTGGGAACCCTGGGGTACTCCAGACTTGACGGGACGTGGGGAGGACAGATGGTGTTGGACGCGGACGCTGAATGTTCGCGTATCGAGGTAGTTCTTAAACCAACTCGTAGCCGGAGCATCGCAGATAGTCCCGAGTTGCTGGAGAAGCACGTCATGCGGCACTTTATCGAAGGCCTTCGCAAAATCGAGAAATGCAGCATCGTAAGGGATGCGTTTATCCATGGTCGAGGCGATCTTAGTAGTGAGCTGTATCAGCTGGTCAACTGTGGAGCGATCACGGACAAAGCCGAACTGTTCCGGGACAATGATGTTGTTGACCTCGAGATAGTGACCGAATTTGGTGGCGACAATCTTGTCTAGTGCTTTCGCAATAGCTGGGAGTAGGGTTATAGGGCGGTAGTTGGAGGGATCACACGGGTTACCTTTATTTTTAAATATGGGGATTACTGTTCCCAGCTTCCAGGCACTAGGAAACTCACCTAAGGTGAGGCTAGCGTTAAACAGGTTGGTAACAGAGGATGTTATACATGGTGCGATCTCTCGGAGGATCCTGTTCGAGATGTTCCCGCCAGTTGCCTTATGCTGCGGGAGCCTTCGGAGCACCCGGTACACTGAGGATTCGGCCAAGACTGGCAGAGAGAATAATTCATTCGGACAGTTGTCGGCTGGTGCTGGTATTGGACCTGTACCGTGAGCAGGAGTGCACTGGCGCTCAAATACCTTCGCGAGCATTTCTGCTTTCTCTGGTTCACTCTGTGCCGTGTAGCCCTCACACGTTAGGTCAGGAACTTTATCTTTCTTACAGGAGATGTTGGCAAGTGTCTTGGCTTTCTTCCACCAAAGGTGGGCATCTTGCTCATCGTGAATATTCTCACTGAGGCGCTTGAAGTACAGGGTCTTGGCATTTCTTAACTGGTTCTGATATGCATTCCTCTGGGCCTTGTAGGTTAACCAGTATGCTACTGTTTGGTGGCGCTTGGCGGCACGGAAAAGGCGCTGCTTCTGGCGATGAAGGTGATGCAGATGCGGGGTGAACCAAGGCTTGGTTTGCTGTCTTCGAGATGAAACTCGTCTGTACGCTAAGCAGCTGGCAATGGCTTGTGTGATGCATGACTCCCATGCCCACCACGCACTCTCGATGGTGGAAGCACCGAGCATACACTCCCGGAGTGGAAGAGATGAAAGTTTCTGTCGTAGAGATTGAAAGTCAGTGTTCGCGTAGTCTGGTACAAAGCGGGGCGGCGGGTGCTTTGGGGTGTGCTTTCCTGAGAGATATTTAAAGATTATGGGACAGTGGTCTGATAGCGGATCTAGGACTTCAAGGTCGGATATACGATGCTCTGCGTCTGTGATAACCAGGTCGAGAAGTGATGACTGGCTACCCGTAGCTGAGTATCGCGTTGCGGTGTTTCGGACAATTTGCTGTAGTGCAAGGTCGTCTAACAATCCTGCTAGCTGTTTGCCCTCTGCCGTATCAACATCTGTTGCGTTCCACTGTCGGAGTTTGGCATTGAAATCACCGAGAATGACTGTCGTGCCTGAGGCTGACAGTGCGTTGGCAATGGTGGACTGGAAGGACACAAAAAAGTCGTGTTTTTCTGCTGATGATCGGTGAGGGGGCCTGTAAAACATGTGGAATGTATTCTTTCGACTGCTCTGCGATTCTATAAATTCCACGCAAATGTGCTCCAGTTTGCATTCAAGGTCGGTCCGCCGTTGGAAATGGCACATGAGCGATTGTCGAATATAAACAGCAAGTCCTCCGCCTATCGCGGAGTGTCGGGCACCGTCTCTATCTTTGCGCAGGATGCTGTATCCGGGAATTGAGATGGCTGCATCCGGCAGTGATTGGTAGAACCACGTCTCACAGAGGAATAGGAGGTCAAGGGACGAAGTGTGTAGTAGCGACTCAATGACTGGGATCTTATGAGTGGCGCTTTGGCAGTTGAGTTGGCCTATCCTAAGGTGGAATGAATGTGTTATGGGCGTGTAGGGTGGATGGCTAGATGTCACATCAGCAAGAAGGGCAGGGAGGGGTTCTGCATCGTGAGTAGGACATATACTGGTAGGCCTGGTTAGATTTGACTTAGAGGGGAAAAAGCTGGGTGCTAGGGGATTAAGAGACGCCATTTGTAAGAGTGTCGGCAGAATCAGTACAGTAGTAGAATACAGATTGATATGCGCAAAAATGTTCCTGACCACTATTACTAGGATGCTTACTTACTCAAGTGCCGTCGATGACTTGCGGCTACTCGTTTGGCAACATCGGCCATCTCTTTCGCGCTGGCCTGCTTTGCCCATTGCTGTTGTATGTCGACATTGAATGCTGGCTGCTGCTCGGGGGTCAGCTGGGTGGGGGTCAGGACATGGGGTGCGAAGGTGTGCTTCCCCGATGCTAGGGTAAAACCTTCTTCATCTGGAGATGAGTGGGCGGCTTTACCTCGGGATGGTGGTGGCAGCGATGGAGCAACAGGTGTAGAGGCCTGCTGCTGTTGCTGCTGCAGCCCTTGGGGAGGATTGGCTGAGTCCACAGATGATTGTTGTTCATCTTGCACGGACCGGCTTTCCTGGGGCAGAGACTCATCGCCAGTCGCTTGTTCCGCGCTGTTGGGGTCAGGGTGCCTGTGATGCCGCTCATCAACAGTGGAGGCATATGTACGGTTTGTCTCTTCATTCTGCTCTGTGCTGGAAGTATCGTTTTCCTGCTGTGAGGTTTCTGAGATCCCGTCGAGGGGGTGCTTTCCCTTGGGTTCGGTCGGGTGTATTTCTCCCCGGCCTGGGGTTGATGCGTCTTTTTCCTGTTGTCCGCCTTCAGCACTTTCATTTGTGTTCGCTACGGTATTTCCATGCCGTTCTTGCGTATTGCTCTGACCTTGTGTGACCTGTGAGTACAGTGCTTTCTCTCCTGCATGCGTGTTTGGGGTTGCCTGGGTCTGGCTGCTTTGACCCTCGGCCCCTGCGTACGCCTGGTTGCTGTTCTTGCGTGTTGGACAGTACCTTGCCTCGTGGCCAGTCTGTGTACAGAGGTAGCATGTCTGTACTTGGCCAGGGTACCATGTACGTACAGTGACACTACCTACTCTCAGCGTACTCGGTACTCCTTTCTGCAAGCTGATTCGAATCTGCCTGGTTCCTGTTTCGATAGCATAATCTCCATGCTTGACTGTTTTCCTCGTCGGCTGACCGAAAACTTTCCCATGTGCCTCCAAAGAATTGATTAACGCTCCATCGTGTAAATGCAAGGGACAGCCGAACAAGGACACCACAGTGACTTGGCTGCCTCCAACAATAACATACACATCCTTACCGGCGATCCGGACTCCACTTGCCGCGATCCTATCTCTCACAGCTGGGCAGGACAACGTTACTACATACCAACCTGGCTTTCCGTGTAAGTCCACTAGAAGCAACTCCTCTGGCTTCACTCCATTCTTGGATAGCTCCTCAATGAAGAAAACGTGGTCCTTGGGCCACTCTGGATCCTTGGGGAAGAGAACAGATGCTGCTGAGCCAGGAGCTACAAATTTGCTCCCGCCCGCCATCGTACCCAAAAAAAAAAAACCATGTGAGAAACCATATCAGTGCACTATCCCGGGCTGTGAGCAAGCATTCTCACACTCCTCCGCCCGCAACCGGCATGTGCGTACCCACAAGTCGAATATGGAGAAGCAAGCCAAACCTGCCAGTGGATGCAAGTAAACAGACACTGCTCTTTCGGACCAGCATCACCAGTTCAAACAAGACAATTTCGGCAGGAGCACCAAGTCAGAAGATAACAGCCCCAGGAAATGCAGTTATAGGGCCATTAGTGGTGTACGTGTTTGGAAACATGCTTTCTGTGCTGACGTGCACTGTGTGGAATTTGAGCAATAGAATGATCTGACAAGTTTGTGTGTGTGTACATGTGAATGTAGTATCCTGGCCTAAACTGCATTTGCTGCTGCAGTCATCCTAACACCCTCCGCTGGCAACCATTCACGTCTTTGATTTATGTATTATTGCAAAACAGCCTATGTACAGGGTATTATATTGCTGTAGAACGATGTATTGGTTTTCTGAATGATGACATTACCCATGTCTCTTGCCTCGCGTATAGTACTTTACCGTAGTCGCATTTTGGGTTTGCAGAGTTTTGACTTTTACTTGTTTTGTTAGTTCGTTTGTGGCTTTTCCATTTTCTGTGTTTCCTTTTGCTATAATTATGTTCCTATTGTGCATGTGGAACGTGGTGTTGGTTTATTACATGTACTGATATTGTAGAATGTCATCAAGGGGCAGGTGTTGTAAAACGATGACATTGTATTTCTTTTTTGTATGATGATATTCCCCAAACTGTCTCTTGTTTCGCGTACATGCGTGAGATGAGCATACGTAATTAGTGAGTTTTCAGTCTTGCCTTTTCAGTCTTCTTCTTCCGTGGAAGTTGTTGTCCCGTCTTTCACGTTGTGTCGTTCTTGGCGGTGCTGAACAAACGCTTAGGACCGTTGGTGCGACACTGACTCACGCTGCTCTCTGGTGTTCACGAGGTTTTGTCACGCTGGAAACGGAGCGTCTCTGTAAGTTTGTATTCCTGCTGATGTTTGTGCTTGGAGAGCAATATAATTGGTGCTCTTCAGGCACAATCTTCCTCAGCCTACTCAAGCTCAACTGATGAGGAGTGAATTGGGCAAATCCCCTTAATAAGCCAGACTCCCTGCATACGAACTCCGCGACTACTCCCTTTATAGGCACGATCGGCAGCACTGTAGAGGCGGAGGAGTCGCCGTGTATGTTCACTCATCCATCCCACACAAACACAAAACAATCAACACGATAAACAACTTCCAAAAGCTTTGGCTTGAATTTGTTCTATCGAATGTATCACATACAATTGGATGCTCCTCAGACCTCAGACATGCCCATCGCGGAAGCGATGATAGCGAACAGCTATGTTAGACATAGCAACTTGTGCTGGGATTACACCATTCAACAGCTTGCAAGGCTGATGAATTGACCGCCACTATTTTTAGCCTGGTATCCACCACACAGCTGTTTGAAGTGACTTTTTCTGGCCAGTGAATCCCTATTTTTCATTTTTCCATTTTTTTCTACACACACACCACACCACATACTCCGGCATACACTGGCTGTTGGTAACCACCCAGGAGAATGAAAGAAAAGTCAGGAAGAGTCCGAGAAAGAGAAGAAAGACGTGTGCGACCATAATCGTCGGGAATTGAGCCCGCAACCTCTCGATTGGAAATCGACTGCACATACCACTGCACCATATGGGACACACTCCTACCTTCCTCCAAACACAGATCCGTACACATTCTGCCAACAACTGGAGCCCTGTCTAGGTCTGTGCTATATCAACTCTCCGTTTCTATTGGTAGGAGGAATGAACGCAAAACACACCTGATGGCTTCCCACTGATAAAGCTGGCGACCTACTGGACACTGCAGGATAAAACCGGCCTACTAAGCCAGGCAAACCGTAGCCGCCGCGGTCAGCGGAGATTGTCTGTTGCTGGTGTTCTGCTGTGGAACGCTCTCCCTGATGAGGTCCGCACAATTACCCGGCTACCTGAGTTAAAGCATGCACGTGTACCATACGCCTGTAGGGAGTAGTTCGAGTTGCTGCTGATAGCTCTGCTCTCCCTCCCCGTGCAGTTCAGTAATCCCCACGTAGCATCACAGATACACCGTATTCTCTCTCTCTCTTTCCCCGCCCCCCCCCCCCCCCGTTTACTCCCAGTTATTAGTATCCTATTCTCTTACTATGTGCTTCCACAGCCTTTACTAGGCTAAGCCTTCGCCATCATTTTATTGGGTCGTCATCCCGTTTGAATTTGCGAAGTGAAATGAAAACCACTTGGAATGATTTAATTCCCTCATGTCTCTTGTCTCTTGTCTCGCGTATAGTTTTTAGTCGCATTTTTGGTTTGCCGAGTTTTGCTACAATGTTACCTTGTTCGTTTATGGATTTCCCCTTGCTGTGTTTCCTGTTGCTACATGTTGCTGTTGTGTATGTGAAACGTTTTGTTCGTTTATTCCATGTACTCGTTTTGGATTTGTAAATTCAAAAAAAGTAAACAAACAATGAAACAGGGGATGAGTGTGTTGCTCCCTACATGGGAAGCTCGCGGTTTCCCTGCCGACTTGAATTCTCACTACAAACAACATCAACATTTATTTGTGGAATGTCATAATTAAACGCACGTAACCTATATTGAAAAGCGAGTTTGCTCCGCGATAGGCTGCATTTCTCCTCACATCTCCCATCTACACCATGGTTGTCGAATACAAATTTATCACGCTTATGTTCTTCCTTTGTTTGATTACTGCTCTCTCGGTTGGTCCTCCGGTCTATCCTCCGCTCTTATGCATCGGTTAGAAGTCGCCCACCGTAAATTACTTCGATTAATATTTCGCATGCCCCCTCTGACCTCCTCTCAGACGCTATACATTTTGGCTTCCTCTTCCCCTCTCTCAGAACGCTTTCCCCACTCGGCATGCAAATTCATTCACCGTATTAAGCTTCAACTTGCTCCTCCTCATGCACTTGCGCACTTAAGCTGGTTCAATAATAGCTCGCGTACTAGATGTTCTCTCCATTTCCCACTTGCCAGGTCATCGATCCTTTTAAAATCCCCTCTGTTCAAGTCCTATTCTCATTGGTCTCGGCTTCCGCAGGAGGTAAAGTCTCGTGACACCTTCGCTGCATTTTGTTCCATTCTGCCCGCGCCTAAGTTGAATTGAATTGAATTCGTTGTTTTCCATTGCTAGCCTAATCTTCATACTGCTCTCTCCAGGTTCCTATAGTACTCCTTTTGTTTTCTTTTCTTTTCTCTTTTTCTTCTCCTTCTTTTTCTCAGTTGTCCCCACCATGGCTGGTTAAAATCGCCCGCATCACATGCTTATTGGCACTATGTCATCGTGATTGTGAAATAATAATAATAAAAAAGGGGGGGGGCAGGTGTTGTAGAACAATGTACATAACGTATTCGAATTAGAGGGAGTCTATCTGTATTTCCTTTCTGCATGATGATATTCCTCAAATTGTCTCTTGTCTCGCGTGCATGCGTGAGATGAGCATACGTAAGTAGGGAGTCTTCAGTCTTGCATTTTCAGTCTTCTTGTTCTCTCGTGGTAGTTGTTAAGAGTGGCTTTGTTACAGTGTTACCTGCTGTTCACACTCCTATCCCCTCTATCCACGGCCCTTCGGCCAATCACCTACCATCCCGCCTATCTAGTTGACACCTTTACATCATATAACCCTAAAACACACCTCATGGCTTCCCACTGATAGAGCTGGCGACCTACTGGACACTGTAGGATTGAACAAGCGACTTCGCACTTCAGTAATCGTACGAAGATCGTGTCTTGTAGCTGTAGTTTCGTGTAGTGTACTACTCCCAGCTCAAATCTACCAAAGTACTCAGAAAGAAAGGAGAAAACCAGGACCGTTCAGAATGCGTGAATCTCCAATAGCCAAATAGACAATTGACTACAAATTCGCAGTTTGCAAAGCCACATGCCACCTAACTTTATGTAAAGAGATTAAGGCGGGCTCGCAGTTCACGCGATAACATTGCACGACACTGACGGACGGTACTGAGGTTTCACAACTAACTGGCTGTCAGGTTTAGCACAACTTGGATGCGCACTCCAACAGCCTGCCAACTTGAAAGGTTCTATGGTATTATGATAACATAGGAGGGAAAGGTGGTGTTAGTGGACATTATGGCGTAGCTCGTAGTTCCTTGGTCCCTTTTTCTTTTCTATAAATTTATCCTTGGCTCTGAATCTCGATCCATTCTAACACTGCCACAGTGCATGCATACCTCTCCATGCACCCACCAATTTCTATTATACTGGACAGCTTCTCAGTTTTAGCCCAAGTCACAACTTCTCCTGACATCCTTACCCTATCTACCATGACTTGCTACATTTGTCACCTTTCTTCCTTTTTTTTTCTACAAAATCCACATATCTCCAGACACTGGGGTGAATAATGGAGTGTGGTGGTGTCCTTCCACGCACACCAACACCTATTTCCAGTCCGCACTCATAATTAAGGGGGGGGGCGGGTGTTGTAGAACAATGTACATAACGTATTCGAATTAGAGGGAGTCTATCTGTATTTCCTTTCTGCATGATGATATTCCTCAAATTGTCTCTTGTCTCGCGTGCATGCGTGAGATGAGCATACGTAAGTAGGGAGTCTTCAGTCTTGCATTTTCAGTCTTCTTGTTCTCTCGTGGTAGTTGTTAAGAGTGGCTTTGTAACAGTGTTAACTGCGGTTCACACTCCTATCCCCTCTATCCACGGCCCTTCGGCCAATCACCTACCATCCCGCCTATCTAGTTGACACCTTTACATCATATACCCTGTGCAGTATGAATAAAGATCATTCTTTTCCTCAACCCGCAGTAGCCGGTAACACTGGTAGCAGAGGATGGTTTCCATCGACCTGACTATAAGCCTTCCGCTCCTGCTCACCGTCATCGCCGTGACAGCGTACCTGGCTGCGACGACTCATGGCCGTCATCACCCAAAAAAATCACCGTTCGCGTCAGACTTAGTTTATCTATATAGAGGCCGAGTTTTCCGCATCCGTAGGAACGCCACCACCCTTCATGGATCAAGGCGCAGATGCAGCTCCTAAAGCGGTGGGCGTTATATTGCTGTAGAACGATGCATTGGTTTTCTGAATGATGACATTACCCATGTCTCTTGCCTCGCGTATAGTACTTTACCGTAGTCGCATTTTGGGTTTGCAGAGTTTTGATTTCTACTTGTTTTGCTAGTTCGTTTGTGGCTTTTCCATTTTCTGTGCTTCTTTTTCCTACATGTTGCTATTGTGCATGTGGAACGTGGTGTTGGTTTATTCCATGTACTGATGTTGTAGAATGTCATCAAGGGGCAGGTGTTGTAAAACGATGACATTGTATTTCTTTTCTGTATGATGATATTCCCCAAACTGTCTCTTGTTTCGCGTACATGCGTGAGATGAGCATACGCAATTCGTGAGTTTTCAGTCTTGCCTTTTCAGTCTTCTTCTTCTTCCGTGGAAGTTGTGTCATTCATGGAGGTGCTGAACAAACGCTTAGGACCGTTGGTGCGACACTGACTCACGATGCTCTCTCGTGTTCACGAGGTTTTGTCGCGCTGGAAACGGAGCGTCTCTGTAAGTTTGTATCCCTGCTGATGTTTGTACTTGGAGAGCAATATAATTGGTGCTCTTCAGGCACAATCTTCCTCAGCCTACTCAAGCTCAACTGATGAGGGGTGAAGTTGGCAAATCCCCTTAAGCCAGACTCCCTATACGAACTCCCCGACTACTCCCTTTATAGGCACGATCGGCAGCACTGTAGAGGCGGAGGAGTCGCCATGTATGTTCACTCATCCATCCCATACAAACACAAAACAATCATCACGATGAACAACTTCCAAAAGCTTTGGCTTGAATTTGTTCTATCGAATGTATCACTTACAGTTGGATGCTCCTACCTTCCTCCAAACACAGATCCGTTTACATTCTGCCAACAACTGGAGCCCTGTCTAGGTCTGTGCTATATCAACTCTCCGTTTCTATTGGTATGAGGCATGAACGCAAAACACACCTCATGGCTTCCCACTGATAGAGCTGGCGACCTTCTGGACACTGCAGGATTAAACTGGCCTACTAAGCCAGGCAAACTGTAGCCGCCGCGGGGAGATTGTCTGTTGCTGGTGCTCTGCTGTGGAACGCTCTCCCTGGAGAGGTACGCACAATTATCCGGCTACCTGAGTTTAAGCATGCATGTGTACCATACGCCTGTAGGGAGTACTAGTTCGAGTTTCTTCTGATAGCTCTGCTCTCGCTCCACGTGCAGTTCAGTAATCCTCGGGTAGCATCACAGATACATCGTATTCTCTCTCTCTCTCTCTCCCTCCCCCCCGTTTACTCGCAGTTATTAGTATCCTACTCTCTTACTATGTGCTTCCACAGCCTTTACTAGGCTAAGCCTTCGCCGTCATTTTATTGGGTCGTCATCCCGTTTGAATTTGCGAAGTGAAATGAAAACCAACCAACCAAACCAGCACGTGTCTTTTCCGACCTGTATTTCCAGAGGCAATTTGAAGTCCTGCCTCGAAGTAGTCATCTCCACTGTAACGTACCAGAAGAAGACCTATCTGTCACATCATATAATCCTGTCGGAGCGTCAGATCATGTACTCGTCGGAGGACATCAGTCCATTTCATGCACACCACAAGCACCAACACCCCAGCAACACGTCGAAACTTGGCGCTGGAACCTGGACCCTGATCGCGTCGTCGCATTGAAAGGAGCCCTGGGCTCAATGCAGCTTTTGCCACCAGCTGAGGAAATTCCGCAGTTATCAATGTCAGATCTCTGGTCGCATTAGCATCACTCGCTTACCAACACAGCATACTTGTACTGTACTAACTTTGCACCACGACGTAAACACCAGTCTCGCCCAGGTCGGCGACCATGGATGACTCACAGCTTCTTTCCAGCATTGAACTCAAGTATCAGCTCTACCGTCATAATCAGTATCTCAGAACTTAAACTTTCAAAGCGCTGAGAACTGGATTCCGTTCGTTACTCAACGCAATAGGACCACTACACAGCTGAGAGAAGCTAAATCCGCCTTTGTATCCGCTCCCGTGCAAGGCGACGTAACTGGTGTGCAGAAGCAGAACCTGTACAAGTTAATGACGTCACTGCGGTCGTCCCCGTTCAAGGACCCTTCACCTACTGTCGTGGACATGGGAATCCAGTCGCACGTCTAGCGGTCCCAGGGCGCTGGCCATGCAGCCATGGATAAGCGGTACACACATGCATTTATGCGCTACAGCGCGCTGGTACGTGGTCGCATCGGATCTGCAGTACACAGTACATGTATTTTAGCGAACGAAACAGTGGCTAGATCAGATGGAGAAAAGGCGGAAGCGTTTAATAATCTTTTTTTCATTTCTGAAAGCCAGAAGTGCGTCACCGGACCAACAAAACTAAAGCCGTACCAGAGATAGGCGTGTCGCGCATCATGGGAAGCGAACTGAATGAAATCATCACCATCCTGGAGGAGGTCAGAACCATCCTTTCCGCACTTGATTTCCGGAAGTCGGCTGGGTATTGGCATCTCCTCGTCAACATCACGAAAATCGTCGTCCTTTCCTTTCAACCACACCATATCATCCACATCACGCTCCAATAGACTCTGTTGCAGCAGGTCCAATAACATAGGCACCTTGGCGTTACACTCCAAGACGATATGCGATGGACCCAACACATCATATAAATAATTACCAACAAAGCCAATAAAACTACTACACCAACTCCACAAGACACGTGGCACAATGAACGCTTCCAGCCTATTATTAAAATACACGACCTACATCCGACCCGTTCTCGAATATGGCAGCCTTGGTGTTTGTACTCAGTGCGCAGCATGTGGGTTTGTGACACTTTGTGATGTCAAACCTGCATGGACACGATCCATACACTTCTCCAATAAAAGGCCTGCGCTTAAACTGGAGACCGCGCTTGTTTATCTTCGAAGCCCTCTTGGAATGCGCTTATAATAGAGACTGGGCTTCTACAAGAGACTGCGCTTGTAATAGAGGAACGTATGTTATTTCTCAATAAGGATTCTGCTATATCTGGTTTCTACAGCAGAAAGGGTGGTTGGCAATGGGAAGCCAACTCTGAACTGCATTAGCCGCCATCAACATGGACAGCTTCAAAATCGACACAGTATCTACTGAGACGTTTTCTTTCGCTACGCGGATAACACTGTAACTGCTGTGGAAATACCAGAGGAAACTGAATCCTTATTGTTTTAAAAGGGTAAACAGCAAACGCCCAACAAGCAACTTCGCACTTCAGTAATCGCACGAAGATGGTGTCTTGTAGCTGTAGTTTCGTGTAGTGTACTACTCCCTGGTCATACCTACCAAAGTACTCAGAAAGAAAAGAGAAAACCAGAGCCGTTCAGGATGCGTGAATCTCCAATAGCCAAATAGACAATTAACTACAAATTCGCAGTTTGCAAAGCCACATGCCACCTAACTTTATGTAAAGAGATTAACGCGGGCTCGCAGCTCATGCGATAACATTGCACCACACTGACTGACGGTACTGACGTTTCACAACTAACTGGCTGTCAGCTGTAGCGCAACTTGGATGCGCACTCCAACAGCCTGCCAACTTGGAAGGTTCTAAGGTATTATGATAACATAGGAGGGGAAGGTGGTGTTAGTGGACATAATGGCGTAGCTCGTAGTTCCTTGGTCCCTTTTTCATTTCTATGAATTTATCCTTGGCTCTGAATCTCGGTCCTTTCTAACACTGCCACAGTGCATGCATACCTCTCCATGCACCCGCTAATTTCTATTATACTGGACAGCTTCTCAGTTTTAGTCGAAGTCACAACTTCTCTTGACATCCTTACCGTATCTACCATGACTTGCTACATTTGTCACCTTTTTTCCTTCCACGCACACCAACCCTGATTTCCAGTCCGCACTTATCTCCTTTTGATCTGTTTTCCTGGCCTCTTTGTAGTTGTACATTGTACTGTTGAGCCAGTGAAGTAAAATAAATTCAATACAACACAATACAGTACACTCTGATCATTTCTCTTTTCTCACCTGCATCGACCCGCAACACTTACCCTGCACAACTCCAGCACCACTAACTGTTTGATATTTCCGCCTTCACAGTATCACCCTTTCTTAGCATCATCAACTGCCTATTAACTCAGGCCACTACAAAGAATTCTGCATATTCACTGCAACTAGTGTTCAGAACCTCTTGATTTTGGTTATATTCCGACTTCGGTGCGTAGTCTTTGCCATGGACAATAGCATTGCAGACAGGAATAGCCATCCTTCCTTTGATCAACCCAGTCAGAGTGATGTCGCAGCAAGCAGTTACACTCACAACGCTTCGGTTCAACATGACCAATCACACAGCTCAGAGACACTCCAAAGATCGGCGACTCAAAAGATCCAGCTTAACCAAATTCCGGATCACCAGCTGGATGCCAACAGCTTGAGTGAGGCAGCGAACGTTCCGTCCTTGTCAAAAGTCACCACCGGCATGGGCTCCGTTGTAAATACAGGACAAGATCACGATGTATTTGCACGTTCAGGTGGTAGTAATGTGTTAATATCACCCGTACTAGCAAGGGCTCTACAACGAGAACAACAACATGCCCAACAGCCGCGCATCTGGAGCTCACCGGAAATGCCACCAAGTTAACACGCAGGTGACAAGCCATACAAGTGCACAATCCCGGGCTGTGAACTGGCATTTTTAACGTCTTCGTATCTCAAATTACAACTTCTCACCCACCTTCAGCTGGTGGCAGACTAATACAGCACACCATTACCCTGACACACATATCCCATCGAGCATGACTTGCCATATTTGCAACGTCCATATTCCACGAACACCGACACCTATGTTTAAACTACACACCTACACCCCTAACAATTACCCTTCCTCACCTGTATATATCAGGCAGTCCTGCACAACTCCAGCACCACTAACTGAGATATATTCCCACCTGCACCTCAACATCGTATCGCATTACCATCAACTTCCTATTAACTCGTACCACCACCCAGATTCATGCCTATTCACTGCAACCCTTGTTCAGAACCTCTACATTTTGTTTCTGTTTCAACTTGTGTATTTTAGGCTTTGCCATGGACAACAGCAAGTCAAGAGAGATGAGCCATTTTACCTTTGATCAACTCAGTCAGAGTGGTGTTGCATCAAACCCCTACGCTCACAACGCTTTGGTTCCACAAGACCAAACACGCAGCGCACCGACACCATTCTCCTCCCTTCAAAGTTCGGCGGCACCAAATCTTCAGCTTAAGGATCACCAGCACTATGACAACTTGTGTGATGGAGTACTTTTTCCGTCCTTGCCACACGTGTCCACGGGCGAGAGCTCCAATGTAAATACAGGACTCGTACATCATGATGTGTTGGCGACTTTGGGTTATAGTAATGTGATATCAGCACCACCACATATTTCAAGCTAACTTGCCATACCACCAAGCCAACACGACCTCAGTAAGCCACGACCACAGAGTAGCGTACTTGGACAACAGCTATCAATGAAAGAACCAGAAAATCCAGCCTTGACATTCTCCTTCGACCAAAGTTCGGCGCCACCCAACCTTCCCCCTAGGCTAATGCCGAATGACCAACACAAATCCAACAGCGTGGGGGATGCAGCACTCTTTCCGTCCCCGCAGCAAGTCATTACCGACGTGGGTTCATTTGCAAATATAGGATTCCCACATGATGTGTTTGCGCATTTGGATGACACGAATGCGATGGCAGTGCCAAGGCAAGGACGACAACGTCTCCAGCCACATCATATTCCAAGTTTACTTGGAATGCCACAAAGTCGTCATGAGCTCAGGGAGCCACTACCACAAAGCACCTTACTTGGTCAGCTACCGTCAATGAAACACCCTGATAACTCAGCGACACCATTCCCCTTCCGACCACTCTTTGAGCCTAACCTACCCAACAGCTGGGGTGATGCAACAATTTCGGCGTCCTCGTCACAAGTCTCTACCCGCACCGGATGCATTGCAAATACAGGATTACCTCATGATGTGTTTGCCTCTTCGAGTGGAAGTGATGTGTTGCTATCACCATTACTAGCAAGAGACCCGCAATGAGAACAACAACATCTCCATACGCCGCAACTCCCGAGCTTACCGGAAATGCTACCAAATCAACACGACCTCAACGAGCCACTACCACAGAGTAACTTACTTGGACAGCAGCTGTCGACTAAAGAACCTGCAAAATCAGCCAATGCCAAACTAGTCTGCCCGGAATGCAAAACGAGTTGCTCATATCCGTCGGAGCTCAAAAGACACATGACAGTGCACACCGGTGAAAAGCCATATCGTTGCACGCATTGTGGAAACGCCTTCTCGCGGAAGAGTAGTCTAACTGTACACATCCGAAAACACGCTGGGGAGAAGCCATAATATCATTGCGACAGATGCGAAAAACCTTTTTCTGACCCATCAGTAATACCCGTCCACAAGAGAACACACACAGGTGAGAGACCATATCAGTGTGCAATCCCGGGCTGTGAACAGGCATTCTCACAGTCCGGCGATCGCAACCTGCATGTGCTTCGCCACAAGGCGAATGTCAAGAAGCAAACCAAACCTGTCAGTGGATGTAACTAAACAGACACTGCTCTATTGGACGAGCATTTCCAGTTCAAACACGACAATGTCGGCAGGAGCACCAAATCAGAAGATAACAGCGCCAGGAAATGCGGTTATACGTTTTGGAAACATGCTTTCTGTGTTGGCGTGCACTGTGTGGAATTTGAGTAATAGAATGATCTGACAAGTGTGTGTGTGTGTGTGTGTGCATGTAGTATCCTGGCCTAAACTGCATTTGCTGCTGCAGTCATCCTAACACCCTCCGCTATCAACACAGTCACGTCTTTGATATATATATTATTGCAAAACAGCATATGTACAGGGTACTATATTGGTTTTTGGAATGATTGATTTAATTCTCCCTGTCTCCTGCCTCGCGTATAGTTTTTAGTCGCATTCTTGGTTTGCCGAGTTTTGCTACAATGTTACCTTGTTGTTTTATGGCTTTTATCTTTTGCTGTGTTTCCTATTGCTACATGTTGCTGTTGTGTATGTGGAACATTTTAGTCGTTTATTCCATGTACCCGTTTTGGATTTGTGAATTCAAAAAGGTAAACAAACAAAGAAACAGGGGAAAGTGTGTTGCTCCCTACATGGGATCTCGCTGTTTTCCTGCGGACTTGAATTCTCACTACAAACAAACAACATCAAAATTTATTTGTGGAATGTCATCAAAGGGGGCAGGTGTTGTAGAACGATGTACTTCCTATCTGTATGATGATATTTCCCAAACTGCCAGCAATGGTCTTACACTGAGGAAGACAACATATAAAGTTGCCACATATTTCCAGGTTACTTGCCATACCAACAAGACGACAAGTACAAGTGGCGAGCACAAAGTTGCGAAAGTTCGTGCAAAGGTTCTCACTTCATGATGTAGAGCAAAGGTTTGCACGCATTTTCGTTCTTCAGAACCTCTCTAATCTAACCCAGCGTCATGTCGTGAGTAATACCTCAACTCTTCAGGTAGAAAACTGGAAAGGCTGGCAGATAACCATGCACGTGAGTGCTGACATACCCTACAACAGGAGATGCGTTCAGCGATAATTGTGGCAAGAAGCAAGCGAACGACACCTCAAAGAGTATGATTATTATGATGGCTACCGCCCTCCCCCCCCCCCTCCATCCAAAATAAAAAGCTACACAATGCTGCATGCACAACCGTATTGCACACGTGAATCTTTATTCTACTTTCAATCATAGCTCTTCACTTTTAGCCCAGATTACCACTTCTCACCCGCTGTCAGCTGATTGCAGACTAATACAGCACACCGTCACCCTGACTCACATATCCTATGGAGCATGACTTGCCACATTTGCAACGTCTATCGCCCACGAACACCAACACCTATGGTTAGCATGTCGACACACTAATTGCACCAGGCGCGTCAGCTGAAGGGTGGTAGAATCGCCTCTGCGAAATCCGGACTGAGCTGAACTCAAACGTGACGAGACATGACAGTACAATTGGTCGTAGAAAACGCGCTCACAGAGTTTGGAAACACAGGACAGTAGAGATATCGGAAGGTAGTTTGATGCTTCGTGGCGGGACCCTTTCTTGTAGATCGGTATAACATTAGCTGTTTTCCATGCAGAGGGAAGATACAAACCTACACCCCTAACAATTTCCCCTTACTCACCTGTATCGACCCGCAGCACTAACATTGCATAACTCCACAACCACTAACTGAGAGACATTACCACCTGCACCTCAACATCGTAACTCATCACCATCAACTCCCTATTAACTCGTACCACCACCCAGATTCATGCCTATTCGCTGCAACCGTTGTTCAGAACCTCTCCATTTTGTTTCTGTTTCACCTTGTGAGTTTTAGTCTTTGTCATGGACAATAGCAACGCAAGCAGGATGAGCCAGTTTACCTTTGATCAACTCAGTCAGAGTGGTGTAGCGTCAAACTCCTACGCTCACGACGCTTTAGTTCCACAAGACCAATCACGCAGCGCATCGACACCATTCTCCTACCTACAAAATTTGGCGGCACCAAATCTTCAGCTTCAGGATCACCAGCACTATGACAACCTCTTTGATAGAGTACTTTTTCCCTCCTTGCCAGAAGTCTTTACGGGCATGGGCTCCAATGTGAACACACGACTCGTACATCATGATGCATTTGCGCCTTTCGGTGATACTAAGTTGACGGCAGCACCAGCGCCAGCAATGGCCTTACAGCCAAGACGACAGCATCTCCATCCGCCAAATAATCCTGGCTTACTTGACTTGCTACTGTAGTATCCCTGCCCGACCAATACGGAAGTAGTACGGAACTAATATGGAGCTCTGCCTGATGTATAGTTAGTGTATCTCCGTATCTAAGCGTACGGCGTCTGCTGCATAAAAGCTGCTGCGCCTTTCTGTAAAGATGAGATTTTGATAATAACGAGCTATTCAACCTCCAGGTGTGCACCGGAGAGAAAGTCAGTTATTTTGCCGTTTCTTCTTTCAGTAATAATTATATCTCAGGTGTGTACCTGAAAGAAGTACTTGGTCCGCCCAGTTAAAATTGGCGCTTATCTTCTCACTTGGTTTTTTGGTGTTCTGCCTGTGCCACACGGCATGGAACCACCGATTCACCATCCGAACATGACCATTGACCATTGCATCCGACGACAAGCAGCACAAACCATCACAGAAGTTGCGATCGGTTCGTTTGAGTCTTTTTGACGGAGCTGCCGCCGACAAACACTTCCGTCAGCGCAAGAAAACACTGCAACCTCCGTTCGAGTCCGTAAAATAGGTCAGGATGTTCGCATTTCATAGCGATGGAGAATACAGTTTCTGTCTACTTCCAGCTGTCTGATGGCAAGGTGTGTTTACCCCGGGGAGGTATAGAAAAGCTGAAAAAGCGCTTCGCGAGCTTGAATTTCAGTGCTTGCACAGTACAGCTCCTAGTGAAGGGCTATCACCAGCAAATCGCTGACGAAGAAACTGCAGCTCATGTCGATGTCTCCAGTAAGTGAGACCAATCCGGCGGACACACTTTGAAGCTCACAGAGGACAGGGCAAAGGAGCTAATCAAAGGAAACACCAAGTCCTGAGAGAAACACTTGTGCAAAGGACTTTCAGGAAACTAGCCGAAAAGCATGGTGCACGGCGTTAACGTTGTAGGTGCAGTACGCACAGGTGCTACATCAAGCGGAAGCTATCACTGCGCTGCATGTACAAGCACCAGCGGCTCGCGTGGGTACGGGTGCTGATCAGCAAGTACGACAAGCGCAAGATCGAGAGGCGATTTGAAAAAACGACACTGATATGGCGTTGCCTTTTTGTCTCCAACAAAGTCGCATTATTGCGACGAACGGGGATAACACTTACAGCCAACATGTGGGCAGTCTCACTCAGCTTCTGATGGGAAGGTTACAGGCACGCACTGCCTTTGAGCGTGATTCGAGACGAGGAGAAGTGGAACAAGCTATGAAACGACCCTTGCAGCAGCTGTCCGGATCGTACGTTTTGAGCTCTTCCTCCAGCGACGATAGTGGCGAGGAAGATGTGTAACTTGCTTGAATTTTCGACTGAGTTGCTTACTGACATGTAAATAATCATGTATATAGTGCTTTGTGATCGTAGCTTGCTTCGAATATTCGTATTTCTTTCCTGAGACAAGTGTGAAGATAAGCGCCAATTTTAGCTGGGCGGACCAAGTAGAATAAAAGTAATTCTTGTTGATTTCACCGCGCCTACCACTCGGCTACCCATTACATTGGTGGCAGCGGTGTAGTTTTAAATAAAACAACGTGATTCGACCCCAGACCCCCATGGCTCAACCCGCTGCAGCTCCGTGCGACGACTTAAGATAAGAATCATGTTTCT
This sequence comes from Sycon ciliatum, assembly GCF_964019385.1. Taxonomy (NCBI): domain Eukaryota; kingdom Metazoa; phylum Porifera; class Calcarea; order Leucosolenida; family Sycettidae; genus Sycon; species Sycon ciliatum. Next base: position 52,203,568 of record NC_088643.1, on the reverse strand, counting down.
TGCCTTCCTGGGCTTGGCTCTGCTTATTAGCCTGCAGCACAGTCAGGGTGCTAACGTGGATCACCCTTCTCTCCGCACGCCACTTACTGGAGACTCCGATGGCGATTCCAAGCGACCCGCTACGTACATGTATACTACCGGTGGTGATGGCGAAGCTGATGAGGACGATAACAGGCAGGCTGCTGCCCAAGACAAGGAGGGTATTCCCCAAGGCCAGCAGCGTTTGATTTTCGCTGGCACGCAGTCGGAAGCAGGAGCCCACTCTTCACTTGGTACTTCGTCTCCGTGGTGGGATGCAGATTTTCGTCAACACTCTTCCTGGCTAGACCATCACTCTTTACGTCGCGCAAAGCGATGCTATCGACAATGTGAAGACCATGATTCAAGACGAGGAGGGAGGTTATTTGTCTGACCCCGAGCTAGCCGCTCTGAGTCACCGGCTCAACCAAGATGACGATAAAACCTGGCTCGCCCTCCACCATAGCTCCAGCCGCCGCCGTGGTTACTAACGCAGATTCCAGGTATGGCATTTTCTTTCCTGTCTTCCTTCAGTCTCCCTGTTCTCTTCAGTCTTCCTTTATGCGAGTGTGTGAATCCAGTTTAGTTTGGTAGGCGTCTGATCATGGTGAGCCACGGCTTACCCAGCTAACGTGGGACAATGTGTGTGACAACGCCCCTTATAGTTATAGTGTATTCAGTTCGGTTTTTGAACTGCGATGTTCCTGGCGGGTTGTGCCAGCGTTGTGCAGCAAGAGTGCTGTAGTTTTTCAGATCCTATTTGGAGGACAGTTCTTTCCCCTTTTGACCCCGAGAGATCGTGTGAACCTGGTGTGCTTCTACTTTATGATTTGTTATCAGTTCATTTCTTCTGTCTACTCCAAACGTTTTCATTTCCGATATAATTTGCCATCTTCCGGTTGACGCTGTGTTCGTAACTCTTCACTAATTTTTTTGAAAATCACGAGGGCGTGATAATCTGTAGGAAGGGAGGGTGTAGTATCCCTGCCCGACCAATACGGAAGTAGTACGGAACTAATATGGAGCTCTGCCTGATGTATAGTTAGTGTATCTCCGTATCTAAGCGTACGGCGTCTGCTGCATAAAAGCTGCTGCGCATTTCTGTAAAAATGAGATTTTGATAATAACGAGCTATTCAACCTCCAGGTGTGCACCGGAGAGAAAGTCAGTTGTTTTGCCGTTTCTTCTTTCAGTAATAATTATATCTCAGGTGTGTACCTGAAAGAAGTAGAATAAAAGTAATTCTTGTTGATTTCACCGCGCCTACCACTCGGCTACCCATTACACTACCAAGTCCACACGACCTCAGCCAGTCACTACCACAGAGTAACGTATTCGGAAAGCAGCCGTCAATGAAAGAACCTGAAACCCCAGCGACAACATTCTCCTTCCACCAAGGTCAGACGACACCGATCCTTCCGCATAGCCTAATGCCGGATAACCAGCATAATTCCAACAGCTTGAGTGATGGAGCACTCTTTCCGTTCCCGCCACAAGGTTCTAAAGGCGTCAGCTCATTTGGAAATATAGGATTCCCTCATGATGTGTTTGCGCCTACTGGTGACACGAATGCGATGGTCGTGTCAAGGCAAGGACGACAATATATTCCAAGTTTACCGGAAATGCCACCAAGTCGTCGTCACGACCTCAGTGAGCCACTTCCACAGAGCACCTTACTCGGGCAGCAGCTGTCAATGAAAGAACCTGATTACTCAGCGACACCATTCTCCTTAAACCCAGGTCAGGCGGAACCACTCATTCAGAGTAACCTACTCAACAGCTTGAGTGATGCAGCAATCTTTCCCTACCTGCCAAAAGTCTCTACCGCTATGCGCTCCGATGTAAATACAGGATTAAATCATGATGTGTTTGCGACATCGCGTGGTAGTTTATCTTTTTACAATGATCACAGCTCACAGGCAAAGACAAAAAATTGCATAGTGGGAGCATAGTGATGGTGAGGCTTTTTGCCCTCAGCCGACCTGAGGTCTCGACGTCATGGGGACATAACGCACGAAAAAAAGAAGAAAAATGAAAGGAGTGACAGGTACATGATACGAAATGTTAGGAGGAGAGACAGTACATTAGAAGGAGGGGAATGATAAGACAGACAGTGCTAGGAGGAGAAGGAGAGAAAAGAAGAACAGACGTTATTGGGAATAGTATGTGGAGCGGAATTTGGAAGTCATGGGGTGAGGCAGATATGATGCTGATGATCAGAGATGGTCATGTGCCCACGACCAGTCGTTGGTCTTCAAATAGCGGTTAGCTGCAACTTTGAAGTGTTGCAAGTTCTTGGTGCAGAAAGGACCAGAGAAGACTCCGGCGGACAGCTGGTTCCAGACGGGGACAACTGCGTGAGGGTAGGCTCGACACAGGTTGTTGCGGGAACGGACTGGAAGTTCATTGGCCAGTTGGTGTGCGTGAGCATTACATCTCTGGAATGTACTACGGGTGGAGTGGACTGTTCGGTGTTGGGGCTGCTGGGGTGGCAGCGTCCTCTGTAGAAGGGGATGCCCATCCGGACAATGCATCTTGTACAGGAGGCAAAGTGCTGCAACCAGCCGACGAAGAGCAAGACTTGGCAGCCAACACATCGGGGCGATGGCACGGATGGCCCGGGCTTGCACACGGTCGAGTCTTGCAAGATGGGATGGGGCCGCTCCCATCCAGACAATAGGGCAGTACTCCATCACTGGGCGCACAGTAGCATTGTAGGGTTGGATGCGACCGGGCACGTCTAGGAGGTGGAAAGCCTTACGCAAAGCACCAAGTCGCTGTGTTGCCCGGAGGGCTACGGTACGAAGGTGGCGCCGGAAGGTAAGCTGACCATCGAAACTGATGCCCAAGATTTTGAGCTCCTCCTGTTTCGTCACATTTGATCCGTTGAAGTCAATCGGTGGCATGTCCCATTGGGTGCGGTGGAAACTGACGGTCAGTGCCTGGGATTTGGCTGGTTCAAATTTTATTTTCCATTCTTGACCCCAGCGGGAGATGTTGTTGACTGCTAGCTGGAGGGCTTGGGTGGTATCTTCTTGGGTGGTGGGGGTGATGTTGGCATACAGCGTAGTGTCGTCTGCGAACGAGGCTAGGTCAGCACCGGCTAGTACGTGGTCTTCGCAGTCGTTCACGTACATGAGGAAGAGAGTTGGACCCAGAATACTGCCCTGGGGGACCCCAGCCTGAATTGGGAGCCTTGAGGATGTCTGGCCACAAATGACCACTTGAAGGTAGCGTTCACTGAGGTAGCTGCTGAGCCACTGGTGCAGTTGCCCACGCAGGCCGTATACGTCGGACTTGTGTAGCATACCGGAGTGTGATACGCGATCAAACGCACCGGCGATGTCAATGGCGAGTATGCGTGCTGCGCTTTTCTCCCCGGCTGTATGCAGCCACTGGTGGTGGAGGCTGGTAAGGAGGTCGGCTGCACTATGACCATGGCGAAATACAAACTGTCTGGTGGAGAAGACGTTGTTCGACTCGAGGAAATTTGTGATTGTTCTGTTGATGATTGTCTCCATCACCTTGGACAGAATACACAAGAGCGAAACTAGACGGTAATTGGAGGGTAGAGACTTTGATTTCCGTTTGAATATAGGGACTATGTTGGCAATCTTCCATGTCTTGGGCTGTATCCCAGTTTGGAAGCATTGGGTAAACAGTATGGAAAGCGTTGCGCCAGTTCAGCAGAGCAGGCTTTCAACACTCGTGCCGGTATCCTATCCGGCCCGGTTGCCTTTGATGGGTTGAGCTGGCGAAGGGTGCGTTCAACAGCAGCGACGCGGAAACGGACGTCCGAAAGAGCCTGGTCAGTTCGAGGTCTGACATATGGGAATGGGGCGGACAGGTCATCTTGTGCGAGACTGCATTTGCTTGCAAAATAGCGGGCCATGCATTCTGCTTTGTCTGCGCTGGCTGTGTACTCTCGTCCATCGGGATCACGTAATGTCGGAACAGATTGACTACGCCCATTGCCAGAGGCACGCTTGACGGTGCGCCACCAGTCACTGGGTGGCAGCTGCTTTGAGGTCATTTTCTGTCTCAGTTTCGCCATGAAAGCACTCTTGGCAGTTTTGAGACAGGCAATCGTTGAGAGCCGTGCATCTTGGTAGGCTGACTGCCGATCGTGGTCAGACTGGTCGTCTCTCAGGCACCTCCATGCACGTCGTTTCCTCACTGTGGCAGCAGTGCACTCAGGGGTCCACCATGGAGGATCTGATGCTCGGGTTTTCAGAATTTTAGAGGGGATGAATCTCTTCATACCCTCCAGGATCCTCTCTGAGATGCCAGTGCATGACAGGTCTGGATCAGTCCGAGCAATAGCTGCCCAATTGGTGGTTCTGAAGAAGTGACGGAGCCTGGCCCAATCAGCATGCTGATACCTCCATACTGTTCTTGATATGGGAGGCTCGCGTGATGCACGGATCTGGAAGTCAGCAAGTATACAGGCATGGTCAGATTTGCCAAGAGGTGGCAAGACAGTAGCCAATGATTCTACGGGTAGGTCGGACATAATCAGGTCCAGTGTGTTGCGGCCACGCGTTGGTTGGTCGACTAGCTGCTCAAGACCGTGCATGTAGCCATACTAGCTCCTGGCCGAAGCCATCAATGGTATCCAGTTCGTTCATGGCTAGCGTGGCCTTCACCCAAACTGCCACCCCGCCACCATGGCGGTTTCGGTCGCGTCTCAGAGGCTGGTAGTAGCCAGGGAGTGTCAACTCTGCTTGAGTCACAGCCTCTGACAGCTTAGACTCTGTTACTATGGCAACATCTGGGGATTCAGCATGGAGCACATGGCGGAATTCATCCAACTTACTCATTAGCCCAAAGGCATTTGTTACGAACAGTTTCAGGGTTTTGTTGGTCATGACCGGCTTAGGGGTACAAACGCATTGCCAACTGAGACAGATTACTTGGCTGCTTGGTCTGCAGGTGGTTAATCTCGCTGGTGGGAGCGAGCTTTCATCCCTGGAGTTCGACTCGAGGTACCTGCATTGGCAGAGCTTCCATCCTCACTGTCCCTTTCATCTGCACTGCTTGCGTTGCCAGTGGTGTTTGCCTGTGGTGCGGAAGATTCTGCGGTGCTGCTGCTGTTGCTGCTGCTGTTGTCGCTGCTGCTGCTGTTGCTGCTGTTGTCGCTGCTACTGCTGCTGCTGTTGCTGCTGCTGCTGTTGTCGCTGCTGCTGTTGTCGTTGCTGCTGCTGCTGCTGTTTTCGCTGTTGCTGCTGCTGCTGCTGTTTTCGCTGTTGCTGCTGCTGCTGCTGTTTTCGCTGTTGCTGCTGCGGTTTCCGCCAGAGTTTTGGAGAAGCGCCACGGTCGGCAGTACAAAGGCCTAGGCCAGAAGTTGGGGGCGGTCACAATAGGCATGGAGGTGGCATCTACAGTGACTCTGGCTGATACTCGTCCACTCTCTCCTACATGTACACTGCAGGTATGCACGGGCATGGAAGACCCTGACATTGCCTGTTCGCTTCTGTCCATGATGAACTGTTTCAGGCGGCCCTCTGTGCAATCTGGGGAGATGTTGCCCACATAGGCGACAGAGCGCTTGGTCTTGGGTGGTCCTGCTGAGACCAACTTCCAAGAGTCGTCCGTGATGGTGCTGAACACAGGCTTGGAGTTCTTGACTGGCAGGAGTTCAGTACCCTCTGCGTCAGAGTACATGACATTGTACTCCGTTTCCGTGTCCACTGAGGGCACCGTCGTAGTGATGTGTTGCTATCAATATCACTAGCAAGAGGCCTACAACAGCAACAACGACAACAACAACATCACAAGCCACCACATATTCCCAGGCTGCAGGTAATGCCACCGCATCACCATGACCTCAGCGAGCCACCACCACCGAGTAACGTACTTGAACAGCAGCCGTCGAGTAAAGAACCTGAAAAATCTGCCAAAGCCAACCGAGTCTGCCCGGAATGCAAAAGGAGTTTCTCTTATCCGTCGCAGCTCAAAACACACATGACAGTGCACACCGGCGAGAAGCCATATCGTTGCACAGAGTGTAGACAAGCCTTCAAGCATAAGCGTAATCTAACTGCGCACATCCGAAAACACACCGGGGGGAAGCCACATCATTGCGACAGATGCAACTCACGTTTTTATGAACAATCAGCACTAACCAAACACAAGAGAACACACACAGGTGAGAAACCATACAAGTGCACTATCCCGGGCTGCGAACAGGCATTCTCACACTCCTTCAACCGCAACCGGCATGTGCGTACCCACAAGGCGAATATCGAGAAGCAAACCAAACCTGCCAGTGGATGCAACTAAACAGACACTGCACTATTACTCCCGCATCACCGGTTCAAAAACAACAATGTCCGCAGGAGCAGCAAATAAGAAGAAACCAGCGACAGAAGTTTCAGTTTACGTGAGATTAATTCCAATTATGGGCAGGGGCATGCTTTGCACACTGGCGCGTACTGTGCCGAATATGAGCAATAGAAGAATCTGACATGTGTGCGTGTGTGTGTGCCTTCAGTAGTACAATTTGGGTATGTACGTTTCGTACCCTCAACTCCCAAAATATGGTGCCACACCCAGACCGCCATACATGCACGTGTACTCGTACTTGCCTAAAAATGCATTTGCCGGTGCAGACATCCCTCCACCCTCCGCTATCAAAAAACCCTCACTTTTTTGATTAATATGATACAAAATAGCATAGAGTTTTGGCTTGTTTTGATACAATGTCAGCTGGTTCGTTTGTGGTTTTTCTCTTTTCCTGTGGTTCCTTTTGCTTCATGTGACTGTTGTGCATGTGGAACGTGGTGTTCGTTTGTTCCGTGTACTGATCTTTTGGAATGTCATCAAGGGGGCAGGTGTTGTAAAACGATGTGTTGTTTTCTGCATGATGACATTCACCAAACTGTCTATTGCCTCGCATAGAGGCGTGATAAGAGCATTCGTGATGTTTGAGTCTTCAGTTTTGTCTTTTTGAGTCTTTTTGTTCCTTCCAGTGGAGTTATTGTCCCTGGTTTCCCGTCATGTCCTAGTTCAAATACGTTAATGCAAACAAACGAGTGCTTGTCTCCTGTGTCCTGCGCCCCTGAGTACGAATGGCCGTGATACCGTAACAGTATGTATCGGTACTCTACGAAGTACTGCATGTCGAAATAGCAATGGGGATGCAGCAGTCCGAATATCTATTTCTGTTGTATCTGTCTTCAGCCAAATAAGAATGATAAAACAGACCGTAGCGTGAATGAAAAACGCAGGAAAGAAATAAGCTATTGGGGGAGTGAATGCAATCTCGACATTGTAAGGTATTAGGTACTGAAGAGCGGAGTTCAAAGAGGTCGCAAAAAAGGACACCATCGACATTGGTAGAGGTTCCAAATCTCCCTATCAGCCACAAGATCTCCCGATTTTTTGATGTTTTTGAAACCTCTCCCGATCTCCCGATCTCCCGCCCAACAACAAAAACCTCCGTTTTCTTTGCTACCAATTTTTCGTCAACTTCATAAACCTCAAACAAAGCCACTAGCATAGGGTAAATATCAAGAAAAAACACGCACACATGCACTAGAGGCAGCTCTGGTGCTGCCATCAAATTACTATCATCCGGAGGCGCCAACATATCTTTATGTATGAGTCCTTTATTTACAATCGAGTCAATGCCGGTAGAGACTTGTGGCAAGGACGGAAAGGGTGTGTCATGCAGGCTGCTAGTGTAGTATCCCTGCCCGACCAATACGGAAGCAGTACGGAACTAATACAGAGCTTTGCCTGATGTATATTTAGTGTATCTTCGTATTTAAGCGTACGGCGTCTGCTGCATAAAAGCGGCTGCGCATTTCTGTTTTGATGAAGATGATATTTTGATAATAACGAGCTATTCAACCTCCAGGTGTGCACCGGAGAGAAAGTCAGTTATTTTGCCGCTTCTTCTTTCACTAACAATTATATCTCAGGTGTGTACCTGAAAGAAGTAGAATAAAAGTAATTCTTGTTGATTTCACTGCGCCTACCACTCGGCTACCCATTACATTGGTGGCAGCGGTGTAGTTTTAAATAAAACAACGTGATTCGACCCCAGACCCCCATGGCTCAACCCGCTGCAGCTCCCTGCGACGAATCAAGATGAGAATCATGTTTCTTGCCTTCCTGGGCTTGGCCATGCTTATTAGCCTGCAGCACAGTCAGGGTGCTAACGTGGATCACCATTCTTTCCGCACGGCACACACTGGAGACTCAGATGGCGATTCCAAGCGACCCGCAACCTACATGTATACTACCGGTGGTGATAGCGAAGCTGATGATGACGACGACAGGCAGGCTTCTGACCAAGATGAGGAGGGTATTCCCCAAGACCAGCAGCGTTTGATTTTCGCCGGCACGCAGTCGGAAGCAGGAGCTCACTTGGTACTTCGCCTCCGTGGTGGGAAGCAGATTTTCGTCAACACTCTTCCTGGCTAGACCATCACTCTTTACGTCGCGCAAAGCGATGCTATCGACAATGTGAAGACCACGATTCAAGACGAGGAGTGAGGTTATTTGTCTGACGCCGAGCTAGCCGCTCTGAGTGACCGGCTCAACCAAGATGACGATAAAACCTGGCTCGCCCTCCGCCATAGCTCCAGCCGCCGCCGTGGTTACTAACGCTGATTCCAGGTATGGCATTTTCTTTCCTGTCTTCCTTCAGTCTCCTTGTTCTCTTCAGTCTTCCTTTATGCGAGTGTGTGAATCCTGTTTAGTTTGGTAGGCGTCTGATCATGGTGAGCCACGGTTTACCCAGCTAACGTGGGACAATGTGTGTGACAACGCCCCTTATAGTTATAATGTATTCAGTTCGGTTTTTGATCTGCGATGTTCCTGGCGGGTTGTGCCAGCGTAGTGCAGCAAGAGTGCTGTGGTTTCAGGTCCTATTTGGAGGACAGTTCTTTCCCTTTTGACCCCGTGAGATCGTGTGAACCTTGTGTGCTTTTACTTCTACTTTACGATTTGTTATCAGTTCATTTCTTCTGTCTACTCTAAACGTTATCATTTCCGATATATTATTTGCCATCTTCCGGTTGACGCTGTGTTCGTAACTCTTCACTAATTTTTTGAAAATCACGAGGGCGTGATTATCTGTAGGAAGGGAGGGTGTAGTATCCCTGTCCGACTAATACGGAAGCAGTACGGAACTAATACGGAGCTTTGCCTGATGTATATTTAGTGTATCTCCGTATGTAAGCGTACGGCGTCTGCTGCATAAAAGCGGCTGCGCATTTCTGTTTTGATGAAGATGAGATTTTGATAATAACGAGCTATTCAACCTCCAGGTGTGCACCGGAGAGAAATTCAGTTATTTTGCCGCTTCTTCTTTCACTAACAATTATATCTCAGGTGTGTACCTGAAAGAAGTAGAATAAAAGTAATTATTGTTGATTTCACCGCGCCTACCACTCGGCTACCCATTACACTAGTATAGCCCCAGTGATCCCGCATCAAATAGTTAGGCTGAAGGATTGGTTCTAGGCCCCAGCGGATATTGCTAACATTATAATTATCTAGCATATTTAGCACATTCTGGAAACTAGCATTGCGCTAGCATAATCCCGTACGTGTTGCAGAAAACCAACTAACATAATTTGCGAAAAGTAGCATATTCTTGCGAGAACTAGCATATTCTTGCGAGAACTAGCATATTCTTGCGAGAACTAGCATATTCTTGCGAGAACTAGCATATTCTTGCAAAAGCTAGCGTATTACTGCAAAATATTGGATGTTCGTGAGAATGCGGAATGCCCTCCCGACTACTACCAGCTACCACGCCTTTGCCTGCTGAGTAATAACAATTCTGTGGTTCTTGTATATTCAGAAATCAAGGATTATCAGTGTTTTTTTGGAGCAGAATGCGAGTATATTGAAAAGCAGAATCCATCAAATTCTCCAGCATTATCCGCCGGGACCTAATTGGTGCATTCAGTCGTACTTCGGAGGTAGGAGAATGGTGTCCGTGCACAGTGTGATTGGTCTTCGGTTGAACCCAGGGAGTCGTAAAATACCGGGAGGCCACACGAGATGCACAACTTGGTGATTGATAGAGTGAGAAATGGTTTAAAAGTAGTTTATTGTGATGAGATTCAGTGGTAAGATGCAGGTGAGAATATTTCTCAGTTAGTGGTGCTGGAGTTGTGGGTGGTAAGTGTTGAGGATCGATGCACTCAAGAAAAAGGAAATGGTCAGAGTGCAGACTGGCGATAGGTGTTGGTATGCGTGGAACGTAGAATTGGTAAAGGTGACAAGTCATGGTCAATAGGGTACAAGTCTCAGGTTGATGGCGTGCTGTTCCCACATGCAAGAGCTGCAATGTAAATGCAGGACTCGCACATCATGATGTGTTTGCGCCTTTGAGTTACAGTAATGTGATATCAGCACCAAAGCCAGCAATGGTCTTACACCGAGGAAGACAACATATCCAGTCGCCACATATTTCCAGGTTACTTGCAATACCACCAAGACAACAAGTACAAGTGGCGAGTACAAAGTTGCGAAAGTTCGTGCGAAGTTACTCTATCACTTCATGATGTAGAGCAAAGGTTTGCACGCATTTTCGTTTTTGAGAACCTCTCTAATCTAACCTAACGTTATGTCGAGAGTAATACATCAACTCTTCAGGTAGAAAACTGCACAGATTGGCAGATAACCATGCATGTTAGTGCTGACTTAGCCTAAAATAGGAGATGTGTTCAGTGTGAATTATGGCAAGAAGCAAGCGAACGACACCTCAAAGAGGATGATTATCATTATAGCTACCCCCCTCCCCAAATGAAAAAATACACATTGCTGCATGCACAAACGCATTGCACACGTGAATCTCTATTCTAATTTCAATCACAGCCCTTCAATTTTAGCCCAGATTACAACTTCTCACCCGCCTTCAGCTGATGGCAAACTAATACAGCACACCATCACCCTGACACACATATCTTATCGAGCATGACTTGCCACATTTGCAACGTCTATCTTCTACGAACACCAACACCTATGGTTAGACTACACACCTACACCCCTAACAATTTCCCCTTTCTCACCTGTATCTACCCGCAGCACTAACATTGCATAACTCCAGCACCACTAACTGAGAGACATTCCCACCTGCACCTCAATATCGTATCTCATCACCATCAACTCCCTATTAACTCGTACCACCACCCAGATTCATGCCTATTCACTGCAACCGTTGTTCAGAACCTCTCCATTTTGTTTCTGTGTCACCTTGTGAGTTTTAGTCTTTGTCATGGACAATAGCAACGGAAGCAGGATGAGTAAGTTTACCTTTGATCAACTCAGTCACAGTGGTGTAGCGTCAAACCCCTACGCTCACGACGTTTTAGTTTCACAAGACCAATCACGCAGCGCATCGACACCATTCTCCTACCTACAAAATTTGGCGGCAGCAAATCTTCAGCTTCAGGATCAACAGCACTATGACAACTTGTTTGATGGAGTACTTTTTCCCTCCTTGCCAGAAGTCTCTACGGGCATGTGCTCCAATGTGAACACACGACTCGTACATCATGATGCGTTTCCGCCTTTGGGTGATAGTAAGTTGATGGCAGCGCCAGCGCCAGCAATAGCCTTACAGCCAAGACGACAGCATCTCCAGCCGCCAAATATTGCCGGCTTACTTGACTTGCCACAAAGTCCACACGACTTCAACCAGTCACTACCACAGAGTAACGTATTCGGAAAGCAACCGTCAATGAAAGAACCTGAAAACCCAGCGAAAACATTCTCCTTCCACCAGGGTAAGACGGCACCGATCCTTCCGGATAGCCTAATGCCAGATAACCAGCATACTTCCAACAGCTTGAGTGATGCAGCACTCTTTCCGTTCCCGCCACAAGTTTCAATAGGCGTCAGCTCATTTGGAAATATAGGATTCCCTCATGATGTGTTTGCGCCTACTGGCGACACGAATGCGATGGTCGTGTCAAGGCAAGGACGACAACATATTCCAAGTTTACCGGAAATGCCACCAAGTCGTCGTCACGACCTCAGTGAGCCACTTTCGCAGAGCACCTTACTCGGGCAGCAGCCGTCAATGCAAGAACCTGATAACACAGCGACACCATTCTCCTTAAACCCAGGTCAGGCGGAACCACTCCTTCAGCCTAACCTACCCAACAGCTTGAGTGATGCAGCAATCTTTCCCTACCTGCCAAAAGTCTCTACCGCCATGCGCTCTGATGTAAATACAGGATTAAATCATGATGTTTTCGCGCCATCGTGTGGTATTGATGTGTTGCTATCACCATCACTAGCAAGGGGCCTACAACAACAACAGCGACAACAACAACATCACAAGCCACCACATATTCCCAGGCTGCAGGTAATGCCACCGCATCACCATGACCTCAGCGAGCCACTACCACCGAGTAACGTACTTGGACAGCAGCCGTCGACTAATGAACCTGAAAAAAGTGCCAAAGCCAAAATAGTCTGCCCGGAATGCAAAAGGAGTTTCTCTTATCCGTCGCAGCTCAAAAGACACATGACAGTGCACACCGGCGAGAAGCCATATCATTGCGACAGATGCAACTCACGTTTTTCTCTGCTAACGACACTAACCAAACACAAGAGAACACACACAGGTGAAAAACCATACAAGTGCACTATCCCGGGCTGTGAACAGGCATTCTCACAGTCCTCCACCCGCAACCGGCATGTGCGTATCCACAAGGCGAATATCGAGAAGCAAACCAAACCTGCCAGTGGATGCAACTAAACAGGCACTGACCTATTGCCCTCGCATCACCAGTTCAAAAACAACCATGTCGGCAGGATCTAGGAGCAGCAAATAAGAAGATACCAGCGACAGAAGTTTCAGGTTACGTGAGATTTAATCCAATTATGGGCAGGGGCATGCTTTGCACACTGGGGCGCACTGTGCCGAATATGAGCAATAGAAGAATCTGACATATGTGCGTGTGTGTGCCTTCAGTACTACTATTTGGGTATGTTCGTTTCGTACCCTCAACTTCCAAAATATGGTGCCACACCCAGACCGCCATACATGCACGTGTACTCGTACTTGCCTAAAAATGCATTTGCCGGTGCAGACATCCCTCCACCCTCCGCGATCGAAAACCATCACTTCTTTGATTTATATGATACAAAATAGCATAAAGTTTTGGCTTGTTTTGATACAATGTCTGCTGGTTCGTTTGTGGTTTTTCTCTTTTGCTGTGGTTCCTTTTGCTACATGTGACTATTGTCCATGTGGAACGTGGTGTTCGTTTGTTCCGTGTCCTGATTTTTTAGAATGTCATCAAGGGAGCAGGTGATGTAGAAGGATGTGTTGTTTTTCTGCATGATGACATTCACCAAACTGTCTATTGCCTCGCATAGATGCGTTATATGAGCATTCGTGATTTTTGAGTCTTCAGTTTTGTCTTTTTGAGTCTTTTTGTTCCTTCCGGTGGAGTTATTGTCCCTGGTATCCCGTCATGTCATGTCCTAGTTCAAATACGTTATTGCAAACAAACGAGTGCTTGTCTTCTGTGTCCTGCGCCCCTGGGTACGAATGGCCGTGACTCCGTTACAATATGACTGTATCAGTACTCTACGAAGTAATGCATGTCTAAATAGCAAAGAGAATGCACCAGTGCGAATATCAGATGGATCTCTATTCCATCTGTCTGCAGCCAAATAAGAAATATAAAACAGACCGTAGCGTGAATGAAAAACGCAGGGTAGAACTAAGCTATTGTGGGAGTGAATGGAATTCCGACATTGGAAGGGATTAGGTGCTGATGAGCGGAGTACAAAGAGGTCGCAAAAAAGGACACCATCGACATTGGTAGAGGTTCCAAATCTCCCTATCAGCCACAAGATCTCCCGATTTTTTTATGTATTGAAACCTCTCCCGATCTCCCGCCCAACATCACAAACCTCCGTTTTCTTTGCTACCAATTTTTCGTCAACTTCATAAACCTCAAACAAACACACCAGCATAGGGTAAAAGGCAAGAAAAAACACGCACACATGCACTAGAGGCAGCTCTGGTGCTGCCATCAAATTACTGCCATCCGGAGACGCAAACGCATCTTGATTATTATTATTATTATTAATATTATTACTAAATTTTTGATAGGGCAATCCCCACAGGCCTAAGGCCTTCTTACAGGGTACCCTAAATGTGCCAATACAAGGTAATGGATGATGTACGAGTTCTGTATTTACAATCGAGTCAATGCCGGTAGAGACTCGTGGCAAGGACGGAAAGGGTGGTGTGTCACGCAGCCTGCTAGTATAGCGCGGGTGATCCCGCACCAAGTAGTTAGGCTGAAGGATTCGTGCTAGGCCCCGGCGGATTCAGCTAACATTATATCTATCATATTTAGCACATTCTGGAAACTAGCATTGCGCTAGCATAATCCCGTACGTTTTGCAGAAAACTAACTAGCATATTCTTGCGAGAACTAGCATATTCTTGCGAAGACTAGCATATTGTTTCAAAATATGGGATGTTCGTGAGAATTCGGAATGCCCTCGCGACTAGTACCACCTACCGCGCCTTTGCCTGCTGAGTAACAATAATTCGGTGGTTCTTCTATTGTCTTCTGTTTCGTAGAACATGACTTATGCTGCATAATAGTAGTTGTAGTAGTATTTATTTATTTACCATCGGATGCCTCAACAGTGATACACACAACTTTTAAGAGGGCCGATCACGGGATAAGTGGAAAGGAAAGGAAAAGAAAGGAAAAGAAAAAAATAGGAATCCAGACATCAAGCAGTACAGTAATCAAACACCAAGTCAACTTCAAGCTTAGTACAAGAACTATCAAGATCATCGAGAAACTCAACAGATTCCAAAAAGAAGGTCAAAATACTTCTTAAACGCCACTGGGTCTTTAAAAAGATCCCTGAGTTGGTTTGCAAATGTAAAGGTACGGTGGTGTCTGCGCCACTCGGCATGCAGTGTATTAAAGAAAATTGCGGCACGATTAGAAAAAGAATTTACTCCATAATACATGTATGCTGTTAACAATCTGCAACATAATAAATGCCTCTATTTCCATTTTCCGAAGCAGAATTCCAGCATTATTAGTGCTCTTTTTTGGAGCAGAATGCGAGTTTATTGAAAGGCAGAATCCATCAAATTCTCCAGCATTATCCGCCGGGGCCTAATTGGTGCATTCAGTCGTACTTCGGAGGTAGGAGAATGGTGTCCGTGCACAGTGTGATTGGTCTTCGGTTGAACCAATCTGTTATGAGGGTAGGTACCTGCCGCTTCATTACTCTGACTGAGTTGATCCAAGGCAAAATAGCTCATCCTGAGTGCATGGCTATTGTCCATGGCCAAGAATTAGTACAAAAGTCGAAACATAAAATTTTTTTGAGATGCTGACCAGCAATTGTAGTGAATACGCAGGATTCTCGGTGATTGATAGAGTGAGAAATGGTTTAAAAGTAGTTGATGGTGATGAGATTCAGTGGTAAGATGCAGGTGAGAATATTTCTCAGTTAGTGGTTCTGAAGTTGTGGGTGGTAAGTGTTGAGGATCGATGCACTCAAGAAAAAGGAAATGGTCAGAGTGCAGACTGGCGATAGGTGTTGGTATGCGTGGAACGTAGAATTGGTAAAGGTGACAAGTCATGGTCAATAGGGTAAGAGTTTCAGGTTGATGGCGTGCTGTTTCCACATGCAAGAGCTGCAATGTAAATGCATGACTCGCACATCATGATGTGTTTGCGCCTTTGAGTTACAGTAATGTGATATCAGCACCAGAGCCAGCAATGGTCTTACACCGAGGAAGGCAACATATCCAGTCGCCACATATTTCCAGGTTACTTGCCATACCACCAAGACAACATGTACAAGTGGCGAGTACAAAGTTGCGAAAGTTCGTGCGAAGTTACTCAATCACTTCATGATGTAGAGCAAAGGTTTGCACGCATTTTCGTTTTTCAGAACCTCTCTAATCTAACCTAACGTTATGTCGAGAGTAATACCTCAACTGTTCAGGTAGAAAACTGCACAGATTGGCAGATAACCATGCATGTGAGTGCTGACTTAGCATAAAGCAGGAGATGCGTTCAGTGTGAATTATGGCAAGAAGCAAGCGAACGACACCTCAAAGAGTATGATTATCATGATGGCTACCCCTCCCCCTCCCCAAATGAAAAAAACTACACAATGCTGCATGCACAAACGCATTGCACACGTGAATCTCTATTCAAATGTCAATCACAGCCCTTCAATTTTAGCCCAGATTACAACTTCTCACCCGTCTGCAGCTGATGGCAGACTAATACAGCACACCATCACCCTGGCACACATATCCTATCGAGCATGACGTGCCACATTTGCAACGTCTATCTTCTACGAACACCAACACCTATGGTTATACTACACACCTACACCCCTAACAATTTCCCATTTCTCACCTGTATCGACCCGCAGCACTAACATTGCATAACTCCAGAACCACTAACTGAGAGACATTCCCACCTGCACCTCAACATCGTATCTCATCACCATCAACTCCCTATTAACTCGTACCACCACCCAGATTCATGCCTATTCACTGCAACCGTTGTTCAGAACCTCTCCATTTTGTTTCTGTGTCACCTTGTGAGTTTTTGTCTTTGCCATGGACAATAGCAACGCAAGCAGGATGAGCCAGTTTACCTTTGATCAACTCAGTCAGAGTGGTGTAGCGTCAAACCCCCACACTCACGACGCTTTAGTTCCACAAGACCAATCACGCAGCGCATCGACACCATTCTCCTACCTATCAAATTTGGTGGCAGCAAATCTTCAGCTTCTGGATCACGAGCACTATGACAACTTGTTTGATGGAGTACTTTTTCCCTCCTTGCCAGATGTCTCTACGGGCATGGGCTACAATGTGAACACACGACTCGTACATCATGATGCGTTTGCGCCTTTGGGTGATATTAAGCTGATGGCAGCACCAGCGCCAGCAATAGCCTTACAGCCAAGACGACAGCATCTCCAGCCGCCAAATATTGCCGGCTTACTTGACTTGCCACCAAGTCCACACGACCTCAGCCAGTCACTACCACAGAGTAACGTATTCGCAAAGCAGCCGTCAATGAAAGAACGTGAAAACCCAGCGACAACATTCTCCTTCCACCAAGGTCAGACGGCCCCGATCCTTCCGCATAGCCTAATGCCGGATTACCAGCATAATTCCAACAGCTTGAGTGATGCAGCACTCTTTCCGTTCCCGCCACAATTTTTTATAGGCGTCAGCTCATTTGGAAATATAGGATTCCCTCACGATGTGTTTGCGCCTACTGGTGACACGAATGCGATGGACGCGTCAAGGCAAGGACGACAATATTATTCCAAGTTTACCGGAAATGCCACCAAGTCGTCGTCACGACCTCAGTGAACCACTTCCAAAGAGCACCTTACTCGGGCAGCAGCCGTCAATGAAAGAACCTGATTACTCAGCGACACCATTCTCCTTAAACCCAGGTCAGGCGGAACCACTCATTCAGCCTAACCTACTCGACAGCTTGAGTGATGCAGCAATCTTTCCCTACCTGCCAAAAGTCTCCACCTCTATGCGCTCCGATGTAAATACAGGATTACATCATGATGAGTTTGCGACATCGCGTGGTAGTGAGGTAAAACTGGAGTTTAGGTACTTGTGTACTGAAAAAGGATGAGCTACTTCTGGACAGCCCGGGATCGGCTGGCCTGTCAAACTGCACGGATAAGCCGTGTGACCATTGATTTGACTGTCTCGGCCAGCACTCTATAATAAATTATGGTACGGTATCTGTGCACCGTATGTGCCGGATACGGTGTGGATATGGAGATAACATGTTAGCCATCTGGCTGGTTTTAACGGTCATTGTTTTCGCCAGGTTTGCTTTGAATTTTTGGCATTTTATATAATTTTTTTCGGTTAGATAGATTTCGGTAGATCTTCCAGGTTTCGTGATATTTTCGAAACTTTACTTCCAATGATGGATTTTTTCTGTAAAAATTCCCGATATTTTGCTTAGAGAATTACCGGCAAACTTTGCCTACAAGTCATGATTCAGGCTGTTTTCCGTAGGAAAGGTAGCGAGTATTTTGAAGTACACTGTAAACTAAGTAGTTGGGCTATTTTGAAGTATTTTCTCTTCTTCTTTCGATTACAATGATTCTTGCTTTTAGTTGCACTAAGTTTTAGATTGCTCAGGAGAACAAGCGAAGAAAAGACTTTGTGACTTGGTTTTCCCATTCTTCATCAATCTCAAAGTAACCCCAAATCTATTAAAAGCAAAGATCATGCTCTTCCCGCGACAGCCGGAATTCCCAACTAACTTCCCGCGGCCAATCGCCGGATATTTGACAAAAAGGATGTCCATCCATTCCCGTGGGAACTCATGCACCAGCACACCCAAAACAGAACACCTCTTCTACAAAATTTATTTTAACATTTTGGGAAAGCGGAACTGAAAATAGATGTGGTCACTGGTCAAGCGGATGGCACAGGGTATGATTGTCGAATACAATGCACCATGCATTCGAAGTACCGATCCTGGTGCTCCTTGAACCGCTCACGCCACATAAATTCCACCAAGTATGTGGGAAATAAGGTGTCAGATGTTCCGAACATGCGTTTCAGCTGCCGCTTTGCTCTCATCCACATATTCTCCACGTTGTTGGTATGGACATCGCGGTCATTGGGGTTCACGAAGTTAGCTTCATGAATCACAACATCATGTTGAAAGATGCCCCCATGTATCGTCGAGAGATTGGCATATGCAGCCCATCCATCCGACATGATGCGTGTCCCGGGGAGGAGCCACTGAGCTATTAGGGCAGTCAGTGTTGCTGCCGTGCGATCAGGAACAACTTGCATGATGCAAGTTCCGGTGTCCCTTTCGATTGCACCAAAGACCCAGTGGCCATCTCTCCATTGACCGCGATGGTACTTCCGGTGAAAGTATTTCGACTCATCAATTTCCACCACCCGAGGCTTGCCTTCATCATCGAAGCCTCCGAGATGGTATGGGTTATTGGTGAGGTACTCACCTGCCACGTCTCGAAGAAAATTATACCAATCAAGGAGTGGCTTCTCCGTCACCTTGTAACACCTTGTAATTTCCTTCTGCGGCTCTTGCTTGGCCCAGAAGACGATGATCTTCATCAATAAATCAAGAGGTAAATGGCTCCGTTGGAAGAATGAGCCAACACGAACGCTCTTGACGTAGCTGTCACGTTGGCATCGCCAACGATATCCATCAATGCCTCCGTTATACACTGAAAAGGTACAGCGTTGATTGCACGTTGGACACACATGAACGTTAGCAATCAAGCCATAACGTGCCACTAGCTCGATTCCACGCCCCTGACAGAACTCGATGATGATGGTGTCAAGGAATACTATCCCCTCGAGCATACCGTTGTAATCCAATACTTCCTCAGGTGGAATAATAAATTTACGGGGAGCGGCCATTTTCAATACTGAAGGGAACGTTGAAGTGTTTCAGTTTTGCGGTTAATCCAGAGAAACGAATGAGAAACAATTGAAACTGCTCAGAGTCAACGCAAGTTGCACAGGCTGTTGGGGCCGACAATCGTTCTTATAAGGAGCTGAAGAACCCCTCGGAATCATGGAATCTCCATATCCGTTACGTACATGTACATGATTGTATACATGTACAAGGTGTTAGATACATATCTAAACCTTGTTTTAGTTTACACATGTTGAATTATTGTTGTATTGTTATTGTTGTTGCTTTGTTTGTTTCACTCTGTTTAACCAACAACATGACTGTACATGTACACGGTATGGATATGGAGATTCCATGAGACAGGCCAGAGTCGTAAAATACCGGGTATTTTACGACTCCCTTAGTCAGGCCGCAGGGCTTTCCCCATACGGTGCATAGTAGGCCTCGACCAAATATGCTGAAAAAAAAGAGCATATTATGCTCGTCGCATATCAGGGAAAACGTCCATAATATGCCAAAGGCTTAGCAAGATATGCAAAAAGATATGCCAAAATATGCCAAAATATGCTCGACATAAGCAGAAAGTGTAGATCATTAATTTTCAGTAAAATTACAACCTTGGAATATTCATTGGCTTCACGGCTATCATGCTTATGGTGCAAATCAAAACACATGCGGAATAGTATGGCTGGGGTGTGTCCCCAGCAACCGTAATGATAGTGTTCATCCATGGGGGAATGTAGCAAACGCCTCAACCATTCCAAATTCATTCATAAAAGGCATTTCTGAACGCATTTTGTCCATAATATGAATGACTTTTCCTCATTTTCTTCAGAATATTTGAATTATATGCTGCCTTCATTCCAATATTCCCTTTGTCGCTCAATATGCCATATATGAACTGTGTCACAAAATATGCGGAAATATGCGCAAGCATATTGGTCGAGGACTTGTGCATAGCCATACGTCATGTATTCTAGCAATTCAAAAATATCCAGCAAATTTATTTTGGAGGAAAATCTCTGTGCATGTAACCATGCATCGGGTGACCACTTGACCACTTCCGGCGAATATATAATTATATAAATTGTTATACACACTAGTCAGAACAACAGATGGCTTGATCAGCCACTGGCATGAAACTTTAAGTTGTGACTGACCACCCATCTGTTGTTCTTACTAGTGTGTCACGGCGCTACCTTCCCGGTATCGAGCTCTCTTGGATTTCTGCTGGAATTCACAACAGTATACATTTATATATATATATAAATATTTATTACAACATCTCAAGACTTGGTGGAAACACCGGCCAATGTTAAGAGTGGGTGATTGACAACCAAGGCGATAAATAAAAATAAGGGGAGGGAAAAAGAAAGAGTAGCAAAATGAACAGCAACAACAACTCCGTAAAGAAAGATAATGTCAAATAAAAACAGTGAAAAACACAGAGACGCAAAGGACATGTGGATAATGAGCGAAAACGACTTTATAAACATGAAATTCACATTCAAATTCAAATTTGGAAATAAATCCGAAAAAAATCATATAAAATGCCAAAATTCAGAGTAAACCAGGCGAAAATAACGGCCGTTAAATCCAGCCAGATGGCTCCGGCGTACATGTATGGAATCTCCATATGCATACCGTATCCGGCACGTACGGTGCACAGATACCGTAGCACATAGAGTGCTGGCCGAGACAGTCAAATCAATGGTCACAGGGCTTATCCATGCAGTTTGACAGGCCAGCCGATGCCCGGCTGTCCAGAAGTAGCTCATCCTTTTCCAGTAGATACACAAGTACCCAAACTCCAGTTTTACCCACAGGATTACATCATGATGAGTTTGCGACATCGCGTGGTAGTGATGTGTTGCTATCACCGTCACTAGCAAGAGGCCTACAACAGCAACAACAACATTGTACATCGTAGAGTGCGGTTGCATTTTTTGAGCTGTGAACATGCCGTTGATCGACTATTCATATCCAAACGATAGCTACAAGCAAGGATCGGTAACCCCAAAGCAGGCCTTTGGGAAGCCATGCTTTGATCTCTACGTTGAGGAAGACGACACAGACTCTCGGTCTGCTGGTGACTCTACTGGAGAGGCGAACGTGTGTTCTGCGGGCAGAACCACACACCCTACGGAATGCGGTCGAGATGCAGGCAGCAAGTCGCCGGTAAGTGACTTAGAGGTTATCTCGCCTCCCGAAGACTCCATATTAGATGTCAATGGCCTGATCGAAAGCATCAAGACCGAAATAGTTGGGACAGTCAAGGCTGAATTGGCCGCCCTTCAGGAAGTTTTTTCAGGGATCTCCTCGGCAATCGTCAACATGCAAGGGGAACTCTCCATGATTAGAAAAGAGCAAGCTGACCTTGCACACACGCATACGCCTATTAGTACGGTGCAATCAGATTCCCGTATATCTGCGCTGGAGGACAAGTGTAAGGAACAGGAAGCGCGCCTCAAGTCAGTAGAGCATATGCAACACATGTACACTGAACCGACCCCACTCAAAAAGGCTGGCGATACCGTATCCAAGCCGGGTGCACGTGGGCTGCAAATGCAGCAAGCCAACCAAGGGCGCCTCAAGTCAGTAGAGCATGTACAACACACTGCACCGACCCCATTCAAAAAGGCGGGCGATACCGTATCCAAGCCGGGTGCACATGGGCTGCAAATGCAGCAAGCCAACCACATGGATACCACTACAAGTTGTAGCACTTGCAGATCCACGACCCAGCAGCGCGTATGGGCATCAGTGCTCAATAGCTCCAGTGACAACGGAGCACTTCGGCCCTCCTCCAAGCCATCGGTCACTGCGCAGCCACCTCTCCCACAGGAGCACCGCCAGCAAACTAACCAGCACCAACGACCCCAACAGCGACAACAACAACAACAACAACAACAACAACAACAACAACAACAACAACAGCGCCAGAAGCAGCAGCAGCAGCAACAACAGCACCACCAACACCACCAACACCAGCAACACGACGAACAATGGACTACAGTTACCAGCCGCAAACTGAGAGGTTCTCTTGGCTCCCTGCGGAAAGTATACTTTGTTGGCAATATTGATGACAGTTGCGACGCAGACTCCATAACGTCCCACTGTGTCCAGAATGGCATCACACCCACAGCTTGCCGCACCTTTCCTTCTCGCAAGCATGTAGGCACAAAAGCTGCAAGGCTTACAGTCCGTGAAGACCAATGTGCAGCCATCGAGGCAGATGGGTTTTGGCCAGCGCCCATTCAGGTTCGGCCATGGGACTTCAGCGAGGCAAATAGGCCCACAGCCACCAACTAATCGACCGTGTTCCCACTCAATCCCCATGCACCAGTCTTCTTACCTCGCATCTATCGTGCCCAACCCTGCTCAACAGCAGCCACGACCTTGTTCCCACTCAACCCCCATGCACCAGTCTTCATACCTTGCACCTATCGTGCCCAACCCCGCTCAACACCAGCCACGACCGTGTTCCCACTCAATCCCCATGCACCAGTTTTCATGCCTCGCACCTATCGTGCCCAACCCCACTCAACGTTTGTAAGAGAACAACCTCCACCTGATACCACACCAGTAAACGCATCCCCCCACAACAATAACAATAATTCTTGCATTCGGATATGTACCCTGAACTGTCGTAGTATGAAACATAAACTGGCTGATATTACAGACCTCCTTGACCACCATAAAGTAGACATTTTGTGTATAACGGAAACGTGGCTAAATTCGTGTATCCCAGACGAGATCATTAAGATACCGGGTTACGACCTGTTCCGTCGTGACCGGTCCCAGTGCAGCACTACATGGAGCGACTTGGGTGGTGGTGGGGTAGCAGTCTTCTCTTCGTCCGCCCTTTGTGCTATGCGCCGCCGGGATCTAGAGTGCAACAATTCAGAGATGATAACTGTCGAAACAGGAGCTACAATCATTTCCTGTATGTACCGTCCTCCAAGACACGATAGTCTTGCATTCTGCAACTCATTCAGTCCTCTTCACCCCCTCGTTGACAACCGTCCAGTAATTGTCGTGGGAGACTTTAACTCCAAGAACAATGAGTGGAACAACGCAGACCCTACGAACACTGCAGGTAGACACATGCAGTCCGCCTTTGACGACTATGGCTTCACTATGGTCTCCAAGAACCATGGAACGAGGCCAACTAAAGATTCTAATCCGTCCCTAGACCTGATTTTAACTAATATGCCCCATCTTGTCACTTCATGTTACACATCCATGCCCATTGCAGACCACTGTCCTCTATTTTGCGCATATTCTCCACCAGAGAAACGCCACTCTAGAAGTACTGTCAACGCAGCCGCAGTCTCCAGAAAGGTTGACATGCACCTCCTCAGGCAGAAACTGAGCACACCACCATTGACCGAATGCATGCAGGGCACCAACGTGCACATCAGTTTCAGATGCATGGCCTACTCTGCACTGCTGGACCAGGCAATTCAGGCAGCAACGACCATCACACGCCGGAAAAACACCCAGTCGAACCAACCATGGTTCACAAAAAAACTTAAGACGCAACGTCAGCGAACTAACCGCCTCTATGTGCTCCACCGAAAGGAGCCACTCAACGATTCCTTACGAGCTGCATACAAACTCTCGCGCAACCTGTACCACCGGTCATTAAGAGCCGCCAAGGACACATACTTGTCAACGCTCGGATACACAATGCTTGGCAAGGAAAGAAAGGGTGGCTATGCGTGGTGGAAACGTGCCAAAGCAATATGCAATATTGACCAAACAAATAAAAAGGCAATTCCAGACCTGCAGAACGGCAATGAAATTCACAAAACAGATCAAGCGAAGGCCGAAACGCTGTGTACCTTCTTTGCCCGCCAATGCACCACTCAGTCAACGCCGCCGAATACTGTAGCAACTAGTATAACAATCAATGAAGCCGACGTCGATGGAAACAAATTTGGATTCGGAAACATACGCCCTGTTGAAGTCTTCGATGCAGCAAAGAGGCTGCAACAACATAAATCATCATCAGACATCAACCTGACAAACCGTATACTAAAGCAATTCGCAGATATCCTTTCCCAATCACTATCAGTATTGTTCAACTACAGCCTTGATGATGGTGTGTTCCCGTCCTCCTGGAAATCATCCACTGTAATACCGGTGTACAAGAATAGAGGTTGCGCCAAAGAGCCTACCAATTACAGACCTATATCCCTTCTCCCATGCATAGCGAAACTAATGGAAAAGATTCTCTCGGCACGTCTACTTCGATACTTGATGACCCAGGGTGTAATTTGTAAAG
Organism: Sycon ciliatum; assembly: GCF_964019385.1. Taxonomy (NCBI): domain Eukaryota; kingdom Metazoa; phylum Porifera; class Calcarea; order Leucosolenida; family Sycettidae; genus Sycon; species Sycon ciliatum. Next base: position 52,178,827 of record NC_088643.1, on the reverse strand, counting down.
GTCAATTCGCATATGTACGCAACAAGTCTGTAACGGACCAACTTATCTTGCTAACCCAATCAATGGCTGTAAATATTGATAATGGCACTAATTTTGACCTGATATCTCTAGATTTCAGGAAAGCTTTCGACCGGGTCGACCACTCTATACTCCTAAAGAAATTCGGTAAGATTGCTACAGCTTCGTCAGTAAAATGGCTGAAGAGCTTCTTAGGGGATCGACAAATTGAAGTGAAGGTACATAGCACTAAATCGAAGAAGCGGAGCATCAACTGCGGAGTGCCTCAAGGTTCCCACCTTTCACCACTCCTATTCCTACTCTATATAAATGACCTGCCCAACGCTATGCAACATTGCACGCAATATCTATTTGCAGATTGTCACCCTCCTACTGGCTTACAAACCTGAAGACACCCTCGCCAGTAGAGCGAACATGCAGTCTGATCTCGATGCATGTCAAACATGGGGCAGGAACAATGGAGGTGAATTCTCAGCAAGCAAGACATCCGTGCTGTGCCATAGAGCTATCAATGATACACCACCTGCAGGAATCCAATACCAAATGTACAATGAGCCATTAACGGTGGTTTCTGAACTGCAACATCTTGGCATCACCTTGACCGACAACCTGGATTTCCGCAAACATGTCGCCTCAATAACTTCGAAGTTCAGATATCGAGTGCACCTACTGTCAATTATGTCCCAGCAACTTACGCCTTCGGCAATGATCATACTGTACAAAGGGTTCGTAAGACCTGTGATCGAATATAGCTGTACGGTGTGGTCGTTTGGATCAAATAAGAAACCCATGACCACTCTTGATCAATTACAGGCAAGGTTTGCTAGAGCTCTACTGAAAAAGAAAAAAATTGCATTTGATTACACTTCTTCCAAATCTGTCTTAAATTCTAAATGCTCCCTAGAGTCACTAGCCTATCGTCGTCAAATCATCAGTCTCACTACTTTTCACAGATATGTTTTCCATCATCGTGATTACCTTGCTGATTTCCATTTCAAGATTACGAATAGTGAGCGACGACCAAATAAAATCATTCTTCCCAAATTTAAATCATTGTCAAAGTCTCTCTTCATGTTCCGAACTGCTATTCTATGGAACTGTTTACCCCCCAGTCTAACATCGGAAGCCTCGCTCTATAAGTTCAAAGCTGCCCTCAGGAAATTTACAGCTGACTATGCTTATGCAATCAACGGAATTCCGCCACCTTGCAGTTGATTTTCCCCATTTCTCTCCTCATCAATCCCTACTTCTCTTTGTACATACATCTACATCTACTGTTCTTTCAATCAAATGAACCCCTCGATAGGCACATTGCCTTTGGGTCATTTCATAATAATAAACAATAATAAACAACAACGACAACAACATCACAAGCCACCACATATTCCCAGGCTGCAGGTTATGTCACCGCATCACCATGACCTCAGCGAGCCACTACCACCGAGTAACGTACTTGGACAGCAGCCGTCGAGTAAAGAACCTGAAAAATTTGCCAAAGCCAAACGAGTCTGCCAGGAATGCAAAAGGAGTTTCTCGTCATCGCTCAAAACACACTTGACAGTGCACACCGGGGAGAAGCCATATCGTTGCACAGAGTGTGGACAAGCCTTCTCGCAGAAGCGTAGTCTAACTGTGCACGTCCGAAAACACACCGGGGAGAAGCCGTATCAATGCGACAGATGCGACTCACGTTTTTATGAACAAACAGCACTAACCAAACACAAGAGAACACACACAGGAGAGAAACCATACAAGTGCACTATCCCGGGCTGTGAACAGGCATTCTCACAGTCCTCCAGCCGCAACCGGCATGTGCGTACCCACAAGGCGAATATCGAGAGGCAAACCAAACCTGCCAGTGGATGCCACTAAACAGGCACTGCTCTATTGGACCAGCATGTCCAGTTCGAACACGACAATGTCGGCAGGAGCACCAAATCAGAAGATAACAGGGCCAGGAAATGCGGTTATAGGGGTGTACGTTTTTGGAAACATGATTTCTGTGCTGGCGTGCACTGTGTGGAATTTGAGCAATAGAATGATCTGACAAGTGTGTGTGTGTACAAGTAGTATCCTGGCCTAAACTGCATTTGCTGCTGCACCCATCCTATCACCCTCCGCTAGCAACCATTCACGTCTTTGATTTATATATAATTGCAAAACAGCCTATGTTCAGGGCATTTTGTTGTAGAACTATGCATTGGTTTTCTGAATGATGACATTACCCATGTCTCTTGCCTCGCGTATAGTACTTTACCGTAGTCGCATTTTGGGTTTGCCGAGTTTTCACTTGATTTGCTAGTTCATTAGTGGGTCTTCCATTTTCTGTGTTTCCTTTTGCTACATGTTGCTACTGTGCATGCGGAACGTGGTGTTGGTTTATTCCATGTACTGATTTTGTAGAATGTCATCGAGGGGTGGGTGTTGTAAAACGATGACATTATATTTCTTTTCTGTATGATGATATTCCCCAAACTGTCTCTTGTTTAGCATACACGCGTGAGATGAACATACGTAATTAGTGAGTTTTCAGTCTTGCCTTTTCAGTCTTCTTGTTCTTCCGTAAAAAAAGTTGTTGTCCCAGCTTTCCCGTTATGTCGCTCATGATGGTGCTGAACAAACGCTTAGGACCGTTGGAGCGACACTGACTCACGCTGCTATCTGGTGTTCACGAGGTGTTTGTCGCGCTGGAAACGGAGCGTCTCTGTAAGTTTGTATCCCTGCTGATGTTTGTGCTTGAAGAGCAACATAAGTGGTGCTCTTCAGGCACAATCTTCCTCAGCCTACTCAAGCTCAACTGATGAGGGGTGAAGTGGGCAAAATCCCCTTAATTAAGCCAAACTTCCTATACGAATTCCCCGACTACTCCCTTCATAGGCACGATCGACAGCACTGTAGAGGCGGAGGAGTCGCCGTGTATGTTCACTCATCCATCCCACACAAACACAAAACAATCATCACGATGAACAACTTCGAAAACCTTTGGCTTGAACTTGACCTACCGAATGTATTACTCACAGTTGGATGCTCCTACGTTCCTCCAAACACAGATCCGTACACATTCTGCCAACAACTGGAGCCCTGTCTAGGTCTCTGCAATATGAACTCTCCGTTTCTATTGGTAGGAGGCATGAACGCAAAACACACCTCATGGATTCCCACTGATTGAGCTGCGACCTACTGAGCTACCCACTGAACACTGCAGGATTAAACCAGCACGCGTCTTTTCCGACCTGTATTTCCAGAGGCAATTTGAAGTCCTGCCTCGACGTACTCATCTCCAACGTACCAGGAAAATACCTATCTGTCACATCATATCCTCCTGTCGGAGCGTCAGATCGCGTACTAGTCGGAGGACATGTGTCCCTTGCATGCCCACCACAAGCACCCACAATCCAGCAACACGTCGAAACTTGGCGCTGGAACTGGAACCCTGATCGCGTCGTTGCACTGAAATAAGCCCTGGGCTCAATGCAGCTTTTGCCAGCAGCTGAGGAAATTCCGCAGTTATCAATGTCAGACCTCTGGTCGCATTGGCATCACTCGCTTATCAACACAGCATACTTTTACTGTACTAACTTCGCACCAAGATGTACACACCAGTCTCGCCCAGGTCGGCGACCATGGATGACTCAACAGCTTCGTTGCAGCATTAAACTCAAGCATCAGCTCAGTGTCTGCTCTAGGATTGTGGGACAGCCGGGTACACGTGTACCTGGCGCAACCATTTCAACCGGGTCGGAGCTGGGTACACATGTACCTGGCGCTGTCTCACCAGCCTAGTCACATGCTATAACTGGTTGATTGGTTTATTTTAATTCGGACAATAAACGGGAACTAGGCCCAATGATATAAAGGAGAATGGATAAGCCGCATTTAGAAAAGAGAGGACAGGAATTAGAAAACTACGAAAGAAGAAGAAGTATCTGACACATACAAGCCATGTAGTCAGTCCTTGCAAACGGTTCGAAAGTGTAAAGTACCAACCGGGTCACAGGTGACCCTGTACTATATTTTAAACCGGGTCCAAGCGCCGCCCAACCGGGTGGATTACCCGGCTCACCCGGCGCTGGAGCAGACACTGCAGCTCTATCGTCAGTATCTCAGAACTCAAAGAGCTAAGAACTGGCTCGCGTTCGTTACTCAATGCAATAGGACCGCTACACAGCTGAGAGTAGCTAAACCCGCCTTCGTATCCGCTCCCGCGCCAGGCGACGTAACTGGTGTGCAGCAGCGAAACCTGTACAAGTTAATGACGTCACTGTGGTCGTCCCCGTTCAAGGACCTTCCACCTACTGTCGTGGACATGGAAATCCAGTTGCACGTCTAGCGGTCCCAGGGCACTGGCCATGCAGCCTTGGATAAGCGGTACACACACACATTCTGTACGCACGCTCAGGGCGCCGGCCCCGGTCAATTAACTGGATTTCCATATCCACGACAGTACATGTATTTCAGCAAACGAAACAGTGGCTAGATCAGATGGAGAAAAGGCGGAAGGGTTTAATAATTTTTTCATTTCTGAAAGCCAGAAGTCCGCCTCCGGACCAACAAAACTAAAGCCGTACCAGAGATAGGCGTGTCTCGCATCATCGGAAGCCAACTCTCTCTCTCTCTCTCTCTCTCCCCTCTCTCTCACTCACCCACTCCTTTCTTCCCAGTTGCCGTGCTTGTGACTTTTTTTCCCCTGCTGCCGTGCTCATATTAGTTATCTAACTACAGCTGTATCTTCTTCTTGGTTCTGTTTGTCCGCTTATTATTATATATTTTTCTTTTCTCTTATTATCAGTGGGACCATTGTCATTAGGTTTAGGCCTCTTTTGGAACTCCACTTTAAATAAAGCCAAACAACAACAACAACAACAACTGAAGGAAATCATCACCACCCTGGAGGAGGTCAGAAAACTCCTTTCCGCTCTTGATTTCCGGAAGTCGGCTGTGTACAATGACATCCCGACGAAATTGATTGAGATCACTGCAGAGGAAATATTGTGCTCCCTCGCAACGCTTTTCAATGAGTCCTTCTCGCAAGGTGAGCAGCCACAGGACTGGGGCGACGCCACTATCAGTCCTCTACACAAGAAAGCCTCTCGTGCAGAGACAACCAATTTAAGGCAAATCTGGCTCCTGAGCGTTGTCAGCAAGGTTCAGGAGAGGATTGTTTACCAACGCCCACATTGAGCCCCACCTACCGGCCGACTAATCTGGTTTTCGATCTAAGGATAGCACTGAAATACAGCTCTCCCGCCTAGTGCATGAGATTGCCGCCAGCCGAGATGCCCGTCATATAGTGTCAGCATGCGTCTTTGACTTATCAAAGGCCTTTGACGGATTTTGGCATGCTGGCCTCCTTGCCAAACTCAAACACCTTGGTGTCCATGGCATTGCCCTCACCTGGCTCACAAGCTACCTGACTCGCCGCCGACAACGCGTCAAGGTTTGCTCCGCCTTTTCATCATGGAAATCCATTCCAGCTGGAGTACCCAAGGCTCTGTCCTGGGGCAACTTCTTTTCCTGGTGTACACGATCGACCTCCCCCCAGCATGTACAAACTCGCACTCGAAATGCACCCAGTTTGCCGATGACACGGCACTCATCGCGACCCATTACACGAGGGATTTATCCGCTGCATTCCTCCAACGTGCAGGACACGCAGCAGGACGATGGTTGAAGGATTGGCATCTCCTCGTCAACACCACTTAAACCGTCGTCCTTTCCATTCAAAACCAACACATCATCCACATCACGCTCCAATCGACTCTGTTGCAGCAGGTCCAATAACATAGGCACCTTGGCGTTACCCTCCAAGACGATATGCGATGGACCCAACACATCATATAAATTACCAACAAAGCCAATAAAACTACTACACCAACTCCACAAGCCACGTGGCACAATGAACGCTTCCAGCCTATTATTAATATACACGACCTACATCCGACCCGTTCTCGAATATGGCAGCCTTGGTGTTTGTTCTCAGTGCGCAGCATGTGGGTATGTGACACTTTGTGATGTCAAACCTGCATGGACACGATAGTAGTAAGTGCGGGGCAGGTTCTGGCACACTTTTTGACCTTTGACCTTTGGTCCAAATAAGGCACACTGTGTCGGTCGTGCTGGGTCTGGCCCCGGGATCCCCCAGAGTTTGACCTTTGACCCCTGGCATGCCATAAATGTCATTCTTAAGGTTCTTTTCGCCATAGATGGCGAACGTGCACTTGTGCACGTTCGGTGCATTCGCACCGGGGAGTAGTAAAATACGTACTATCCCCTGATTTGCACATCGTAGACGTGCATTGCATGCAGTGAATGACATATTGCGCATGCGTGCATACGCACGCGGAGCGTGTGACCTTCAGTGGTCGTATGCGTGTGGAAAAGACGCAGTGCAACACAAGGTGTACTAGTACACGTGTCATTATACTACTCCCTGATTCGCACTTCGTAGATGTGCCGCAAACAAGTTCACGTTCCGTGCATTCGTTTTATTTGCACATCGTAGATGTGCACTGATTGACAAGTTGCCCATGCAGAGCATGCCTAATCGGCTTTTCGATCGGTTAAGAGAATGTTCAAATTCGGCCATATTATGAGCCCCAAGATCAGAACTCGGCTCAACGTAGTACTTGAAGTCACCGTTCCCATTACGTCAGTAAAATAAATAAAATAATAATAATAATAATAATAATCATGTACATTTGCACACACTCTGTTGAAGCACTGAAACATCGGTTTTCGGCGAATTCAACAATCGAAATTTGAAAATTCGGCGAAAAGATGGGTGATTTCTTCAAAACCACTTTCTTCGGCGAATTTTTCGGCCGGCCGATTTGGGAAATGCCTACTATCCATGCAGGTGCATTAGATGCATATTTCTATTTTGATCGGGATACAGTAAGAATCAACCGGCTACGCCCGGAGTATCATGCATCAAAACAATTATTGAAGGGGTGTCACAGTGAAGCAGTGTTGCTACGCACCGCAAATCCCCTCTGCACTGCACCGAATCTATACTGGAGAATCCAGAGTGACCAGCAAAGAGTCACAACCCGCACGTATCCAGTCACACTAAGGCATATCCACCATTCCCCACATATTCACTGTAACAAAACACAATACTGTTTACTATAATGCACTTTTATTTAAATGGACTTGGATGAGTCTGTAGAAGAGAACACAATGCACGCACACGCATGCATGCGCGGGCACACACACACACACACACACACACATCTAGGTTATAGTGCTATACACATATCTAGGGTTTAGGAAGCACGAGAATGTGTCGAAGCACCCACACATACCCCTTCATGCAGTGTACTTCAGTAGCCCAACACATTACGACTGCACAGGACCATCACAAAACACATTACGACTGCACTGTTACTACACTACACACACAGTTACTACACTACGCCTGTTACAAGTACTTACAAATAATTTTGAAACAAATGGCACATCCCGAAGACGGCAGGTCCAGACCTTCATACATCATCATCATCTGTAAAACCAAGCATGAGCGCACACAAACACTATTAGTGTCACGAATACGGAAGCAGGGTATTAAAGACAAGAGGATACGAAACAAGTAAGTATCGCTATAACGAGGGGGATAAGTATACATGTAGACAGAGCAGTGCTTACTTACAGGGTCCTAATACGCTCCACGGCGTCCCGGTAGTCGGACTGCAACAGCAGCCCGACCTGCCGGCCCTCCCAGTAACGGGTTAGATGGGCCGCACCCGCCAGGTGTGCGGCCACGGCTGGGCCTCCCACCAGCCTTTCTCCACTGTAAAAACGAAAGAAACCGCAGAAAGCACAGTGTCATAGAGCTCTTTTGTTGGGGGAGAGAGCTAGGAGCACTGCACACTTACCATTTGTCACAATATATGATGAGAAAGAGGCGGCGCTTGACGCACCGCCTCAGGTGCTGGAATAGGGGTATTACCCCTGACATTCGAACGCTACAGTGACAAGTGAAAGCCATTTGGACTGTAATGATACTGAAGTGAAGGTGTGAACCGCAAAGCAAGACCTTTACCTTCTTCCTGTCGAATTCGCTCCCCAGCTGCATACCGACATCATCCGCTAAAACCCAATCATACCAAGTAACGCAAAGGTCATCAGTTGACCTTTTGGACTTTTCAACTCTTATCCAAAACCACCAAGAGGAAAAAACCAGGATGAAGAAGACGTCAGTTGTAGAAGCGTTTGTGGAGGAGTTGTTACATTATTCTCAGTAAATAGATATGGCTGATACATTCGGTGTAGACGTGGACGACCGGTCGTGGTCTCTCACCACGGGTCCTTTACTAATAGAAAGGCGGACGCCAATAAGAACTGTTGTGGAGGTGGCAGATCCAAACGCGCAGCAAGAAATTTGGCACGTCGATGGTAGACTCCATCGGGAGGACGGACCAGCTCTTGTTGATAGTAGGGGAGTGTCCGCCTGGTGCTATGAAGGTCGCCTTCATCGCGTTAATGAACGGGCTTGGATAGGACGGGGTAGCATCGAGTACTACCTCAACGGCGCCTAGAGCCGGCGGTCCTGCAGCCAGTTATTGTGACGCCACATGCTGTATTCTACGGTGGTATCACCAAGGAAGGCTCCACAGGGAGAATGCGCCAGCGGTTATACACAGGGAAGGTAACAATCGTGTACGGGAGTGGTACCGATACAACCTTCGGCATAGGGAAGATGGACCTGCTTTCATCTCTCAGGAGGAGGAGGGTGTCTATCAGTGGTACCTCAACGGGGTGTATTACGGTGACCACCATCAAGACCAGGCAATACACCCCATGGAGCTGCAGTACATCAATGTAGTGCCTACTAAGGTAGACTCGTCAGCAATAAGTCATGAGTCCAGTTGTGTGATTTGTCAGGATGCCCTGGATCGTCCTCTATCCAAGTTGGAGTGTGGTCATGAATTTCACTTCCACTGTATCAAGGAGTGGATCAGTTCTGCCCCCAGCCCTACTTGCCTAACCTGCCGCTACTCCATGACTGCTGAGGACTTGGTTGAGTTCTTGTAGTAATACATGACACAGCTGCATGTAGGCGACTACGAATGACCAGTCATGTGCTACAGACGGACACGGACACGCCACCCTAAGTAGCCATGAGCGGCTCTTTGGACAAGGGCAACAAAGCACCCCGTGGGCGGCCAAGGTTGACACTAGCCACAAGTCTGCTCGCTCAGTTGAATAAGCTGGGTGTGCCCATGAAGACCATGGAAGACCTTTCCAGGTGCCGGCAACAAGCAGAGGACAAGACAGACTGGAAGAAACTGTGCAGCTCGACACTCGAGGACAAATCAGTATCAGCAGCTACTACACCTTGCTGATGATGCTCACAAGACAGAAGTGGGAAAAACACTGAATTTCTTTATTTAGTGCTCAACTACGCGAAATGTGTTATTATTATTATACATGTTCAACTGTACTCAGTCTGGCTGACTGCCATTCTCTACCACACATTACCGGACACTGTTGTGGGTGTCGTCGTTATCGTCGTCGTTGTTGATGTTGTTGTTGTGGGTTGTTGTCGTCGTTATCGTCGTCGTTGTTGATTTTGTTGGTGGCTGTTGTTGTCGGTTGTTGTCGGTTGTTGTCGTTGTTTGTTGTTGGTTGTTGTTGGTTATTGTTGGTTGTTGTTGGTTGTTGTTGGGTGTAATTGTTGGTTGTTGTTGGTTGTTGTCGGTTGTTGTCAGGTGTTGTTGGCTGTTGTTGGTTGTTGTTGTCGGTTGTTGTCGGTTGTTGGGTGTTGTTGTCGGTTGTTGGGTGTTCTTGTTGGTTGGTGTTGGTTGTTGTTGGTTGTTGTCGGTTGTTGGTTGTTGTTGGTTGTTGTTGTTGGCTGTTGTTGTTGGCTGTTGTTGGTTGTTGTTGGATGTTGTTGTCGGTTGTTGTCGGTTGCTGGTTGTTGTTGTTGGTTGTAGTTGGTTGTTGTCGGTTGTTGTTGGTTGTTGTCGGTTGTTGTCGGTTGTTGTCGGTTGTTGTTGGTTATTGTTGGTTGTTGTTGGTTGTTGTTGTTGTGTGTTGTTGGGTGTTGTTGTTGGTTGTTGTCGGTTGTTGTCAGGTGTTGTCAGGTGTTGTTTGCTGTTGTTGGTTGTTGTTGCCGGTTGTTGTCGGTTGTTGGGTGTTGTTGTCGGTTGTTGGGTGTTGTTGTTGGTTGGTGTTGGTTGTTCTTGGTTCTTGTCGGTTGTTGTCCGTTGTTGTCGGTTGTTGTTGTTGGTTGTTGTTGGTTGTTGTTGGTTGTTGTTGGCTGTTGTTGGTTGTTGTTGGTTGTTGTTGTCGGTTGGTGTCGGTTGTTGGTTGTTGTTGTTGTTGTTGTTGGTTGTTGTTGGTTGTAGTTGGTTGTTATCGGTTGTTGTTGGTTGTTGGATGTTGTTGTCGGTTGTTGTCGGTTGTTGTCGGTTGTTGTTTGTTGATGTTGGTTGTTGTTGGCGATTGTTGGTTGCTGTTGGTTGTTGTTGGTTGTTGTCGGTTGTTGTCGGTTGTTGTCGGTTGTTGGCTGTTGTTGTTGTTGGTTGTTGATTGTTGTTGGTTGTTGTCGGTTGTTGTCGGTTGTTGTCGGTTGTTGGCTGTTGTTGTTGTTGGTTGTTGATTGTTGTTGGTTGTTGTGGGTTGTTGTCGGTTGTTGTCGGTTGTTGTGTTTTAATCGTTATTTTGTTCATTATCCAGGAGGATGTTGCTATGATACAGTACCATTTTTTCGCATATTTGAGACAAGTTTGTGTAACGTTAGTGTGACGTGGGGTATGCTGATTGGATGTGATGTGGTGAGAGTATGCTGATTGGCCGATAACAATTAGTGGAAGGGATAAAGTAATGCGCTGCTTGTGCAGCTTAACCAAACACATGGTCTGTGGGAAACACCTTAGTAAAATAAATATAATAATAATAACATGAATTGCCACCGGCACCTGAGAGACTCGAGCCCCGCAACCTTGTTCAAATCGGACTTGGTAGCTTCGTACTGGAACTTAATCTTCTTCTTTTTGAGGTATGACCATACAAAACGCGCTTGGATTTTTTCATTTATTTTATTTTTTATTTTTTCATTTTTTTTTCATTGCGACATTTTTAGCAGATGTCCACTCGTGAAACAAAGGTGAATCTGGAACGAATAAATGGTCCATGTCAAAGGCATGACGAGTCTTGAAGTCTTCACATTCATGATGGAACCTTGTCATGATTGACGCATTCCTTGATGGTGCGCACATGAAATCACCCTGCCCCATCTTTTCCAATTCCATTCTTTTCACATCCTGCAACACATACCCTACTAGTATCAGTGGGGGGTGCTAGAATCAGAAGAGGCAAGGCAGCACTCTTCCGTGGATGTATTACTCGACACAACACCACCCATACTTGTTTTCTAGAAGTTTTGACTATAATGATATATTGCAGTAGGAAGTAGTATATAGTCAAATAGGATAGGATAAGAATGAATGATCAGCTGTCTGATAAAGAATGCAGTTCATTAAAGACTTATTGGAAGCTCTCTACCAGCTGATCGTCTTGTTGGACGGCGACACTGCATAATGATATGAAGCTCTCAGTTAGCTGTTTCAGTTCCGTGGTAGAAAGTGTCATGTGCGCGTCCAGAGCAGGATGAAAACATCTGGGCTCCACGTGGATGCAGACGATTGGAGCAACAGTAAGACGTACCTTCAACGCCTGCTCGTCAATGTCGAGGGAGACTGCCCCGGGGTAGATGAAAACATCTTGTTCCACATCCAGTTCGAACGAGCTGGTCGGGACTAGCTTGCTTTCACCGTTGATGTACACCCGACACTGACCGTAGGACGAGCGTGATGGGTAGAAGTTGGTCTTGATCTTCTCCACACGTCCTCTTCGGAGAGTGTCACGGAGCGATGGACAAGTCTTGATCAAGTTCGTAATGATGAACTCAGTGGACTCATTCAGTTCGATGTAAACCTGTCCTTGAGCATCTTTACGAGCTGTTGCCGTACTACCACAGGCTGGTAGAGCTCCTGAAGGGAAGTACATCTTATAACCAGGCTTGTAGAAGGATCTACCTGATGACTTGTAGGACAGTTGCATGTCCTCCTGAAACCCATCCACCACAATCTCTTTGTGGAGCTTGGTAGGAGCAGGTGGCACATAGCGACGCTTAGCCGGTACTGCGTTCGAAGAGAGCACAACTTGAGGAGGGTCAGCAGGAAGAGCGGAATTCTTCCTCACCCGTCGCTCGTATAGGGAATCCATCTTCCAGGAAGCGAAGGCAGAACAACTCATCAGCACTGTATTCGATGAACGAATGACTCAACTACAGGACAACCATCTGTATTTATACAAGTCAGAGACGGGGGCGGATTGAAATGTTAAAAATATGTGTCAGCTAGATCAACCAATCACCATCAAGCCCGACACAAACATTTGCCCAATCAGCATTGAGCCCGCCAAAAAAAATTTGACCAACCAGCATCAAACTCGCCAAAAACATTTTGTCCAGTCAGCGGCATGCCCACCAAATAATATCTCATCTTAAAGATTCCTTACATGATAAAGCCACTTTAGTGAACTGATACAGTATGCAAATAAGATCAAAGTCAAACGTGTGCAAGTTCTGAATCACGTGATCAAGTGAATAGGTTTCCCAACAATAGGCATCAATCAAAGATGTCATAAGAGATGTATCAGATGGAGATAAAATCAGCAAATTCGTACGCAACGTGGACAGTTGAGATGAAGACACCATCCTGGTCGACTCCATGAGATGCAGTACATATAGGAGTGGAAAATGCTGAGGAAGAGGTTCCATGATTCGACTGAACCTCAACCATGATACATTGCTACGAGGTAAGTAGGAACGCACTTTACGTAGTACATCCACATTCGTATCGTATACTATGCAGGATAATGCTATAGCATAGTTTATACTCTTGTACAAACAGGATTTTTTCATCGCAAGTATCTGCTCCCGAAGAGGGTGTACGCAAAGCTGATCGGATAAGAGTTGAGTTTTTGAAAGAAAATGCAAAAGATGACGATCCACACCGCATAACCGCTCATGTACTGCGTAACGCTTCTTCATCAAACTACATCTCCTATGCACATCATCTTCAGGGAAGTAAATCACCGCCATGACAAGTCCACACGAAGAACACACGTATCTTCCTTCATGTAAAACATGATCAAGATGTTGACACTGTTTTTCCTCCCCGTATTGCTCTTTTTCTTCTTCTTCTTCTTCTTCTTCTTCTTTTGGCTCCGATCCATTGGACTGCGAGGACTGGCCCCTGGCCAGATCCCTTCTACATTCCGCAGTATCCATCTTCAACTTCTACATTCCGCTGTACAACCATTGGGGTAGATGACCTCATACCCTCGCCAACACGTCGACGATCAGCTGGTAGAGAGCTTCCAATAAGTCTTTAATGAACTGCATTCTTTATCAGACAGCTGATCATTCATTCTTATCCTATCCTATTTGACTATATACTACTTCCTACTGCAATATATCATTATAGTCAAAACTTCTAGAAAACAAGTATGGGTGGTGTTGTGTCGAGTAATACATCCACGGAAGAGTGCTGCCTTGCCTCTTCTGATTCTAGCACCCCCCACTGATACTAGTAGGGTATGTGTTGCAGGATGTGAAAAGAATGGAATTGGAAAAGATGGGGCAGGGTGATTTCATGTGCGCACCATCAAGGAATGCGTCAATCATGACAAGGTTCCATCATGAATGTGAAGACTTCAAGACTCGTCATGCCTTTGACATGGACCATTTATTCGTTCCAGATTCACCTTTGTTTCACGAGTGGACATCTGCTAAAAATGTCGCGACATTTTTAGCAAATAAAAAATAAAATAAATGAAAAAATCCAAGCGCGTTTTGTATGGTCATACCTCAAAAAGAAGAAGATTAAGTTCCAGTACGAAGCTACCAAGTCCGATTTGAACAAGGTTGCGGGGCTCGAGTCTCTCAGGTGCCGGTGGCAATTCATGTTATTATTATTATATTTATTTTACTAAGGTGTTTCCCACAGACCATGTGTTTGGTTAAGCTGCACAAGCAGCGCATTACTTTATCCCTTCCACTAATTGTTATCGGCCAATCAGCATACTCTCACCACATCACATCCAATCAGCATACCCCACGTCACACTAACGTTACACAAACTTGTCTCAAATATGCGAAAAAATGGTACTGTATCATAGCAACATCCTCCTGGATAATGAACAAAATAACGATTAAAACACAACAACCGACAACAACCGACAACAACCCACAACAACCAACAACAATCAACAACCAACAACAACAACAGCCAACAACCGACAACAACCGACAACAACCGACAACAACCAACAACAATCAACAACCAACAACAACAACAGCCAACAACCGACAACAACCGACAACAACCAACAACAACCAACAGCAACCAACAATCGCCAACAACAACCAACATCAACAAACAACAACCGACAACAACCGACAACAACCGACAACAACATCCAACAACCAACAACAACCGATAACAACCAACTACAACCAACAACAACCAACAACAACAACAACAACAACCAACAACCGACACCAACCGACAACAACAACCAACAACAACCAACAACAGCCAACAACAACCAACAACAACCAACAACAACCAACAACAACAACCGACAACAACGGACAACAACCGACAAGAACCAAGAACAACCAACACCAACCAACAACAACACCCAACAACCGACAACAACACCCAACAACCGACAACAACCGGCAACAACAACCAACAACAGCAAACAACACCTGACAACACCTGACAACAACCGACAACAACCAACAACAACACCCAACAACACACAACAACAACAACCAACAACAACCAACAATAACCAACAACAACCGACAACAACCGACAACAACCGACAACAACCAACAACAACCGACAACAACCAACTACAACCAACAACAACAACCAGCAACCGACAACAACCGACAACAACATCCAACAACAACCAACAACAGCCAACAACAACAGCCAACAACAACAACCAACAACAACCAACAACCGACAACAACCAACAACAACCAACACCAACCAACAAGAACACCCAACAACCGACAACAACACCCAACAACCGACAACAACCGACAACAACAACCAACAACAGCCAACAACACCTGACAACAACCGACAACAACCAACAACAACCAACAATTACACCCAACAACAACCAACAACAACCAACAATAACCAACAACAACCAACAACAAACAACGACAACAACCGACAACAACCGACAACAACAGCCACCAACAAAATCAACAACGACGACGATAACGACGACAACAACCCACAACAACAACATCAACAACGACGACGATAACGACGACACCCACAACAGTGTCCGGTAATGTGTGGTAGAGAATGGCAGTCAGCCAGACTGAGTACAGTTGAACATGTATAATAATAATAACACATTTCGCGTAGTTGAGCACTAAATAAAGAAATTCAGTGTTTTTCCCACTTCTGTCTTGTGAGCATCATCAGCAAGGTGTAGTAGCTGCTGATACTGATTTGTCCTCGAGTGTCGAGCTGCACAGTTTCTTCCAGTCTGTCTTGTCCTCTGCTTGTTGCCGGCACCTGGAAAGGTCTTCCATGGTCTTCATGGGCACACCCAGCTTATTCAACTGAGCGAGCAGACTTGTGGCTAGTGTCAACCTTGGCCGCCCACGGGGTGCTTTGTTGCCCTTGTCCAAAGAGCCGCTCATGGCTACTTAGGGTGGCGTGTCCGTGTCCGTCTGTAGCACATGACTGGTCATTCGTAGTCGCCTACATGCAGCTGTGTCATGTATTACTACAAGAACTCAACCAAGTCCTCAGCAGTCATGGAGTAGCGGCAGGTTAGGCAAGTAGGGCTGGGGGCAGAACTGATCCACTCCTTGATACAGTGGAAGTGAAATTCATGACCACACTCCAACTTGGATAGAGGACGATCCAGGGCATCCTGACAAATCACACAACTGGACTCATGACTTATTGCTGACGAGTCTACCTTAGTAGGCACTACATTGATGTACTGCAGCTCCATGGGGTGTATTGCCTGGTCTTGATGGTGGTCACCGTAATACACCCCGTTGAGGTACCACTGATAGACACCCTCCTCCTCCTGAGAGATGAAAGCAGGTCCATCTTCCCTATGCCGAAGGTTGTATCGGTACCACTCCCGTACACGATTGTTACCTTCCCTGTGTATAACCGCTGGCGCATTCTCCCTGTGGAGCCTTCCTTGGTGATACCACCGTAGAATACAGCATGTGGCGTCACAATAACTGGCTGCAGGACCGCCGGCTCTAGGCGCCGTTGAGGTAGTACTCGATGCTACCCCGTCCTATCCAAGCCCGTTCATTAACGCGATGAAGGCGACCTTCATAGCACCAGGCGGACACTCCCCTACTATCAACAAGAGCTGGTCCGTCCTCCCGATGGAGTCTACCATCGACGTGCCAAATTTCTTGCTGCGCGTTTGGATCTGCCACCTCCACAACAGTTCTTATTGGCGTCCGCCTTTCTATTAGTAAAGGACCCGTGGTGAGAGACCACGACCGGTCGTCCACGTCTACACCGAATGTATCAGCCATATCTATTTACTGAGAATAATGTAACAACTCCTCCACAAACGCTTCTACAACTGACGTCTTCTTCATCCTGGTTTTTTCCTCTTGGTGGTTTTGGATAAGAGTTGAAAAGTCCAAAAGGTCAACTGATGACCTTTGCGTTACTTGGTATGATTGGGTTTTAGCGGATGATGTCGGTATGCAGCTGGGGAGCGAATTCGACAGGAAGAAGGTAAAGGTCTTGCTTTGCGGTTCACACCTTCACTTCAGTATCATTACAGTCCAAATGGCTTTCACTTGTCACTGTAGCGTTCGAATGTCAGGGGTAATACCCCTATTCCAGCACCTGAGGCGGTGCGTCAAGCGCCGCCTCTTTCTCATCATATATTGTGACAAATGGTAAGTGTGCAGTGCTCCTAGCTCTCTCCCCCAACAAAAGAGCTCTATGACACTGTGCTTTCTGCGGTTTCTTTCGTTTTTACAGTGGAGAAAGGCTGGTGGGAGGCCCAGCCGTGGCCGCACACCTGGCGGGTGCGGCCCATCTAACCCGTTACTGGGAGGGCCGGCAGGTCGGGCTGCTGTTGCAGTCCGACTACCGGGACGCCGTGGAGCGTATTAGGACCCTGTAAGTAAGCACTGCTCTGTCTACATGTATACTTATCCCCCTCGTTATAGCGATACTTACTTGTTTCGTATCCTCTTGTCTTTAATACCCTGCTTCCGTATTCGTGACACTAATAGTGTTTGTGTGCGCTCATGCTTGGTTTTACAGATGATGATGATGTATGAAGGTCTGGACCTGCCGTCTTCGGGATGTGCCATTTGTTTCAAAATTATTTGTAAGTACTTGTAACAGGCGTAGTGTAGTAACTGTGTGTGTAGTGTAGTAACAGTGCAGTCGTAATGTGTTTTGTGATGGTCCTGTGCAGTCGTAATGTGTTGGGCTACTGAAGTACACTGCATGAAGGGGTATGTGTGGGTGCTTCGACACATTCTCGTGCTTCCTAAACCCTAGATATGTGTATAGCACTATAACCTAGATGTGTGTGTGTGTGTGTGTGCCCGCGCATGCATGCGTGTGCGTGCATTGTGTTCTCTTCTACAGACTCATCCAAGTCCATTTAAATAAAAGTGCATTATAGTAAACAGTATTGTGTTTTGTTACAGTGAATATGTGGGGAATGGTGGATATGCCTTAGTGTGACTGGATACGTGCGGGTTGTGACTCTTTGCTGGTCACTCTGGATTCTCCAGTATAGATTCGGTGCAGTGCAGAGGGGATTTGCGGTGCGTAGCAACACTGCTTCACTGTGACACCCCTTCAATAATTGTTTTGATGCATGATACTCCGGGCGTAGCCGGTTGATTCTTACTGTATCCCGATCAAAATAGAAATATGCATCTAATGCACCTGCATGGATAGTAGGCATTTCCCAAATCGGCCGGCCGAAAAATTCGCCGAAGAAAGTGGTTTTGAAGAAATCACCCATCTTTTCGCCGAATTTTCAAATTTCGATTG
Source organism: Sycon ciliatum (assembly GCF_964019385.1). Classification (NCBI taxonomy): domain Eukaryota; kingdom Metazoa; phylum Porifera; class Calcarea; order Leucosolenida; family Sycettidae; genus Sycon; species Sycon ciliatum. The sequence goes on along the minus strand of NC_088643.1, from coordinate 52,160,693 downwards.
TTGAATTCGCCGAAAACCGATGTTTCAGTGCTTCAACAGAGTGTGTGCAAATGTACATGATTATTATTATTATTATTATTATTTTATTTATTTTACTGACGTAATGGGAACGGTGACTTCAAGTACTACGTTGAGCCGAGTTCTGATCTTGGGGCTCATAATATGGCCGAATTTGAACATTCTCTTAACCGATCGAAAAGCCGATTAGGCATGCTCTGCATGGGCAACTTGTCAATCAGTGCACATCTACGATGTGCAAATAAAACGAATGCACGGAACGTGAACTTGTTTGCGGCACATCTACGAAGTGCGAATCAGGGAGTAGTATAATGACACGTGTACTAGTACACCTTGTGTTGCACTGCGTCTTTTCCACACGCATAGGACCACTGAAGGTCACACGCTCCGCGTGCGTATGCACGCATGCGCAATATGTCATTCACTGCATGCAATGCACATCTACGATGCGCAAATCAGGGGATAGTACGTATTTTACTACTCCCCGGTGCGAATGCACCGAACGTGCACAAGTGCACGTTCGCCATCTATGGCGAAAAGAACCTTAAGAATGACATTTATGGCATGCCAGGGGTCAAAGGTCAAACTCTGGGGGATCCCGGGGCCAGACCCAGCACGACCGACACAGTGTGCCTTATTTGGACCAAAGGTCAAAGGTCAAAAAGTGTGCCAGAACCTGCCCCGCACTTACTACTCACGATCCATACAGTTCTCCATTATACGCCCTGCGCTTAAATTGGAGACTGCGCTTGTATATCTTAGAAGCCCTCTTTGAATGTGCTTATAATAGAGACTGGGCTTCTACAAGAGACTGCGCTTGTAATAGAGATAATTATGCTGTTTCTCAATAAGGATTCTGCTATATCTGGTTTCCACAAGAGAAAGGGTGCTTGGCAATGGGAAGCCAACTCTTCACATGAACTACATTAGCCGCCATCAACACGGACAGCTTGAAAATCGACACAGCATCTATTGAGACGTTTTCGTTCGCTATACGGATGACACTGTAACTGCTGTGGAAATACCAGAGGAAGCGGAATATTTATTGTGAAAGGTAAACAACTAACGCCCAACAATCAACTTCGTACTTCAGTAATATTACGAAGACCGTGTCTTGTAGCTGTAGTTTCGTGTAGTGTACTACTCCCTGATCATATCTATCAAAGTACTCAGAAAGAAAAGAGAAAGTCAGAGCCGTTCATGATGCGTGAATCTCCAATAGCCAAATAGACATTCAACAACAAATTCTCAGTTTGCAAAGACACATGTCACCTAACGTTAGGTTAGGTACCTCCTCTCGTTCCTTCTACAACCTTATCCAAGCTGACCTGCATGCACTCTCGTACCTTCTACAACCTTATCCAAGCTGACCTGCATGCACTCTCCTACTCACCTTTTGTCTCCTTTGCTCCGTTGTCCTGGGTAGCTAGCTACTTGCGCGCCCCTAATTGCCATAGCTACCCAGGCCCTTTATCTTGCCGTTCACGATAGATCTCTACCTCTTGTCTCTCTCTTCCACAATATTGTCGTTTCGTTCGTCTTTGTCTCAGTCCCTTCGTCTCCCCAATACATGTTGTTCGACCTAACCTGTTCCCGTTGTCCGTTGTAATGTCTGGAGAATAATTATGTCGTCGTCCTTTTCGTACTCAACAGTTATGTAAAGAGGTCAACGCGGGCTCGCAGCTCATGCGATAACATTGATCGACACTGACGGACGGTACTGTCGTTCTACAACTAAATGGGTATCAGCTCTAGCGCATCTTGGATGCACACCCCAGCAGCCTGCCAACTTGGAAGGTTCTGAGGTACATGTATTATGATAACATAGGAGGGGAAGGTGGTGTTAGTGGTCATAATGGCGTAACTTGTATCTTCTTGGTCCCTTTTTCTATTCCATCAATTCATCCTTGGCTCTGAATCCGAGTCCATTCTAACACTACCACAGTGCATGCATACCTCTACATGTACCCGCTAATTTCTATTATACTGGACAGCTTCTCAGTTTTAGCCCAAATCACAACGTCTCTTAACCTGACACCCTTTCCCTATCTACCATGATTTGTCACCTCTCTTTTTCTATCACGCACACCAACAACTATTTCCAGTCCGCACTTATCTCCTTTTGATCGGTTTTCCTGGCCTCTTTGTAGTTGTACATTGTACTGTTGAGCCAGTGAAGTAAAATAAATTCAATACAATACAATACAGTACAGTCTGATCATTTCCCTTTTCTCACCTGCATCGATCCGCAACACTTACCCTGCACAACTCCAGCACCACAAACTGTTTGATATTTTCACCTTCACAGTATCACCTGTTCTTAGCACCATCGCCTCTCTATTAACTCAAGCCACTAGAAAATATTCTGCATATTCACTGTCACTGGTGTTCAGAACCTCTTGATTTTGGTTATATTCCAACTTCGGTGCGTAGTCTTTGCCATGGACAATAGCAGTGCAGGCAGGAATAGCCATCCTTCCTTTGATCAACCCAGTCAGAGTGATGGAGCAGCAATCAGCTACAATTACAACGCTTCGGTTCAACATGACCAATCACACAGCTCAGAGACACTCCAAAGATCGGCGACTCAAAATGTCCAGCTTAACCAAATTCCGGATCATCAGCCCGATGCCAACACCTTGAGTGAGGCAGCGAACGTTCCGTCCTTGCCAAAAGTCACCACCGTCATGGGCTCCGTTGTAAATACAGGACAAGATCACGATGTATTTGCACGTTCGGGTGGTAGTAATGTGTTCATATCACCCGTCCTAGCAAGGGCTCTACAACGAGAACAACAACATGCCCAACAGCCGCGCATCTCGAGCTCACCGGAAATGCCACCAAGTTAACACGCAGGTGACAAGCCATACAAGTGCACAATCCCGGGCTGTGAACTGGCATTTTTAACGTCTTCGTATCTCAAAATCCACACCCGAACACACACCGGGGAGTATCACTCGAATCTTCATTGCACTTTCAATCACAGCCTCTCAAATTTAGCCCAGATTACCACTTCTCACCCACCTTCAGCTGGTGGCAGACTAATACAGCACACCATTACCCTGACACACATATCCCATCGAGCATGACTTGCCATATTTGCAACGTCCATCTTCCACGCACACCAACACCTATGGTTAAACTACACACCTACACCCCTAACAATTACCCTTCCTCACCTGTATATAGCAGGCAGTCCTGCACAACTCCAGCACCACTAACTGAGATATATTCCCACCTGCACCTCAACATCGTATCTCATTACCATCAACTTCCTATTAACTCGTACCACCACCCAGATTCATGCCTATTCACTGCAACCATTGTTCAGAACCTCTACATTTTGTTTCTGTTTCAACTTGTGTATTTTAGGCTTTGCCATGGACAACAGCAAGTCAAGAGAGATGAGCCATTTTACCTTTGATCAACTCAGTCAGAGTGGTGTAGCATCAAACCCCTACGCTCACAACGCTTTGGTTCCACAAGACCAAACACGCAGCGCACCGACACCATTCTCCTCTCTTCAAAGTTCGGCGGCACCAAATCTTCAGCTTAAGGATCACCAGCACTATGACAACTTTTGTGATGGCACCAAATCTTCAGCTTCAGGATCACCAGCACTATGACAACTAGTGTGATGGAGTACTTTTTCCGTCCTTGCCACATGTGTCCACGGGCGAGAGCTCCAATGTAAATACAGGACTCGTACATCATGATGTGTTGGCGTCTTTGGGTGATAGTAATGTGATATCAGCACCACCACATATTTCAAGCTTACTTGCCATACCACCAAGCCAACACGACCTCAGCAAGCCACGACCACAGAGTAGCGTCCTTGGACAACAGCTATCGATGAAAGAACCAGAAAATCCAGCCTTGACATTCTCCTTCGACCAAAGTTCGGCGCCACCCAACCTTCCCCCTAGGCTAATGCCGAATGACCAACACAAATCCAACAGCGTGGGTGATGCAGCACTCTTTCCGTCCCCGCAAAAAGCCATTACCGACGTGGGTTCATTTGCAAATATAGGATTCCCACATGATGTGTTTGCGCATTTGGATGACACGAATGCGATGGCAGTGCCAAGGCAAGGACGACAACGTCTCCAGCCACATCATATTCAAAGTTTACCTGGAATGCCACAAAGTCGTCATGAGCTCAGGGAGCCACTACCACAAAGTACCTTACTTGGTCAGCTACCGTCAATGAATTACCCTGATAACTCAGCGACACCATTCCCCTTCCGACCACTCCTTGAGCCTAACCTACCCAACAGCTGGGGTGATGCAACAATTTTGGCGTCCTCGTCACAAGTCTCTACCGGCACGGGATGCATTGCAAATACATGATTACCTCATGATGTGTTTGCCTCTTCGAGTGGAAGTAATGTGTTGCTATCACCATTACTAGCAAGAGACGCGCAACGAGAACAACAACATCTCCATACGCCGCAACTCCCGAGCTTACCGGAAATGCTACCAAATCAACACGACCTCAACGAGCCACTACCACAGAGTAACTTACTTGGACAGCAGCTGTCGACTAAAGAACCTGCAAAATCAGCCAAAGCCAAACTCGTCTGCCGGGAATGCAAAAAGAGTTTCTCATATCCGTCGGAGCGCAAAAGACACATGACAGTGCACACCGGTGAAAAGCCATATCGTTGCAAAGATTGTGGACAAGCCTTCTCGCGGAAGAGTAGTCTAACTGTACACATCCGAAAACACGCTGGGGAGAGAGAAGCCATAAGATCATTGCGACAGATGCAAAAAATCTTTTTCTGACCCATCAGCACTAACCGTCCACAAGAGAACACACACACAGGTGAGAAACCGTATAAGTGTACAACCCCGGGCTGTGAACAGGCATTCTCACAGTCCGGCAATCGCAACCTGCATGTGCTTCGCCAGAAAGCGAATGTCAAGAAGCAAACCAAACCTGTCAGTGGATGCAACTAAACAGACACTGCTCTATTGGACCAGCATCTCCAGTTCAAACACGACAATGTCGGCAGGAGCACCAAATCAGAAGATAACATCGCCAGAAAATGCGGTTATAGAGTGTCCGTTTTTGGAAACATGACATCTGTGTGTGGCGTGCACTGTGTGGAATTTGAGCAATAGAATGATCTGACAAGTGTGTGTGTGTACAAGTAGTATCGTGGCCTAAACTGCATTTGCTGCTGCAGTCATCCTATCACCCTCCGCTGTCAACACCCTCACGTCTTTGATTTATATATTGCAAAACAGTATATGTACAGGGTATTATATTGGTTTTCGGAATGATTTAATTCCCCCTGTCTCCTGCCTCGCGTATAGTTTTTAGTCGCATTCTTGGTTTGTCGAGTTTTGCTACAATGTTACCTTGTTGGTTTGTGGCTTTTCTCTTTTGCTGTGTTTCCTGTTGCTACATGTTTCTGTTGTGTATGTGGAACGTTTTGTTCGTTTATTTCATGTACGCGTTTTGGATTTGTGAATTCAAAAAAGGTAAACAAACAAAGAAACAGGGGAAAGTGTGTTGCTCACTACATGGGATCTCGCGGTTTTCCAGCGGACTTGAATTCTCACTACAAACAAACAACATCAAAATTTATTTGTGGAATGTCATCAAAGGGGGCAGGTGTTGTAGAACGATGTATACCCTATCTGTATGATGATATTTCCCAAACTGCCAGCAATGGTTTTACACTGAGGAAGACAACATATCCAGTCGCCACATATTTCCGGGTTACTTGCCATACCACCAAGACGACAAGTACAAGTGGCGAGCACGAAGTAGCGAAAGTTCGTGCAAAGGTTCTCACTTCATGATGTAGAGCAAAGGTTTGCACGCATTTTCGTTTTTTCAGAACCTCTATAATCTAACCCAGCGTCATGTCGAGAGTAATACCTCAACTCTTCAGGTAGAAAACTGGAAAGGCTGGCAGATAACCATGCACGTCAGTGCTGACATGCCCTAAAACAGGAGATGCGTTCAGCGATAACTGTGGCAAGAAGCAAGCGAACGACACCTCAAAGAGTATGATTATCATGATGGCTACCGCCCCCCCCCCCTCCGAAAATAAAAAGCTACACAATGCTGCATGCACAAACGCATTGCACACGTGAATCTCTATTCTACTTTCAATCACAGCCTTTCAATTTTAGCCCAGATTACCACTTACCCGCCTTCAGCTGATGGCAAACTAATACAGCACACCATCACCCTGGCACACATATCTTATCGAGCATGACTTGCCACATTTGCAACGTCTATCTTCCACGAACACCAACACCTATGGTTAGACTACACACCTACACCCCTAACAATTTCCGCTTTCTCACCTGTATCTATCCGCAGCACTAACATTGCATAACTCCAGAACCACTAACAGAGAGACATTCCCACCTGCACCTCAACATCGTATCTCATCACCATCAACTCCCTATTAACTCGTACCACCACCCAGATTCTTGCATATTCACTGCAACCGTTGTTCAGAACCTCTCAATTTTGTTTCCGTTTCACCTTGTTAGTTTTAGTCTTTGCCATGGACAATAGCAACGCAAGCAGGATGAGCCAGTTTACCTTTGATCAACTCAGTCACAGTGGTGTAGCGTCAAACCCCTACGCTCACGACGCTTTAGTTCCACAAGACCAATCACGCAGCGCATCGACACCATTCTCCTACCTACAAAATTTGGCGGCACCAAATCTTCAGCTTCAGGATCACCAGCACTATGACAACCTCTTTGATGGAGTACTTTTTCCCTCCTTGCCAGAAGTCTTTACGGGCATGGGTTCCAATGTGAACACACGACTCGTACATCATGATGCGTTTGCGCCTTTGGGTGATAGTACGTTGACGGCAGCACCAGCGCTAGCAATAGCGTTACAGCCAAAACGACAGCATCTCCATCCGCCGAATAATCCTGGCTTACTTGATTTGCTACCAAGTCCACACGACCTCAGCCAGTCACTTCCACAGAGTAATGTATTCGGAAAGCAGCCGTCAATGAAAGAACCTGAAAACCCAGCGACAACATTCTCCTTCCACCAAGGTCAGACGGAACCGATCCTTCCGCATAGCCTAATGCCGGATAACCAGCATAATTCCAACAGCTTGAGTGATGCAGCACTCTTTCCGTTCCCGCCACAAGTTTCTAAAGGCGTCAGCTCATTTGGAAATATAGGATTCCCTCATGATGTGTTTGCGCCTACTGGCGACACGAATGCGATGGTCGTGTCAAGGCAAGGACGACAATATATTCCAAGTTTACCGGAAATGCCACCAAGTCGTCGTCACGACCTCAGTGAGCCACTTCCACAGAGCACCTTACTTGGGCAGCAGCCGTCAATGAAAGAACCTGATTACTCAGCGACACCATTCTCCTTAAATTCAGGTCAGGCGGAACCACTCTTTCAGCCTAACCTACTCAACAGCTTGAGTGATACAGCAATCTTTCCCTACCTGCCAAAAGTCTCTACCGCTATGCCCTCCGATGTAAATACAGGATACAATCATGATGTGTTTGCGACATCGCGTGGTAGTGATGTGTTGCTATCACCATCACTAGCGAGAGGCCTACAACAGGAACAACAACATCACAAGCCACCACATATTCCCAGGCTGCAGGTAATGCCACAGCATCACCATGACCTCAGCGAGCCACTACCACCGAGTAACTTACTTGGACAGCAGCCGTCGACAAATGAACTTGAAAAAATTGCCAAAGCAAAAATAGTCTGCCCGCAATGCAAAAGGAGTTTCTCTTGTCCATCGCAGCTCAAAATACACTTGACAGTGCACACCGGCGAGAAGCCATATCCTTGCACAGAGTGTGGACGAGCCTTCAAGCATAAGCGTAATCTAACTGTGCACATCCGAAAACACACCGGGGAGAAGCCACATCATTGCGACAGATGCAACTCACGTTTTTCTCAGCTATCGACACTAACCAGACACAAGAGAACGCATACAGGTGATAAACCGTACAAGTGCACTATCCTGGGCTGTGAACAGGCATTCTCACAGTCCTCCAACCGCAACTGCCATGTGCGTCGCCACAAGGCGAATATGGAGAAGCAAACCAAACCTGCCAGTGGATGCAACTAAAGAGACACTGCCCAATTGCCCTCCCATCACCAGGTCAAAAACAACAAAGTCGGCAGGATCTAGGAGCAGCAAATAAGAAGATACCAGCGAGAGAAGTTTCAGTTTACGGGAGATTATTTCCAATTATGGGCAGGGGCATGCTTTTCACACTGGGGCGCACTGTGCCGATTATGAGCAATAGAAGAATCTGATCACATGTGTGCGTGTGTACGTGTGCCTTCAGTACTACTATTTGGGTATGTACGTTTCGTACCCTCAACTCCCAAAATATGGTGCCACACCCAGACCGCCATACATGCACGTGTACTCGTACTTGCCTAAAAATGCATTTGCCGGTGCAGACATCCCTCCACCCTCCGCGATCAAAAACCATCACTTCAGTGATTTATATGATACAAAATAGCATAAAGTTTTGGCTTGTTTTGATACAATGTCAGCTGGTTCGTTTGTGGTTTTTCTCTTTTGCTGTGGTTCCTTTTGCTACATGTGACTGTTGTCCATGTGGAACGTGGTGTTCGTTTGTTCCGTGTCCTGATTTTTTAGAATGTCATCAATGGGGCAGGTGATGTAGAACGATGTGTTGTTTTTCTGCATGATGACATTCCCCAAACTGTCTATTGCCTCGCATAGATGCGTTATATGAGCATTCGTGATTTTTGAGTTTTCAGTTTTGTCTTTTTGAGTCTTTTTGTTCCTTCCAGTGGAGTTGTTGTCCCTGGTTTCCCGTCATGTCCTTTGTTCAAATACGTTAATGCAAACAAACGAGTGCTCGTCTCCTGTGTCCTGCACCCCTGGGTACGAATGGCCGTGATACCGTTACAATATGTATCGGTACTCTACGAAGTACTGCATGTCGAAATAGCAATGGGGATGCGGCAGTGCGAATATCAGATGGATTTCTATTTTATCTGACTTCAGCCAAATAAGAAAGATAAAACAGACCGTAGCGTGAATGAAAAACGCAGGGTAGAACTAAGCTATTGGGGGAGTGAATGCAATCCCGACATTGTAAGGTATTAGGTACTGAAGAGCGGAGTACAAAGAGGTCGCAAAAAAGGACACCATCGACATTGGTAGCGGTTCCAAATCTCCCGATCAGCCAGAAGATCTCCCGATTTTTTGATTTTTTTGAAACCTCTCCCGATCTCCCGCCTAACAACAAAAACCTCCGTTTTCTTTGCTACCAATTTTTCGTCAACTTCATAAACCTCAAACAAAGACACCAGCATAGGGTGAATATCAAGAAAAAACACGCACACATGCACTAGAGGCAGCTCTGGTGCTGCCATCAAATTACTATCACCCGGAGGCGCAAACACATCTTGATGTACGAGTTCTGTATTTACAATCGAGTCAATGCCGGTAGAGACTTGCGGCAAGGACGGAAAGGGTGGTGTGTCATGCAGGCTGCTAGTATCCCGGGTGATCCCGCACCAAGTAGTTAGGCTGAAGGATTGGTGCTAGGCCCCAGCGGACATTGCTAACATTATATCTAGCATATTTAGCACATTCTGGAAACTAGCATTACGCTAGCATAATCCCGTACGTTTTGCAGAAAACTAACTAAGGCCAACCCGTTTTGTTTCTATGTTTCGCGTCACCCTATTCGATGAAATCAATGAGGGATGGCGAAAAAAATAAAAAAAGCTATCCCAAAAAAAACCCAGTGTGCGTGCATTGCATGCATTTGTGTACAGTGAAGCGACGCGGCACTGTTCATGTACATGTACATGAATACATGATGTCCCTTTCTTTTTCTCTCCCTATCTCCTTTCCCTCTCTGACAGCATCTTTCTTTTTTTTCCCTTTTTAGCTTGCCGTGGTTGGCTATCACCTGACCTCTCATGTTTATTGGCAGTCTTCGGACGGGCCAGGAGATGTTGAATAAATAAATAAATAAATAAATAAATAAATGAGTGTATCCCCTATGCCATGCTTGTGGTCCAAACACAGGCGCTAGGCGGCATGATGATTGTGTGACTTGCGGCCCAGCTTATTACACACATGTACATGTACATGTGTGTGAGCCGAGTACAATCATGCGATAAATAGAACAAATATATAAATTTTGATGCCAACATAATAGTTACGTATAACAATCATGTTCGGGGTTTTTTCTACCAGCTACCACGCCTTTGCCTGCTGAGTAATAATAATTCTGTGGATCTTGTATATTCAGAATTCAAGCATTATCAGTGCTTTTTTGGAGCAGAATGCGAGTATATTGAAAAGCAGAATCCATCAAATTCTCCAGCATTATCCGCCGGGGCCTAATTGGTGCATTCAGTCGTACTTCGGAGGTAGGAGAATGGTGTCCGTGCACAGTGTGATTGGTCTTCGGTTGAACCCAGGGAGTCGTAAAATACCGGGAGGCCACACGAGATGCACAACCGCGTCGGATGATTGACTCAGCTCGGGCACGAGTGCTGAGGGAAAAATATAGAATCCCCATGAGGTCAAAGCGGCGCAGGTCATGCGTTCGCTGTTTGGTCCCAAAAATCAAAAAAATAATCCTGCTCCCAAGGAATCGTCCGAGTGTCAGCAGTTGATTTGGTGATTCTAAGTTTGTGCCTTGACGGGGTAAAGGATGATGGAGCTTGACAGAGATGCCTGCCAAAGTGATGAGTCCACCGTGGAAGATGTAGATGACGCCACGTATCCACTTGGTGACCTGAGTTGCGGAGATGTTCAGCTGTGGACTACTGGTGAGATTCTCTCGTCTGCATTTTTTGGTCTCGTCTTGGCCTTGTGAACACGAATGTATAATCTGTAGCATACTAAGCGCCCCAAACTCACCCGAAAAATGGGAGTCTGCCCACGGTGTATTGTCTGTTCACTATGACATGTATATGTGACAGTGTTGAAACTGTGACAGGATATTATTTTATTCATGTCCTGAAAATTACGTGTGTACCTAGTATGTAAATTGTTGACATTATATGTAAACCTCCGCCCTCAACCCTTGCTTTGCCTATGTGCAGATCCATGTAAGAGTGGCAGTGCCACAATGGTGTACAGGCCTATGGAAGATGAAATAATCCATGGAATTTGCGAACTGCTGACAATGAGACAGGCGGGTGTTACTGAGGCGATGGAGTCATTCCTGCATGTTATCAGGACACAGTTACACAAGGCATCAGGTTTTGGAAATCTGCTACGCCAGGAAGTGTGCCAGCTGAAGGCATGCAATGGTGCTGGCATTTCGCAAGCATGGCAACAAGTGCTCTCCAGCATCTCAACAGCTTTTCCCAAAGTGAAGCTCTGTATAAGACACAATATGACACAGCTAAAAACAACTGAAGCAGTGACATGTGAATGTTGCGCGAGCATGCGTGTGTGTGTGTGTATGTGTGTGTGTGTGTATATGTGTGCGGCTGTGCCAAAGCCTAGAGTGTTCATTTGCGGCTGTGGCAGGGACTTCCGTCGGCCCAATGATCTAACTCGCCACAGGAAATACTGCAACTCCTGATGCTATCATTGCACGGAGCAATGGGCATCCAAAGGTCCAAAGGTGTATGTGTGTTGTGCATTGGTGGTCGATTCACATGGCTTTGCCAGTTGTGTGGATTATACACTTATCTGATGCAAGTCCTGATCTCTCTCATTCAGATCTTGTTCGCTATCGTTGCTATAAGAGAAAATCTGTGGGTGCACATCCAGTGCATTTGCAGACTTGCGTTCTTCTCTTGCGACGGGCGTATGCATGGTGTGTGTGTGCGTGCGTGTGTGTGTATGCTTCTGTGATAAGTGGATCAAGCAGTATACAGGGTATTTACGGGTATTCGCCTTGAGTGCATTTGCCCATAGTGTGACTTTCGTCGCAGAGAACTTTGCTAAGTCGGTCAGGCGACTCGGCCTTACGTTTCCTGAAGGCAATGTGTTCAGAACACAGTTACTTCAAGTACTTCGAAGTATGAACAGCTATGAACAGTTAAGAAATGACAAATATTGTGTGTAGTTCATGGACCATAATGTGAAACACTTTGAATGCAGAAGAATGAGGATAGTGGCATCAAATGCTGCTTAGATTCTGTTTGATATGCTACATTTTTTCCCTTCCATGAAAAGGTGAGTGCATCATCGATCTTCATCTCGAAACTTCACACAAACCGAGAATGGAACTTGGACAACATGAAGGGGCCATGGGCATGGTGTGTTTAGTGTAGAACTATTCCGAAAACAGGGTGTCATTCGCACTTACTCAATTCAAATTTGAGTACATTTCGTGAATAACTTACCTTGACATTCCGTCGTCTCCAAAGCAGTGAACTTCCCAAAAAAAATTAAAAGCCTCGGCTCAACCTAAGGTAATGCGTAGTTCGTATCAGAAACAACCAGCTTTCGCTCTGGAGATCCAGAATAGGCCTTGAAGCATAGCAAAAACAATTGAGAAAAAGAAGATGACGACGACGTTTCAATCACGCATCAAATTTCGCGGGTCGAGTGCAGCAATCCTCGGATCGTGAAATGTGTGGCGTGTCGCCTCCCGGTATTTTACGACTCCCTGGTTGAACCAATCTGTTATGAGTGTAGGTACCTGCCGCTTCATTACTCTGACTGAGTTGATCCAAGGCAAAATAGCTCATCCTGAGTGCATGGCTATTGTCCATGGCCAAGAATTGGTACAGAAGTCGAAACACAAAGAAATATTTGAGATTCTGACCAGCAATTGTAGTGAATACGCAGGATTCTCGGTGATGGATAGAGCTTTTTTTCAAATGGTTTAAAAGTAGATGATGGTGATGAGATTCAGTGGTAAGATGCAGATGAGAATATTTCTCAGTTAGTGGTGCTGAAGTTGTGGGTGGTAAGTGTTGAGGATCGCTGCAGGTGAGAAAACGTAAATGGTCAGATTGCAGACTGGCAATAGGTGTTGGTGTGCGTGGAAGGTAGAATTGGCAAAAGTGACAAGTCATGGTCAATAGGGTAAGAGTCTCAGGTTGATGGCGTGCTGTTTCCACATGCAAGAGCTGCAATGTAAATGCAGGACTCGCACTTCATGATGTGTTTGCGCCTTTGAGTTACAGTAATGTGATATCAGCACCAGAGCCAGCAATGGTCTTACACCGAGGAAGACAACATATCCAGTCGCCACATATTTCCAGGTTACTTGCCATACCACCAAGACAACAAGTACAAGTGGCGAGTGCAAAGTTGCGAAAGTTCGTGCGAAGTTACTCGATCACTTCATGATGTAGAACAAAGGTTTGCACACATTATATTATCATTTCCTTTACTGGCCTAACTTGCTTTTAATACTTCATTACCCACTCTACTCAGTATTATTACCTTTATTGGCCTTTTATACTTAATTCTCCTTTTTAGTCGATATAATGAAATTTGGCAAATTTGCCTGTTTGTTCTTCGACTCTAAATAAACAAACAAACAAAACAAAAACATTAATTTTTCGTTTTTCAGAACCTCTCTAATCTAACTTAACGTTATGTCGAGAGTAGAACCTCAACTCTTCAGGTAGAAAACTGCACAGATTGGCAGATAACCATGCATGTGAGTGCTGCTATATTATCCTAAAACAGGAGATGCGTTCAGTGTGAATTATGGCAAGAAGCAACCGATCGACACCTCAAAGAGTATGATTATTATGATGGCTACCCCCCCCCCCTCTCTCTCCAAATGAAAAAACTACACAATGCTGCAAAAGTGCATGCACACCCACATTGCACACGTGAATCTCTATTCTACTTTCAATCACAGCCTCTCCATTTTAGCCCAGATTACCACTTCTCACCCGCCTTCAGCTGATGGCAGACTACTGCAGCACACCATCACTCTGACACACATATCCTTTCGTGGATGACTTGCCACATTTGCAACGTCTATCTTCCACGCACACGAACACCTAGGCTATCGTTAAAGTACACACCTACGCCCCTAACAATTACCCGTTTTCACCTGTATCTATCCGCAGCACTCACCATGCTAAAATCCAGCACCACTAACTGAGAGACATTCCCACCTTCACCTCAACATCGTTTCTCATCACCATCAACTTCCTATTAACTCGTACCACCACCCAGATTCCTGCATATTCACTGGCACCGTTGTTCAGAACTTCTACATTTTGTTTCTGTTTCAAGTTGTGAAGTTTAGTCTTTGCCATGGACAGTAGCAAAGAAGGCAGGATGAGTCGTTTTACCTTTGATCAACTCAGTCAGAGTGGTGTAGCGTCAAACCCCTACGCTCACGATGCTTTGGTTCCACAAGACCAATCACGCAGCTCATCGACACCATTATCCTACCGACAAAGTTTGGAGGCACCAAATCTTCAGCTTAAGGATCACGAGCACTATGACGACTTGTTTGATGGAGTACTTTTGCCCTCCTTGCCAGAAGTCTTTACGGGAATGGGCTCCAATATGAACACACGACTCGTACATCATGATGCGTTTGCGCCTTTGGGTGATAGTAAGTTGACGGCAGCACAAGCGCCAGCAATGGCCTTACGGCCAAGACGACAGCATCTCCAGCCGCCAAATATTCCCGGCTTGCTTGACTTGCTACCAAGTCCACACGAACTCAGCCAGTCACTACCACAGAGTAACGTATTCGGAAAGCAGCCATCAATGAAAGAACCTGAAAACCCAACGACAGCATTCTCCTTCCACCAAGGTCAGGCGGCACCGATCCTTCTGCATAGCCTAATGCAGGATAACCAGCATACTTCCAACAGCTTGAGTGATGCAGCACTCTTTCCGTTCCCGCCAGAAGTTTCTAAAGGCGTTAGCTCATTTGGAAATATAGGATTTCCTCATGATGTGTTTGCGCCTACTGGTGACACGAATGCGATGGCAGTGTCAAGGCAAGGACGACAACATATTCCAAGTTTACCGGAAATGCCACCAAGTCTTCGTCACGACCTCAGTGAGCCATTTCCACAAAGCACCTTCCTCGGGCAGCAGCCGTCAATGAAAGAACCTGATAACTCAGCGACACCATTCTCCTTAAACCCAGGTCCGGCGGAACCACTCCTTCAGCCTAACCTACTCAACGGCTTGAGTGATGCAGCAATCTTTCCCTACCTGCCAAAAGTTTCTACCGCAATCCGCTCCGATGTAAATACAGGATTACATCAAGATGTGTTTGCGCCATCGCGTTGTAGCAATGTGTTCCTATCACCATCACTAGCAAGGGGCCTACAACAACAACGACGACAACAGCAAGATCACAAGCTGCCACATATTCCCAGGTTGCAGGTAATGCCACCATACCAACACGACCTTAGCGAGCCACTACCACAGAGTAACTTACTTGGACAGCAGCCATCGAGTAAAGAACCTGCAAAATCTGCCAAAGCCAAACTAGTTTGCTCGGAATGCAATAAGAGTTTCTCGTATCCGTCGGACTTCAAAAGACAAATATCGGTGCACACTGGCGAGAGGCCATATCAGTGCATAGAGTGTGGAAAAACCTTCAAGAGGAAGTATAGTCTAACTGTGCACAAGAGAACACACACAGGTTACAAACCATATAAGTGTACAATCTCGGGCTGTGAACAGGCATTCTCACAGTCCGGCAATCGCAACCGGCATGTGCTTCGCCACAAGGCGAATGTCAAGAAGCAAACTAAACCTGCCAGTGGATGCAACTGAATAGACACTGCTCCACTGGACCAGTATCTCCAGTTCAAACACGACAATGTCGGAAGTAGCACCAAATCAGAAGGTAACAGCGCCAGGAAATGCGGTTATAGGGGTGTACGTTTTTGGAAACATGATTTCTGTGTTGGCGTGCACTGTGTGTAATTTGAGCAATAGAATGATCTGACAAGTGTGTGTGTGTACAAGTAGTATCCTGGCCTAAACTGCATTTGCTGCTGCACCCATCCTATCACCCTCCGCTGGCAACACCCTCACGTCTTTGATTTATATATTGCAAAACAGTATATGTACAGGGTATTATATTGTTGTAGAACGATGTGTTGGTTTTCTGAATGATGAAATTTCCCGTGTCTCTTGTCTCGCGTATAGTTTGTTGTCGCATTTTTGGTTTGTCGAGTTGTGCTACAATGTTACCTTGTTCGTTTGTGGCTTTTCTCTTTTGCTGTGTTTCCTGTTGCTACATGTTGCTGTTGTGTATGTGGAACATTTTGGTCGTTTATTCAATGTACCCGTTTTTGGATTTAAGAGTTCAAATAAAGTAAACAAAGAAAGAAACAGGGGAAGAGTGTGGTGCTCCCTTCATGGGAGCTCATGGTTTTCCTGCCGACTTGAATTCTCACTACAAACAAATAACATCAAAATATATTTGTGGAATGTCAATAATGTCATCAAGGGGGGGGGGAGGGGCAGGAGTTGTAGAACAATGTACTTCCTCTCTGTATGATGATATCCCCCAAACTGTCTCTTGTTTCGTGTGCATGCGTGAGATAATAATAATAATAATAATAATAATAATAATAATTCTCGTCTACGTTCCAAAGGGAACTCACGACAATGGAGTGACAAAAAGCACCGCGGCAGAGAGAGAAAAGAGAAGATATGATATTTGACGAAAACAATCACGGTGTAGATTTCACATGAGTTCCAATACACCACATCAGCAAAGCCCTTTCTTAGAAAAATAAAAAATAAGATAAATGAAATGAAATCATTGGTCATCACAGTTAGTCATGTGCGTCCACACCAAAATTACAGCCGGTCATGTGTGTTCACACCACCGCAGAACAAATGTTACTCCACTTCTGCCGGTCAACTGCACAACTTCTTAGGGTTTCGAGGTGCCGGCTCGTCTTCAATGCGACGGCGGTGAACTTGACGTCTTGCTGGAGGGTGGTGACTAAACAGGACCTTGGAGCTCCCCTCCTGTGCCTCACAGCGTCCTCCATTGATGCGTATTTAATCATTGCTTGATTGCCTGGTGTCGATGATGGCTGGCGTAGGATGTGTCCAAGCAGACGCCATCTCGCTCGCTTTGCCATAGCGGATATTGGCTCAGTGTGAGCAAGCTCATACAGGTCATCATTCGACACAACACGAGGGTAGAATATACCAAGCATATGCCGAAGTTGCTTGCGATGGATCTTATCCACGGAGTCTTCCAGTGCCTTAGAGAGGCCTGCGCAGCCAATATTGTACGTGAGGATAGGAAGAACGTATGCGTTGTAGAGTCGTACCATGGTGTTAGTTTGTAGATGTTGCCGCCGAAACCAGATCGCCTTCATTCGACCAAATGCCACAGCAGAAAGACCAATCCTGCGTGTCACATCTTGTGCAGTGCCAAACAGAGAGCCCAGAGTCCTGATGCTTCTCCATTGCTCTTGACCACGGTGCACTGTTGTTTCTGAAACTGGTTCAAGGTACATCCTGACCCATTCCGTTTTAGAAACATTGACTTTCAGGTCCCACTTGTCGAAGATGTCCTCTGCAAGTGCCAGAAGCTGACGGAGGTATGTGTGGGACGTTGATATGAAGTCAGCGTCGTCGGCATATGCTGTTTCCGGTGGTATCTGCGCATCTGCAGTCGGTCTTGGTGGTAGTGATGATCGAAGATCACGTAGTGCAGCTTCGAGGTATACCGTAAACAGTACAGGTGAAAGTCCGTCTCCTTGTGGTATTCCCTTTGTGGTTGGAAATGCAGGTGACTTAAATGATTCTATCTTCACCTCAAGTGTCGTGTTGGCCATGAGGTATCGAATGATGCGTACCTCGTCGTCATTAGCAATCTGCTCACTGCGGAGTACTTGCAGAAGCTTCTCTCTGTTCACAGTATCAAATGCCTTGCTGAAATCAAGGCCGAGGACATGAATTTCTGCACTGAATCTCTCCACAATCGACGAAAGCCACCTCTTGCACCAGACTACATCCGCCGTCGACCTGTTGCGGCGAAAGCCGGACTGCCCGGGTGAAAGGTACTTCTCCACTCCAGGACGGATTCTGTTCAAGATAACGAGAGAAAGGCTTTTCCTGAGTGATGGGAGCAGGATGATCGGACGGAGATTAGCAGTAGGGCCCTTGGGCTTTCCTGGCTTCTGCAACGGGATGAGGGTGCCTTTGCCGACTTCGATGCCTTGGTGTGTTTCGAAAACGTTGTTGAGAATTGATGATATTAGCTTGGCTGTCGCGGGTCCGCTATACTTCAGGAGCTCTGCTGGTAGCTCGTCAGGGCCACATGCACGTCCATTCTTGAGGCGCCTAAAAGAATGCGCGGCCTCATGCTGTGTAATAGGGCAGTCTAGGGGCCTTGGAATGCCTTCAAAAGGCTCAATGACCCTGCAGGTGGCTGGTCCAAGCTGCTGTTGAAAGTGCTTAGCTACTACTTTGGCTTTCCCTTCATTATTTAGAATTCGCTTGCCATTCATATCCTCGACAGTAACAGCGCCATCACGCTTCGGTTGCAATTGCTTGACTGCTGCAAACATCGTGAGATGAGCATACGGAATTAGTGAGTCTTCAGTCTTGCCTTTTCAGTCTTCTTGTTCACCCGTGGAAGTTGTTAAGAGTGGCTTTTGCAGTAAAAAGACAACTGTCGCTGGAGAGACCTTGGGAGTGTTGTGTGCTACCCACCACCTCGACCAGCATATACACCATCCAACACCCGGTGAAAACACGTTAGACCTAGTTCTTTCCGACTTCACTACCACAGTATCAACCAACGTGCTTGTTCCCCTCGGCAGGTCCGATCATGCCATTTTGATATGCAACTTCAAAGCGGTTTCCGCACGCCGCGATCCTACAACCTCTCACAAGGTGTGGAAATACGACAGTGCTGACTGGAACAGACTTAGGGCATTTTACCGCGGTCACGACTGGTAGTCGATAATGTCAGACGATCCCACTCTGCTTCGCGAGCGATTGTATTTGTATTTGTATTTTTATTTCCATTGCTATCAGGTTCGGCCTCATTTCCTCTGTGATGCGCTGACGAGTCCACAAAGGACGAAACAGTTCTGTCCGCAGATTGTGTATTTGTATTTATATAATTATCTTATGGCACATCATGATGACGGCCAGTAAAACTGAGACAAGGGTGAAAGCCAAGAAACAACAGCAGTAAAACAGATAAAAGAATACAAATAAAAGGCAAAAGAAGCAGGACAAAAATGTTACGAGTTATGACTAACTGTCCACCAATGTAACCAGATCTTATACAGTCAGCGAGTGCGACAAAATGGCACAAAACTGACAAGGAGTACTGAGACATTTGGCGACCTGTTCTTCTTTTCACAATAATTTAATTGGCTCACCATCCGAGTTAAATATTGCACACCTGATGAGCCGTCATGACCTATACGGCGAAACGTACGTCGTGTGGAAATGAGGCCGAATAGAACAGTGAGTTTCAGAGGTGTTCATCAACTTTCATTACTTTCCTGACAAACAAAACTGTCTGGCTGACAACGTCTTGGCAAGACCAAAAACCGCCAGAACAGAACGGAAAACAATTAGGTTGTATCCAGAAAGATAAGCACGAGAGATTCAAATATATTCAAATAACAGCAGCCACGTGGTGCATACGACGCATCACACGGAAAAGGCATGCATAGTCCAAGTGTGTCGCGGCGTGCAAGGCACAGCGAGCAGTAAACTTATTAGTATGTACCATGCGATAATATGGAATGCATCATTCTGTCGTCCACATGACTGTATCAAAGGAGGCGAAATCGCCTGTTTGTGGTGCGACGTTAAATAAACTTCTACAACAACAACAACAACAACATCACGACGTCACAATCAGTGTGTCTCATCGGTAGACCTTCTGAACAACTTGTTATTGTACATAACTAGTCCATCAATTCATACATGATAGTGGAGTTCAGTAGGGTGTTGACGTTTCGGTTTGTCACTATTCGTCTTCCCTTTCTACGTTCATTACATAAACTTGAGCCACCCAAGTTGGGTGGTCTGTTGCTTTGCGTCGTCGAGTTGTAGTAAGGCCGGTCTGTCCAATAGTCTTACTAGTTTCGTCATCATCCAGTAACTTTCGGCATTTTTTGTTGCGGTGATGCGTAGCTCGTGCGCTTCTTCGTTGCGCTTTCCTTCCCCTCTCCGACCTTTCCAAACCTAAGCCTTCCAATTTGGAAGGTTGTTGGTTTGCGCCTGGGAGACGTGTTGGAGCTAGGTGTCAGGTCGCCGAATGTCTCAGTACTCCTTGTCAGTTTTGTGCCATTTTGTCGCGCTCGCTGACTGTATAAGATCTGGTTACGTTGGTGGACATTTAGTCATAACTCGTAACATTTTTGTCCTTCTTCTTTTCACAATAATTTAATTGGCTCACCATCCCAGTTAAATAAAAGGCAAAGAAGGCAAAGGAGGAGACAAACCAGCAGTATTTTATGCAAATACATGAAACCTATAATTGAGCAGAGATTTTAGCAACAAAAGTATCCATCAACGTGCTGGTCTTGGCCTGCGTTGGTAATGTTGCCCAAAACACATAGCCAGCAAAGATCGGGGATGTAGTGAATAGGGTGGAGCCAGCGCGTGAAGACAGAATGAGTTCCGGGTATTCCGTGTTTCGGAGAACCAGTTATAAACCTGCATATGCAAGGGTATTTATTTGGTAATATTTTATGTATGAGAACACACAGGTGGTACTTATGTCGAGTGGAAAGGGACTGATCTTGGCATTGACGGCGGCCATTCTGCAAGGCATGGACCAGTACATCCCCACCAAAGTCTTCACCACTCGTTCCTCTGACCCTCACTGGTGGACTCCAGAGGGCATCATTACTGAAGAGGCAAAGGAGAAGCAATGGAAGAAGTGGAGGCGGAACCCGCACCTCAAGGTCTCTTGCATTGCTCCTGTAAACTGAGCTGTCCACACATAGCAGATCGCTCATATGTCTAGCGTCAATTTTTTTTTACATACACAATGTAAATTTATTACTCAAATTTTGAAGATCAAAAGGAAAGCTTTGCAATAATAACAACAATAAAACGTAGCCTGTAGAATGTAAAAAGTCACTGAGTACAGTTTAATTCAATATCCATGTCCAGCATTTATAATAAAAATAATCTGCTGCAATTTATAGATTCTCACATGCGAGCAACCTGGGCCTCAGCAACAACCAGCTCAGCAGACTCCGGATGCCGAACCGATCGCTCACGGAAAAGACCCCGTGAACCCCGCAAACACATGATGCATGATCGCAACAGGGCAAATGAGAGACGGCATCTGATGTAAGATATTAGGTAGGTAGGTAGGTACATTTTTATTTGAATTCGCAGAACCAAACGGGCGGTGTCGCCCAATTACATGGAAGCGAATGGAAACAGTAAAATATTGTAGGAAATAGCCTAACATGATAGCAGGGTGTAGTACAAAGCAAAGAACGCTCAGTCAATGAATAACGTTAACGTTAGAATACAACAACGGGGAGGCGGTAAACAGCACATGACTGGTACTGTGCAAACGTTCAAAGATTCCTGTAGTGTTCAGTAGTGGGTGCTACTGCTAGCAAGACAGAACGGGAGGCAGGCTTGTTTGAACTGGTGGTACTGGGTAATACCACGCACGTAGGATGGCAGGGTGTTCCATAAAATGGACCCGCGAGCGGTTGGACGGTCGTGGCCGGCTTTGGAGGCAGATTTGGGCACTCGAAGGCCCAAGCTGCGTTGTGCGCGCGTTGTTCGAGTACTGGGATGCTCCAGAAGGGCTTGCAGTGCATTGCTTGCCCGACCATTCGAGCAACGCCAGATCATAATAAGGGTCTTTTGCTTGTGGAGCTCTTCGATGCCATACAGCTGCAGACGATATTACGTGGGAGTACTGCTCCTTCCTCCTTTCCGCTCTCAATAACGCGATTCGGCGATAGAGTGATGTCGCCGCTCTTCCCATGCCACCACTTGCCGACAGCACAACAGGCATGAACGTCGCATGCTCCACCTCTCTCACTCTCTCTTCATAACATCGTCGCTTTTCTTTTTCATGGCGCCGATAGACAGTGGTGTGTGGTGCAGATCGATTTGAGCGTGCATGAGGATTAAAAACCCGTATATCAAGTAAAGTACGCTCAAAACGACTGCCCCACAAACCACTGACCGCTACATCAAGCGTCAATCGCCTGCGCCACACACTCAGGTGCCAGTCACTTAGTGACAAACAATGGTGGACCAACATGAAGAAGGTCAATGGTGTTACACGCAACTCCGCTAGTGTCCCTCTGCTAGTCGACAGCCATGGCAAGGAGTATCACGCCTCAACAGAGAAGGCTGAGTGCCTGGAAAAGCATTTCTCCTCGAAATGCAGCCTGGGCGACTAAGAACCGACTGTCAATGACCATCCTGCGGTGACCACCCCGACCCACGAGCCATTAGAGCACGTACATTTCCGAGAAGCTACAGTCCAGCGGTATCGTGCAAGGCTAGTCCCATCCAAAGGCATCTGGATCTAACTGTATTCCATCTCTGGTGTTGAAAGAGTCCTGTAAGGAACTTGCCGCTCCCATCACGTAACTGTTTAGTGCTAGCTTTGGTGCCGGTGTTGGACCGTCCCAATGGAAACTCGCTCACGTGGTCCCGGTATACACGAAGCCACCTCGCTCTAGGCCATCCAAATACCGGTCTGTATCCTTGCTCTCCATTTTATCCAAGGTTATGGAGAGTATTATCAACCAACAAGTCACCAATTTCCTGGAGCGCAATCACCTGCTGCCTGACAGCCAGTTTGGTTTTAGGCGTGGACGAGGCACAGCCGAGACCTTCTTACAGCACTCCAGAGCGAATGGGTGCAGATTGTAGCTGGGGGGGGGGGGGGTGGGGGTGGGGGCGGACTGTGTCCCAATACAGGAGTCAAACGTTCCCTGTAGAAGTTTCGTTTTACGTTAGGCTTCAAATTTGTTCATGTGATCAATCGTACCGACTGTCCTTGTTTTACTTTCTCGATTGCTTGAACGCGATCCTTCAGCATCAGGACCTTGCGGTGCTGCTTTGTTTCTGGATTGCTTGATGTCATCGTCGATTCGTCTGTATGGCGGGGTGTCAGAGCCTCTCTGTCTTCGTTTCTCCTCCGAGTAGTAACATCTATCAGAGAGCGCTTTCGATGCGCTCTCCAAGACGTTTCCTATCGTGTTTATTCTTGACAGAGCTTGAAATTTGGACAGGTATCGTGCAGTCCACACCGATTCGACAGTCAAAATGACCTGTGTTCATTTGTTCAGCTGTAGTATCAAAAGAGTCCTTTCAGGACCATGAAAAATCAGCAAATTTTCCAGAAGGAGCTTCGAGCAACATTTGATTTCGTACATCGCGGTCGCTAGTTACGGGTCAATAATCGTCTTTGGGGCAAGAAAAGGCGGTCGGTGGTCGCGTTCAGCAGTTAGTCGCTAGTCACAGTGCATTTTGAATATGAGACCGTCCGTGCCTGGCGAAGTGGTCGGTAGTACCAGGCTGGTCGCTAGTCACGGTGGTCTTTAGTTACAGGTTTTACTGTACTAGCGAATTTAGCGATCGACTCATTGGCTCCAACTACCGACCAGTGTCACTTTTGCCAGTGATATCCAAAGTGCTTGAGAAGGTAGTACACCGACAACTTTTGGCATTCTTCGAAAATCATCCGGAACTCGGTGCACTACCGTTGAGCTGGGCGGCACTACCTTAAGGGAAGTGAGTGTAATTCGCTGCCTTGGTATCCTTATCGATAACAAGCTCTCATTTGTTCCACACGTAGATCACCTCACCAGCAAGGTGTCACGCAAGATAGGCGCGTTGCGACGCACCTTCCGCCAAATGGCAGCATTTGCCCGTCGCCAGTACCTGCTTAGTGTGATTCATCCCGACCTTGAGTATTGTTTCCCTGTTTACGCATCTCACCTATCAGCACAGTCCAGGGAGAGATTGTTTACCTTGTTCCGTAGAGCTGTACGAGTTACCTGCGGTGCTTCATATCATGCTGCTGTACCACCCCTTCTTGCTTCTCTTCAAATAAAACACCTTGAATATCGATACATTTATCAATTTCTTACGTTTACGTTTATTTGTCATATTGTTCTGCCTGCATCATGCTTACGCAGTCTTTTCCCTTTGCCCACCTCTAAGCGGTCAACTCGTGGAACTACAACAAACAATTTGTCAATTTGCTTGTATAAATCCATGGTAGGGTACAATTCCTTTTCCTCCAGAGCATCCCTTATGTGGAATGCCCTCCCTGCTCACTTGAAAGGAAGTGAGGACATTAGATCATTTTCTACAGAACTTTTGCACGCTCTAAATGACGAAAAATTGACTATATCCCTATATCCCTCCTTTTTGAAAATGTATTTCACCAATAAAATAAGGCTTGGAATTTTTTAAACATGAATATCGACGGACTTGCCCCTTCTGTTCATGCATTGCCCTGCTCTAGTAATGGTTCATGAATCCGCCCAGTCCACATTCCTTCTCCGTTTCTCTCTAGTAATGGTTCATGAATCCGCCCAGTCCACATTCCTTCTCCGTTTCTCTCCGTTTTTCTTTCCTTTCAGTTGCATCTTCCTCTCTGCTCTGTTATATTTTCTCTTTTCGTTCGTCCCTCTTGATATTTGTACTTTGTACTGTTGAGGCAACGAACTGAAATAATAAAAACCAACCAAACCAAACCAACCGGAGGAGCAGTTTGCTTACAGGCGCAATCACAGCTGTGAAGACCTTTTGGCGTATGCAATAAACGACTGGCAGTTGGCCTTGGACAAGAAGCAGCTGTGTGGAGCCATGTTTGTGGACATGAGCAAGGCCTTTGACCGCGTTCAGCATAGCAAGCTCGTGCGGGAACTGGCTTCAGTTGGCGTCGAAAGTGTGGCATTGCTTTCGTTCGCAGACTACCTTACTGGGAGAACCCAGCAGGTCGTTGTCGGCGATGCCCGGGGCAGTACAGAGCCCTGCTCACGTGGTGTACCACAAGGCTCCTTGTTAGGCCCCTGACCTTTCTGCATTTATATCCGCCGTACCCCTCAGAAATTTCAACATTGCCGTGCTCTCCTGTTTGCGGACGACATCGCGTTCTACGTCATTGGTCGCAAGGCTTCAACCGTGCTCAGAATGCTTCAGACAGATCTCTTGAATCTGGAGGACTTCTTCAGCGAGCGGGGACTGGTGCTGAATCCCAAAAAGTCTCAGCTACTGCTGCTCAGACGACCTACTGCGCAACTGGACGTGATCCCCAGCATCACCTGCAAAGGCAAGGTAATCCCCGAGTCCAGCTGTACCTTGGCCTCCTCTCGGACTTGTCGCTCAGCTTCGAGCAGCAGGTTGAGCGTGTGTGCGCAAAGGCACAGTGCAAGGTTGCCTCATTACGCCACGGGCGCCGCGATGTCTCCATGACCGGCCGCCGCTTGTTTTACCTGACAATTGTCCAGAGTACCTTGGACTATGCCAGCACATGTTATGTTCACTGCTTGTCTGCTAAACTCAGAGACAAACTTGAGTCAACCAGCAATAGTTGCCTAAGGCGAGTGTTTGGCCATGATCAGTATACTTCTATCGATTTCATTCTCACCAAATATACGGTAATTCCGCGCATATAAGCCCATGGGCCTATATCCGGATATAAACCCACCTCCGTTTATAATCCCATGGGCTAATAAACAGGCACACATACGACTCACTTGTCAAGTAGAATTTTTTTCACAATATGGACTCTTGCTACCATGGTACAGCAGGTCAGTGCAGGTCAGTGCAGGTCAGTGGAGTTTAGTAGTTTACCAGTAGAATATGATAGGCCCACTATGAGAATGGACTTGTACTTTTCGTGAACCTTCAAAATTCGATTTTTGGCCCATAGGCTAAAAACCGAACATGTTTTACTGGATATTTTATTCCCAAACTGCATTATTTCACATATAAGCCCATGGGCTTATATGCGCGGAATTACGGTAACCTGTTAAATGGGCTTATATGCGCGGAATTACGGTAACTTTCTCTCGCCGTGTAAACTTGAAGCTGTTTGTGTTTGTTTTTGGTGTCTATCTCGTTGCACCAGTCCTCTTTTAAGCACGATACTTATCCCCCTCCCCCCCCCCCTCCCGCTCTGCATCATGCCGCACAAATGCTGCTATCCGCGGTAAAGCTTCAGCCGCTCTGAACCTACCCAGAGCTACGTCTCGTTACGGCCTGAATGCTATTTCATTTTTGGCAGCAGACATATGGAACATGCTTCCACCTGGATGTCGTCAAGCTAAGCCCCTTTCTGCATTTGTCACAAGCACCAAGTCATTTTGCACACATTTTCGATTTTCAGAACCTCTCTAAGATCACCTAACGTTATTTAAAAAAAAAAAAGAATGGGATACGGAGCTTGGGTTGGCTGTGACTCAGAGTTTCACGCCTGTGGCGATCATCAGACAGCAATGATTACAAAAACTCAATGAATATTCTTGATATAGTGTGGTAAGGTGCTAGTGGAATCAGAGAATTTAAGCGCAAATAAGGTCAAGCGGTGATTCTATGCATGTACTTGCAAGATCAGCGCCAGACATCAGGTGTAATCCTGGTTTATGTAACTGGAGGTGTGAAGTTAGATAGGTAGAATTTAAATTCTTTGTATGAAGCTCTGCCCCCCGGTGCATTAAGCACTCTTTCGAGGACCACACCCAACTTTCCGTGTGTAACGTTATTTATAGAGTAATATGATATCCATCAACTCTCCAGGTAGAAAACTGCACAGGCGTGCAGATAACCATGCATGTGAGTGCTGAACTAAAACACACAATGGGTTCTGTGTGCATTATGCAAAGAAGCAAGCAAACGACACCTCAAAGAGAGAGTAAGATTAATATGATTGTATCCCACCCCTCCAAATTGAAAACTACACAATACTACCCCAGCCCATGCACACACGGCATGCACGCGCTCATCTCTATTAATTATACTTAACAACCACACAAGCCGACCTGTTTGGGAGCTATTACGCGTTGTATTATCAGGGCATAGGCAACAATTGCCGCATGCAGTATGCAATACTATGGACCGATGCCGTAGTATCGCAGGCAACAATTGCCGCATGCAGTATGCAATACTATGGACCAATGCCGTAGTATCGCAAGCACCAATGTGCGTTAGACTGGCCAATGCCAGGGCTAATGGGGGCAACAATTGCCCGGCGTGTCAATACACGCATACGGTAGGGATGCACTTGTGAGCACATGTAGGCGCACTTGGCTCAATGCCGGCCTGACCCACGATCCCTACCGTTCTCCCTTCCGGGATGGCTTAGAATAGAATGATGGTTAGAGATGATGGGGTGGGTGGTGGTGCTCAAAAACTGGCCAAGGTTGTCAAGCGATCTGACTGTTGGCGCAGCAAGGATGAAGAAGAAACAGCATCGAGAGCCGGAGTAATGCGCATGCTCCGCGTGGTCCCGTGCCGGGGCGCGGGAGTTCGGAGTGCGTGTTCTGCACGGGCACGTGATGCGCTATGGCAAGTACGTGCAAATTATGTTAGGAATGTAATTGTTGGTGGGTTGCTAACTTCACTTACCGTGCCATGCACGGAAACTTATATTTAACAACCACACAAGCCGACCTGTTTGGGAGCTATTACGCGTTGTATTATCAGGGCATAGGCAACAATTGCCGCATGCAGTATGCAATACTATGGACCAATGCCGTAGTATCGCAGGCAACAATTGCGGCATGCAGTATGCAATACTATGGACCAATGCCGTAGTATCGCAAGCACCAATGTGCGTTAGACTGGCCAATGCCAGGGCTAATGGGGGCAACAATTGCCCGGCGTGTCAATACACGCATACGGTAGGGATGCACTTGTGAGCACATGTAGGCGCACTTGGCTCAATGCCGGCCTGACCCACGATCCCTACCGTTCTCCCAAAATACAACATGACCCAAACAGGAATTATCAGCATTACTATAGTTATAGTATAATAGGTATATCATATGTACACTACAGCTGTTGCTAGGGCCGTCCAATGCGGCTACTCATTAGCATAACGGGCAGAGACTAGAACAATGCCGCTGGCAATGCTCTGTATGCGACAGGGGTGCGGACATAGCGGAGGTAGGCAGAGCTTTGCCACCTGCCGGCGGTCTTCAGCACGTACTCAGGCACGCCAGCTTTGCCTGCCAGCGTTGCAGCGCCTCGTCTGAGGCTGTGGCTGCGCACGTCTTTGTTAGGCAAGGCTGTTTGCAGTAGCCTGTTGATGTTATGCGGCTTCAGGGGCGTGCCGTCATCATAGCGATAGAGCGGGCCAGGTGCCGAGCCACGGGCTGCTAGGTAGCTGGCGGCTGCCGTGTGCGGGCGTGTCGGCGAGCCTGTCCTCCTGACGCTAATGTCCTGGCCGCTGCCGTATTGGCTCGTCTTTGTCACACGCAGGCGCAGCTCCACGCGGTCTGGGTACATGGTCGCATCGCTGTACTCAAGGCCGGCGCCCCGTGCCGTGAAGGTGTACTCGTTGACTCTGAGCAGCCGGTGGAAGGCCAGAGTCACGGCGCTCCAGAGCATGGCGCGGTTGTGCGGGCTAGGCACGGTGGACTGCAGGTAGTGCTGTACGCCAGCCAGATCGTCCAAAGTTGCGGCCCGCGTCGTCAACTGCTGAAGGGTGGACTGCGCTGGTTGTGTCGGCACTGCGTCGGCAGTTGGGCTGCGAGTCCAGAAGCGTCGACGACCTGACCCAAACAGGATTTATCTACATTACTATTACACTACAATTGATGTGAGTGCCGTCCAATGCGGCTGCCCATTAGCATAGTGGGCAATGCGCTCAACGTACCGGATATGGAACAATGCTGCTGGCACTGATCAGTCACTGGGTATGGCTTGCCCTAGTGCGGGGTGACAAGCGTTCGGAGCGCTGCAGCGAAGCGTATGTTGTGCTGGAGCTGCCCGCCAGGCCCTGGCGGATGAGGTCCATGGTTGCGTCATCAACTGCTGAAGGGTGGACTGCGCTGGTTGTGCCGGCACCGCTTCGGCAGTTGGGCTGCAAGTCCAGACGCGCTGACAACCGGACCCAGACAGGATTTATCTGCATTACTATTACACTGCAATTTATGTGAGTGCCGTCCAATGCGGCTGCCCATTAGCATAGTGGGCGATGTGCTCGAAGTACAGGATCTGGAACAATGCTGCCGGCACTGATCAGTCCCTGAGGTTGGCTTGCCCTGGCGCAGGGCGACAAGCGTTCGGAGTGCTGCGGCGAAGCGCATGCCATGCTGGAGCTGTCCGCCAGGCCCTGGCGGATGAGGTCCATGGTTGCGTCGTCAACTGCTGGAGGGTGGACTGCGCTGGTTGTGTCGGCACCACTTCGGCAGTTGGGATGCGAGTCCGGCAGCGCTGACAACCTGACCCAAACAGGATTTATCTGCATTACTATTACACTGCATTTGATGTGAGTGCCGTCCAATGCGGCTAGCCATTAGCACAGTGGGCAATGCACTCAAAATACAGGATCTGGAACAATGCTGCCGGCACTGATCAGTCCCTGAGTGTGGCTTGCCCTGGCGCAGGGCGACAAGTCTTCGGAGCGCGGCAGCGAAGCGCATGTTATGCTGGAACTGGCCGCCAGGCCCTGGCGGATGAGGTCCATGGTTGCGTCGTCAACTGCTGGAGGGTGGACTGTGCAGGGTGTGTCAGCACTGCGTCGGTAGATGGGCTGAGAGTCCGGAAGCGCTGTACTCGAAGACGAGTAAGAGACTTAGCAGGATCATTGCAGTCAATGCAGAGTCACCGTTGGGCTGAGAGTCCACATCAGCCGGTCTGTTGAACGGAAGGGGGAAGATCTAAGGCCAAATGGTGGTGCCTTATCTACATGGTACGAACCTTCCCAAAAATGCCAAGCCGGGGCCAGACATGAGGGGAAACAGGCCAAAGCCGCCAGGCATACTTCGTGTCAGCTTTAGAGAGGAGAGCTCAGCATCAGGGACCTAAATTTCCGAGCCATCTTCAAGATTATGGGCTGGTGCGAAAACAGCTCCGGGGGCCCTGGAGGGGTGTGCTGCTGCGTCAGTCGCACAATACGTGCTCCAAGCGTCGCGAACCTCCTCCCGACTAAAGTCTCCCAGGCCAGCGATGGGGCTGCAGTTGCCTCGGCTAGGTTCTGCTCCGCTGCCGGAGCGGCCAAGTCCTCGCGTACAGTAGTCTGGAGCCAACTTCAACTCGAGCAGGCGAGTCCGCGGAGTAGGTTTTGTTCCTGTCGGGTCTAAATAATTGCGGGATGCCAGTGCGTTTCGCAGCTCAGCAGAGCGCATTTTGGCTGGACATCGCTCACTGACAGAGACATGGTTGATCGGATATTGATCAGAAACTGGCCGCGATTGTCAAACAATTTGACCGTCAAGGCAGCAAAGCAAAGAGCGTTATGGCTGGACATCGCTCACTGACAGAGACATGGTTGATCGGATATTGATCAGAAACTGGCCGCGATTGTCAAACAATTTGAACGTCACTGCGTCAGCGCAGCAAAGCAAACGGAGCGTTTTGGCTGGACATCGCTCACTGACAGAGACCTGGTTGATCGGATATTGATCAGAAACTGGCCGCGATAGTCAAACAATTTGACCGTCAGCACAGCAAAGCGAAGAGCAAGCTCAAAAACTGGCCAAGGTTGTCAAGCGATCTGACTGTTGGCGCAGCAAGGATGAAGAAGAAACAGCATCGAGAGCCGGAGTAATGCGCATGCTCCGCGTGGTCCCGTGCCGGGGCGCGGGAGTTCGGAGTGCGTGTTCTGCACGGGCACGTGATGCGCTATGGCAAGTACGTGCAAATTATGTTAGGAATGTAATTGTTGGTGGGTTGCTAACTTCACTTACCGTGCCATGCACGGAAACTTATATTTTCAATCACAGCCTTTCAGTTTTTGCCCAGATCACCACTTCTCACCCACCTTCACATGATCGCAGATTAGCACACCATACACCTGACACCCTTGCCCTATCAACCATGACTTGCAATATTTGGAATGGTCTATCTTCTACGCACGCCAACACCTATGAATAATTTATACTCCTACACCCCTACAATTTACTCTTTCTCACATGTATCGATCCGCAGCTCTTATTCTGCGTTACCTCCAGCACCACTAACTATCTGTACATTTTGTTTATGTTTAAACTTGTGTATTTAAGCTTTGCCATGGACAATAGC
Source organism: Sycon ciliatum (assembly GCF_964019385.1). Taxonomy (NCBI): domain Eukaryota; kingdom Metazoa; phylum Porifera; class Calcarea; order Leucosolenida; family Sycettidae; genus Sycon; species Sycon ciliatum. The sequence continues at coordinate 52,129,548 of NC_088643.1, read as the reverse complement.
AACGCAGGAAGGATGAGTCATTTTACCTTTGATCAACTAAGTCACAGTCCTCTAGCGTCAAACCGCTTTGGTAACACAAGACCAATAACCCAGCGCACCAACACCATTCACCTATCTCCGAAGTTCGGCGGCTCCAAATCTTCAGCACTATGACAACTTGTGTGATGGAGTACTTTTTCCGTCCTTGCCACAAGTCTCCACGGGCGAGAGCTCCAATGTAAACACAGGACTCGTACATCATGATGTGTTGGCGATTTTGGGTGATAGTAATGTGATATCAGCACCAGAGCCAGCAATGGCCTTACACCGATGAAGACAACATAATATCCGGTCGCCACATAAATCCAGCTTTCTAGTCATACCACCAAGACAACAAATGCAAGTTGCGAGTACAAAGTTGCGACAGTCCGTGCGAAGTATCCCACTTCATTCGACGTAGAGCGTAAATTTGCACGCATTCCTCGTTTTTCAGGACCTCTGGAATGTCACCTAGCGTTATGTCGAGAGTAATACCTCAACTCTTCAGGTAGAAAACTGCACAGGTTGGCAGATAACTGTGCATGTGTGTGCTGACATACCATCCTAAAACAGGAGATACTTTCAGTGTGAATTATGGCAAGAAGCAACCGAACGACACCTCAAAGAGTATGCTTATAAAGAAGCCCCCCCCCCCCCCAGTGCATGCACACTCACATTACACACTCTTCTACTTTAGATCACAGACTCTCGATTTTAGCCCACATTACCACACCTCAACCGCCTTCAGCTGATGGCAGACTACTGCAGCACACCATCACCCTGACACACCTACCCTATTGAGCATGACTTGCCACATTTGCAACGTCTATCTTCCACGCACACCAACACCTATGGTTAGACTACGCACCTACACCCCTAACAATTTTCTCTTTCTCACTTGTATCGACCCGCAGCACTAACATTGCATAACTCCAGCACCACTAACAGAGAGACATTCCCACCTACACCTCAAAATCGAATCTCATTACCATCAACTCCCTATTAACTCGTACCACCACCCAGATTCATGCCTATTCACTGCAACCCTTGTTCAGAACCTCTCCAATTTGTTTCTGTGCCGACTTGTGAATTTTAGTCTTTTCCATTGACAATAGCAACGCAAGCAGGATGAGCCAGTTTACCTTTGATCAACTCAGTCAGAGTGGTGTAGCTTCAAACCCCTATGCTCACGACGCTTTGGTTCCACAAGACCAATCACGAAGCGCATCGACACCATTCTCCTACCTACAAGGTTTGGCGGCACCAAATCTTCAGCTCAAGGATCACGAGCACTATGACAACTTGTTTGATGGAGTACTTTTGTCCTCCTTGCCAGAAGTCTTTACGGGCATGGGCTCCAATATGAACACACGACTCGTACATCATGATGCGTTTGCGCATTTGGGTGATAGTAAGTTGACGGCAGCACCAGCGCCAGCAATGGCCTTACAGTCAGGACGACAGCATCTGCAGCCGCCAAATAGTCCCGGCTTACTTGACTTGCCACCAAGTCCACACGACTTCCACCAGTCGCTACCACAGAGTAACGTATTCGGAAAGCAGCCGTCAATGAAAGAACCTGAAAACCCAGCGACAACATTCTCCTTCCACCATGGTCAGACGGCACCGACCCTTCCACATAGCCTAATGCCGAATAACCAGCATACTTCCAACAGCTTGAGTGATGCAGCACTCTTTCCGTTCCCGCCACAATTTTCTAAAGGCGTCAGCTCATTTGGAAATATAGGATTCCCTCATGATGTGTTTGCGCCTACTGGTGACACGAATGCGATCGCAGTGTCAAGGCAAGGACGACAACATATTGCAAGTTTACCAGAAATGCAACCAAATCGTCGTCACGACCTTAGTGAGCCATTTCCACAGAGCACCTTACTCGGGCAGCAGCCGTCAATGCAAGAACCTGATAACTCAGCAACACCATTCTCCTTAAACCCAGGTCCGGCGGAGCCACTCCTTCAGCCTAACCTACCCAACAGCTGGAGCGATGCAGCAATCTTTCCCTACCTGCCAAAAGTCTCTACGGCCATGCGCTCTGATGTAAATACAGTATTAAATCATGATGTTTTCGCGCCATCGTGTGGTATTGATGTGTTGCTATCACCATCACTAGCAAGGGGCCTACAACAACAACAACGACAACAACAACATCACAAGCCACCACATATTCCCCGGCTGCAGGTAATGCCACCGCATCACCATGACCTCAGCGAGCCACTACCACCGAGTAACGTACTTGGACAGCAGCCGTCGACTAATGAACCTGAAAAAATTGCCAAAGCCAAACGAGTCTGCCCGGAATGCAAAAGGGGTTTCTCGTATCCGTCGCAGCTCAAAAGACACATGACAGTGCACACTGGCAAGAAGCCATATCGTTGCACAGAGTGTGGACAAGCCTTCTCGCAGAACAATAGTCTAACTTTGCACATCCGGAAACACACCGGGGAGAAGCCATATCATTGCGACAGATGCAACTCACGTTTTTATGACCAATCAGCACTAAGCAACCACACGAGAACGCATACAGGCGAGAAACCATACAAGTGCACTATCCCGGGCTGTGAACAGGCATTCTCACAATCCGGCAATCGCAACCGCCATGTGCGTAGCCACAAGGCGAATATTGAGAAGCAAACCAAACCTCCCAGTGGATGCAACTAACAGACAGTGCACTATTGCTCCCGCATCACCAGTTCAAAAACAACAATGTCGGCAGGAGCAGCAAATAAGAAGATACCAGGGAAAGAAGTTTCCGTTTACGTGAGATTAATTCCAATTATGGGCAGGGGCATGCTTTTCACACTGGGGCGCACTGTGCCGAATATGAGCAATAGAAGAATCTGACATGTGTGCGTGTGTGTGTGCCTTTAGTACTACTATTAATTTTGGGTATGTACGTTTCATACCCTCAACTTCCAAAATATGGTGCCACACCCAGACCGCCAAACATGCACGTGTATTCGTACTTGCCTAAAAATGCATTTGCCGGTGCAGACATCCCTCCACCCTCCGCGATCAAAAACCCTCACTTCATTGATTTATATGATACAAAATAGCATAGAGTTTTGGCTTGTTTTGGTACAATGTCAGCTGGCTCGTTTGTGGTTTTTCTCTTTTGCTGTGGTTTCTTTTGCTACATGTGACTGTTGAGTGTTGTGCATGTGGAACGTGGTGTTCGTTTGTTCCGTGTACTGATTTTTAGAATGTCATCAAGGTGGCAGGCGATGTAGAACGATGTGTTGTTTTTCTGCATGATGACATTCCCCAAACTGTCTATTGCCTCGCATAGATGCGTTATATGAGCATTCGTGATTTTTGAGTCTTCAGTTTTGTCTTTTTCAGTCTTTTTGTTCCTTCCAGTGGAGTTATTGTCCCTGGTATCCCGTCATGTCCTTTGTTCAAATACGTTGATGCAAACAAACGAGTGCTTGTCTCCTGTGTCCAGCGCCCCTGGGTACGAATGGCCGTGATACCGTTACAGTATGTATCGGTACTCTACGAAGTACTGCATGTCGAAATAGCAATGGGGATGCAGCAGTGCGAATATCAGATGGATTTCTATTTTATCTGTCTGCAGCCAAATAAGAAAGATAAAACAGACCCGTAGCGTGAATGAAAATAGCAGGGTAGAACTAAGCTATTGGGGGAGTGAATGCAATCTCGACATTGTAAGGTATTAGGTACTGAAGAGCGGAGTACAAAGAGGTCGCAAAAAAGGACACCATCGACATTGGTAGCGGTTCCAAATCTCCCGATCAGCCAGAAGATCTCCCGATTTTTTGATGCTTTTGAAACCTCTCCCGATCTCCCGCCTAACAACAAAAACCTCCGTTTTCTTTGCTACCAACTTTTCGTCAACTTCATAAACCTCAAACAAAGACACCAGCATAGGGTAAATATCAAGAAAAAACACGCACACATGCACTAGAGGCAGCTCTGGTGCTGCCATCAATTTACTATCACCCGGAGGCGCAAACACATCTTGATGTACGAGTTCTGTATTTACAATCGAGTCAATGCCGGTAGAGACTCATGGCAAGGACGGAAAGGGTGGTGTGTCATGCAGGCTGCTAGTATAGCCCGGGTGATCCCGCACCAAGTAGTTAGGCTGAAGGATTGGTGCTAGGCCCCAGCGGATATTGCTAACATTATATCTAGCATATTGAGCACATTCTGGAAACTAGCATTACGCTAGCATAATCCCGTACGTTTTGCAGAAAACTAACTAAGGCCACGCCGTTTTTTCTATGTTTCGCGTCACCTTATTCGATGAAATCAATGAGGGAGCCGGAGGGCGAAAAAAATAAAAAAGCCATCCAAAAAAAGAAGTGTACGTGCATTGCATGCATTTGTGTACAGTGAAGCGACGCGGCGCTGTTCATGTACATGTACATGAATACATGAGTGTATACCCTATGCCATGCTTGTGGTCCAAACCCAGGCGCTAGGCAGCATGATGATTGTGTGACTTGCGCCCAGCTTATTACACACATGTACATGACTGTACATGTGTGTGAGCCGAGTACAATCATTCGATAAATAGAACAAATATATAAATTTTGATGCCAACATAATAGTTACGTATAACAATCATGTTCGGGGTTTTTTCTACCAGCTACCACGCCTTTGCCTGCTGAGTAATAATAATTCTGTGGATCTTGTATATTCAGAATTCAAGCATTATCAGTGCTTTTTTGGAGCAGAATGCGAGTATATTGAAAAGCAGAATCCATCAAATTCTCCAGCATTATCCGCCGGGGCCTAATTGGTGCATTCAGTCGTACTTCGGAGGTAGGAGAATGGTGTCCGTGCACAGTGTGATTGGTCTTCGGTTGAACCCAGGGAGTCGTAAAATACCGGGAGGCCACACGAGATGCACAACCGCGTCGGATGATTGACTCAGCTCGGGCACGAGTGCTGAGGGAAAAATATAGAATCCCCATGAGGTCAAAGCGGCAGGTCATGCACAAAGGACGCGTTCGCTGTTTGGTCCCAAAAATCAAAAATCAAAAAATCCTGCTTCCAAGGAATCGTCCGAGTGTCAGCAGTTGATTTGGTGATTCTAAGTTTGTGCCTTGACGGGGTAAAGGATGATGGAGCTTGACAGAGACGCCTGCCAAAGTGATGAGTCCACCGTGGAAGATGTAGATGACGCCATGTATCGAACGCAGTTTTCTGGGGCTCATCACCTACTATCAACGCTTCATTCCGAAGATGTCAACTATCCTGAGTCCACTAACAGCGCTGCTGCAAAAAGGAGCGGCGTTCGAATGGACAGATGAGTGCCGACAAGCCTTCCAAGAGGTCAAGCAGGTGCTGTCATCCCAACAGGTGCTCACACACTATGACCCGACACTGCCCGTTCGTCTCGCAAGTGATGCGTCACCATACGGGGTTGGAGCGGTCTTGTCGCACATTCTGCCATCTGGAGAAGAGCGACCGATCGCATATGCCTCTCGAAAGCTCTCGAAAACGGAACAGGCATACTCACAGATCGACCGTGAAGCGCTCGCAATAGTGTGGAGTGTGAAACGCTTCCACAACTACCTGTACGGCCGGCATTTTGATCTGCTCACGGACCACCAGCCGCTGGTATCAATCTTCCACCCGAAGAAAGGCCTGCCTTCTATGACCGTAGCACGTCTTCAACGCTATGCGATGTTCCTGGCCGGACATGACTACACAATCATGTACCGCCAAACAGACAAGCATTGCAACGCCGACGGATTGTCACGCCTGCCAGTAGGAAATCCTCCGGCACCAGATACGGCAGAGGAAGCGGTCAACATGTTCTACATGGACCAATGCGAACCACTCCCAGTAACAGCGGAGCAGATCAAGGAGGCAACAGCCAGCAACCCGCTATTGCGTGAGGTCCATCGCTATGTGCAACAAGGTTGGCCGAAGTCGTGCCCAAGAGCAGAGCTACAGCAGTACTTCCAACGCCGCAACGAGCTCAGCGTTAGCAACGAGTGCTTGCTATGGGGCAATCGCGTCATCATTCCGCCGGACCACCGGAAAGCTGTCCTGACAGAGCTTCATGAAGGCCATCCAGGAATGGTACGAATGAAGGCATTGGCGAGAAGCATCCTCTGGTGGCCGGGCTTGGACGGCGACATAGCAGACAGAGAAAAGAACCGTACGCGATGGAGGCAGGAGCAAATTTTGGAGCTCCTGCTCCATCCATGTTTTGTCTCAAAGTATCGAAAGATAGGCCTTCTGACCATAAGTTTATACTGCAGGAACTGTCTGGCAATTCCTTAAACGTGAAAGAGTCTGTCAAGCAGATTGATCTGCATGGGAAACCTGGTTGGTGCCAAGTCACACTTTCAAGTAGAGCTCAGCGCGAGACGGTTTTGAGCAAGGGACTTTGCATACGAGGTGAGCAGTTGGAACTGCATCTCCCCGACGAGGGCTCCACTCAGCTCCATGTGTTTGGTTGCCCTGTCGGAATGCCTGATGGCCCACTTTCGGCATCTTTGTCGGTTTTCGGCAAGCTCATTGGTCCGCCATCACACGGCAAGATCAGCTTCGAAGGCACGTCCTTCAAGACAGGAATCAGGTACGTCAATATCGTACTGTCTAAACCCGTACCGTCGTGTGTGACCGTTGGGAAGAGAAAGTTGCGGGTGTGGCACAGGGGGCAGACCCAGACGTGCTGGCGCTGTGGCACAACGGGTCATGAAGCACGAGAGTGTAAAGTAAGGGCGGGCAGAGAGCCTGAAAGTTCAAGTCGTACTAACAGTAACTCTAGTTCTGAACCTTCAGATTCTGTACCTCAGTTGACCTGCGAACGTGGGAGTACCCGTACGAATTGCGTAGGTTCAAACTCTGAAGTGAACTCCAACACATCCCAGCACGGTGACAGTGTATCTAGCATACCCACTACACGCACAAAAGCACAGCAACCTACATCCACGCTGAGTATGGCCAGTGCTACTGCGGGCCCAAGCACGGAGGACGTCATCCAGGTACCTGAGGCAGTGACAGTACGAGCTTCAGAACACCATGACACAGCCGTACCAGTCCCACCTGCCGCGGGAAACGTAACTGAACCCGGTGGTAAAGGAGACAACACAACTCCCCAGAAACCTTTTGTGGCTGCATCTTCTAACGACCACGTGCAACACAACAATAGCCTTGCATCCAATACAAATGCAGTACATGTAACCGGTACTGAAGCAGCTGTAACTTCCACTCCAGCTCCTGGATCTTCTGCCCCTACCCCGGTGCAAGATTGGCACGTCGCAGGTGGAAAGTGTTCTACTTTTTCTCCAATAATCTTGCAACAAACCGCCTCCGCTTTTCCCTCTGTCGCGAACCGCTTTAGTGCGCTGGAGCACTCCATGGAGAGGAAGCGTAAGCGAGGAGCCAGGAGTGACGCATCATCCAGTGCCGACTTGTCCGCGAAGGCTGTCTGCCCGACCACCAAGACAGACGACTTCTATGGTACCGGGTCGGACTGGGAGGAAGAGTGTGAGGGTGACGACGGCCGCGGTAGGAGCCGTCATGAAGTGGTGCAGTGAACTGCACCTTGAAATAGTATGCTTGAACTGCCTGTGTATTTTTTGTTTTAGGTTTTGGATTAGTTTCTAGATGTAGTTCTTCCTTATAGATCTATTAAATGAATCCACAATTACATAGAGCTACTGTCGGTCGACAGAAGTCTTGTAAACTTGCTTTTCTGAATGTATGCAGCCTTAGAAAGAAGTTAGGCGAAATCCAAAACTTCATAAACTACCACAATGTAGATATCTTCGGCATTGCTGAAACTTGGCTTGATTGTTCGATTTCTGACTCATCCATTCATATACCTCATTATAGACTCTTTAGGCGCGATCGCGGGCACAGACCTGGTGGCGGTATAGCTGTATACAGTCGAGATACCCTGGCTGTTTCCAGACACGCTGAACTCGAGAGTGACACAATCGAAAATCTGATACTCACCTTGAAGACAGAATCCGGTGAACCCATCACCCTCGCTACGTTCTACCTTCCGCCTTCCACTACTGCTGCAGTATGGCAAGACCTAGAAATCAGTCTGAACAATCTAACCTTGCGACGAAACAACCGCGTGGTCGCCATTGGTGACTTCAATGTGGACATGTGCTCGGGACACAGCCGGATGCACACCATGCTCCAGCGGTTTGATCTGGAAAACCACATCCGGACACCGACAAGAGTAACGGCATCAACTTCCACCCTAATAGATCTGCTCCTCGCCCCTAACTCTCTAGTTGGAACATGCACGGTCATCAAGTGTGACATCAGCGACCACTACGCATTTGTGGCCAACATTATCGTCGCCACCCGGCAGTCCGAACGAGTCGCATCTCGAAAGAGGCGAGTGTGGAGGATAAATTGGGAGCATTTTAACGCTGACTTGCAGGACTGCAATCTTGAGATTTTCAGCAAGTCGAATGATGTTGATGCAATGATAAGCGAATGGTACGCAAAGGTTTTTACTGCTCTAGATCGTCACGCCCCCTTACAACCTCCTCGTAAGCCGAGGCGCCGACCTTGCCAATGGTTGTGTCCTGAACTTGTATCTGCTGTGCGTCAACGAAACAAGGCCCACCGACTTCTTTCACGCTCTCCAAACGATGTCCGCCTGCGAGAGCAACACCGCACTCTCCGCGCAGCCGCGCGCAAGCTAGATCGGAGGCTAAGGGATCAGTATTTTCAAGCTCGCCTACAGTCGGCCGGAAAGGATGGACGGAAGCTCTGGAATACGATAAACGTGGTGACTGGACGAGCGAAAAGTTCAAGCCCACCACAAGTACCTGTTGGAATCCTCTCCCGAACTTTTGGCGAAGTTGTACATGACCCTGGACGACCAGACGCGCTGTGCGCCAACGCACCAGCCGAACGTGAAGCACCAGCATTCACGGAATTTGCGCCTGTTTCGACGGAGGACATTACGGCCCTTCTCCAGTCCGTTGACGCGTCAAAAGCAACTGGACATGATGACTTGCCGGGTATTGTCCTTAGAAACTCGGCATCAATACTGGCTCCCTCGCTCAGCATCATTTTCAATACTTCGTTATGTCAGGGGTGTGTTCCCCGTCAGTTTAAAATTGCTAATGTGTCGCCGCTATTCAAACGTGGCGGCCTTGACCCTTGTCAGCCTACTGCGTATCGACCTATTTCTCTACTACCAGTCGTTTCTCGCCTCCTCGAGAAGATCGTCAAAGCTCAGCTTACATCCTTTCTGACCGATCACAGTATTCTCCCTGACTCGCAGTTCGCGTACAGGAAGAACCACAGTACGGAGGACGCTCTTGTGCTAGCTGTCAATCGCTGGCTGAAAGCGAAGTATGAGCGCAAACTCACAGGTGTGATATTCGTGGATATGTCGAAGGCTTTCGACTGTGTCAAACACACCATCTTGGCACAGGAGCTATCCGACATTGGGGTCGGCGGTACTGTCCAGATATGGTTCACTAGTTACCTGAGTGAGCGGCTTCAACGCGTAGTCGTGGGCGGAAATTGCTCGGAATACGTCGCATGCAGTCGAGGGGTGCCGCAAGGATCCGTCCTCGGCCCCCTCCTGTTCACACTATACATCCGTAACCTTCGATGCTGCTTGCCCCAGCAGGTCACAAACCAGGAATTTGCAGACGACATTGCAATTGAAGCCTCGGGCAGTTGCGAACAAGTGTGCTCTTCTCTAAGCACAGCCATCACTGGCCTGTCGCAGTGGTTGGAGGACCGCGGGCTAATGCTGAACCAAAAGAAAACGCAAGCTCTGTTGATTACCCCAAGAGGCCCAGCCCCTGACACAGATAACATTCGAATTCGCTGTGGGAATGCAGCCCTTGCAGTTGTGGAACAAGCGCGGTACCTGGGCGTAATGGTAGATGGGCAGCTCTCCTGGGAGCCTCACGTCAATCACACAATCCAGCAGGTGCGGAAGTCAGTAGGTGCGCTGTGGCGGAGCCGCCGAAGCCTCACCCTGGCGTCAAAGATCCTGTTTTACAGGTCGATGATCCAGGGTAGGTTGTCGTACGCTTCCAACGCCTTTTATCCGTCACTTCAAATTGGCAACATGGAGCCCCTCACACGTCTAACGAAGTGCGCTATCCGCGGCTTCTTCGGTCTGCCACCGTGGTCGCGCACGAGCCCGATCTTTGAACAGCTCCGCCTCACCACCCTGGAGGACATGTTTAACATTAAGCTCCTCATCTTTGTCCGTCGTTGTCTGTTCTCCCGAGCTAGCTCCCTCTTCACCAGCTTCTTCGTGAGAGTTACTGGTGACCGCACTCGGGGAGCAGCACATCACCTCGTTCGAGTACCATTTTGGGCCGGTCCTGCGGGTCGAGCGACCATGCAGTTCATCGGCGCAGTCCTGTGGAACCAGCTCCCGCCTGATCTCCGTTCCGAGCCCAGCCACCTTCAGTTCTGTGCCCTGCTAAAAGCGCATCATGGCTCCGTTTAAATGCTTTTCGGCTAGTGTGTTTCTGTGGTATAGCGGACTGAAGAATAGTAAACGTGTTTTGCAATAATATATGTATGAAGCTATTTTGTATATAGTATGTTCCCATTCCGTTTTTGCTTTGGTGTAGCCCTGAGGTTGATTGCTTATTTATTTCTACCCTTCCTCTCTCCATACTTCTGCCCCCCCCCTCTCTCTCATTCCTTCTGTCGTCCACATGTATCAAAGGAGGCGAAATCGCCTGTTTGTGGTGCGACGTTAAATAAACTTCTACAACAACAACAGACGCAGTCAAAGCATGCCTCGGATGCCAAAGTGTCCAGAGCGAACCTGCTGCAGCACCAGTGCACCGATGGAGCATGCCAGACCGCGCGTGGCAGCGCGTTCACGTAGATTACCTTGGTCCATTGTGGCAAACGATGTGGCTCGTCATTGTCGATGCCTATTCAAAATGGCCCGAAGTCATTCCGATGCCTTCCACAACGTCTTTTGCTACCATCGCGAGTCTCAGGACAGTATTCGCCAGATATGGTTGCCCAGACCTTATCGTCAGCGACAATGGTCCACAATTTGCATATGCAGAGTTTGCCGAGTTCCTCGCCTCGAACGGCATCGCTCACAGACGCTCAGCGCCGTATCATCCAGCGACGAACGGCCAAGCTGAAAGGTTCGTCCAGACCTTTAAATGGGCAATCCAGTCAACGCCTGCACAGATTGCTGCTGACCGGTTCTTGATGAGCTACCGCCGAGGAGTCCATCCGGCTACAAACGCAACGCCTGCGAAGCTGTTCCTAGGCCGTCCGCTACGATCACGTCTGGATTTGTTGCGACCGTCAACGGCACACCGGAACGCCAAGACGCCCACCGAAGAGCCTGCTGGCAAGGCACGATCCTTCGAGGTTGGAGGCGCCGTTCTAGCACGCGATTACCGGAACGTCAACCATCCCGGATGGATCCCAGCGACCATACTCGAGAAGCTTGGGTCTCGTACGTACATGATTGTCACCAGCCAAGGCGCACAGTGGAAGCGACACCTGGATCAGCTACGTGCGGGACACCCGTCCTTCCTAGTGGATGAGCCGACACAATCTGTGGCTGCACCATGTCTCCCTCCAGTGCAGCACCCGACCGCAGCAGAAGCACCCGAGCCTGAGCCGGCTGCAGTGCCACAACAGCACAAGGCTGACGCTACCAACGACACAACTGACGCCTCACCGACTCCGACTCTACGCCGATCGTTGCGGACACGCAAGCAAGTGTCTCGCTTGTGCCTGTAGAAAGTAGAAACAGTCCCGGTCATGTTGATCATGTCAGAACTACACATCACTGTATGCTCATGTTTCTTTGTCTCAATCTTCATCTTGACGCTTACGATCTTTACTCTAGTCCTAGAAGTATGTTCCATTTTAGAAGGGAGGACTGTGGTGTTTGTAACCACAGACATTGTGAATCACCTGAGGGCCAGACTATTGTTGGTAATGCTAGACCTTATGGAAGTGTCGAATGACCGCACTTGGCATTCATCCATTCATGCATGCTAGCTATCTCGTGTGTTTGGACTACCTCCATTATCTTCCTTTTTTATATTGCTCTACTCTGTAATATTCAACCAGTTGCGTACTGGACAAGTGAACTACGGTTGTGCTTTGTTTTGGGTGTTGTGAGTCACGGACTAAAACACTACAATCAGGACCCAGTTACACAAGGCATCAGGTTTTGGAAATCTGCTACGCCAGGAAGTGTGCCAGCTGAAGGCATGCAATGGTGCTGGCATTTCGCAAGCATGGCAACAAGTGCTCTCCAGCATCTCAACAGCTTTTCCCAAAGTGAAGCTCTGTATAAGACACAATATGACACAGCTAAAAACAACTGAAGCAGTGACATGTGAATGTTGCACGAGCATGCGTGTGTGTGTGTGTGTATGTGTGTGTGTGTGTGTGTGTGTGTATATGTGTGCGGCTGTGCCAAAGCCTAGAGTGTTCATTTGCGGCTGTGGCAGGGACTTCCGTCGGCCCAATGATCTAACTCGCCAAAGGAAATACTGCAACTCCTGATGCTATCATTGCACGGAGCAATGGGCATCCAAAGATCCAAAGGTGTATGTGTGTTGTGCATTGGTGGTCGATTCACATGGCTTTGCCAGTTGTGTGGATTATACAGTTATCTGATGCAAGTCTTGATCTGTCTCATTCAGATCTTGTTCGCTATCGTTGCTATAAGAGAAAATCTGTGGGTGCACATCCAGTGCATTTGCAGACTTGCGTTCTTCTCTTGCGACGGGCGTATGCATGGTATGTGTGGGCGTGCGTGTGTGTGTATGCTTCTGTGATAAGTGGATCAAGCAGTATACAGGGTATTTACGGGTATTCGCCTTGAGTGCATTTGCCGATAGTGTGACTTTCGTCGCAGAGAACTTTGCTAAGTCGGTCAGGCGACTCGGCCTTACGTTTCCTGAAGGCAATGTGTTCAGAACACAGTTACTTCAAGTATGAACAGCTATGAACAGTTAAGAAATGACTAATATTGTGTGTAGTTCATGGACCATAATGTGAAACACTTTGAATGCAGAAGAATGAGGATAGTGGCATCAAATGCTGCATAGATTCTGCTTGATATGCTACATTTTATTCCCTTCCATGAAAAGGTGAGTGCATCATCGATCTTCATCTCGAAACTTCACACAAACCGAGAATGGAACTTGGACAACATGAAGGGGCCATGGGCATGGTGTGTTTAGTGGAGAACTATTCCGAAAACAGGGTGTCATTCGCACTTACTCAATTCAAATTTGAGTACATTTCGTGAATAACTTACCTTGACATTCCCTCGTCTCCAAAGCAGTGAACTTCCCAAAAAAATTAAAAGCCTCGGCTCAACCTAAGGTAATGCGTAGTTCGTATCAGAAACAACCAGCTTTCGCTCTGGAGATCCAGAATAGGCCTCGAAGCATAGCAAAAACAATTGAGAAAAAGAAGATGACGACGACGTTTCAATCACGCACCAAATTTCGCGGGTCGAGTGCAGCAATCCTCGGATCGTGAAATGTGTTGCGTGTCGCCTCCCGGTATATTACGACTCCCTGGTTGAACCAATCTGTTATGAGTGTAGGTACCTGAAGCTTCATTACTCTGACTGAGTTGATCCAAGGCAAAATAGCTCATCCTGAGTGCATGGCTATTGTCTATGGCCAAGAATTAGTACACAAGTCGAAACATAAAGAAATATTGGAAATTCTGACCAGCAATTGCAGCAATTGTAGTGAATACGCAGGATTCTCGGTGATGTATAGATTTGTTTTCAAATGGTTTAAAAGTAGATGATGGTGATGAGATTCAGTGGTAAGATGCAGGTGAGAATATTTCTCAGGTAGTGGTGCTGAAGTTGTGGGTGGTAAGTGTAATGGGTAGCCGAGTGGTAGGCGCGGTGAAATCAACAAGAATTACTTTTATTCTACTTTCAGGTACACACCTGAGATATAATTATTAGTGAAAGAAGAAGCGGCAAAATAAATAACTTTCTCTCCGGTGCTCACCTAGAGGTTGACTCCTTCTTCTTCGAGTTAGCTTTCATTGCTATCTAATCTAATCTTCTCTAATTAAAACAGAAAAAGCGCAGCTGCTTTTATGCAGCAAACGCCGTACGCTTATATGCGAAGATACACTAAAATTAATATACATAAGGTCGCTCCGTATTGCTTCCGTATTACTTCCGTATTACTTCCGTATCAGCCAGGCAGGGATACTACAGTAAGTGTTGAGGATCGCTGCAGGTGAGAAAACGTAAATGGTCAGATTGAAGACTGGCAATAGGTGTTGGTGTGCGTGGAAGTTAGAATTGGCAAAAGTGACAAGTCATAGTCAATAGGGTAAGAGTCTCAGGTTGATGGCGTGCTGTTTCCACATGCAAGAGCTGCAATGTAAATGCATGACTCGCACATCATGATGTGTTTGTCCCTTTGAGTTACAGTAATGTGATATCAGCACCAGAGCCAGCAATGGCCTTACACCAAGGAAGACATCATATCCAGTCGCCACATATTTCCAGGTTACTTGCCATACCACCAAGACAAAAAGTACAAGTGGCGAGTGCAAAGTTGCGAAAGTTCGTGCGAAGTTACTCGATCACTTCATGATGTAGAACAAAGGTTTGCACGCATTATATTATCATTTCCTTTACTGGCCTAACTGGCTTTTAATACGTCATTACCCACTCTACTCAGTATCATTACCCACTCTACTCAGTATCATTACCCACTCTACTCAGTATCATTACCCACTCTACTCAGTATCATTACCCACTCTACTCAGTATCATTACCCACTCTACTCAGTATCATTACCCACTCTACTCAGTATCATTACCCACTCTACTCAGTATCATTACCCACTCTACTCAGTATCATTACCCACTCTACTCAGTATCATTACCCACTCTACTCAGTATCATTACCCACTCTACTCAGTATCATTACCCACTCTACTCAGTATCATTACCCACTCTACTCAGTATCATTACCCACTCTACTCAGTATCATTACCTTCATTGGCCTTTTATACTTTATTCTCCTTTTTAGTCGATATCATGTAAATTAGGCAAATTTGCCTGTTTGTTCTTCGACTCTAAATAAACAAACAAACAAACAAACAAAACAAAAACATTTTCGTTTTTAAGAACCTCTCAAATCTAACTTAACGTTATGTCGAGAGTAATACCTCAACTGTTCAGGTAGAAAACTGCACAGATTGGCAGAAAACCATGCATGTGAGTGCTGATATACTATTCTAAAACAGGAGATGCGTTCAGTGTGAATTATGGCAAAAAGCAACCGAACGACACCTCAAAGAGTATGATTATCATGATGGCTACCCCCCCCCCTCTCTCTCTCTCTCCAAATGAAAAAACTACACAATGCTACAAAAGTGCATGCACACCCACATTGCACACGTGAATCTCTATTCTACTGTCAATCACAGCCTCTCAATTTTAGCCCTGATTACCACTTCTCACCCGCCTTCAGCTGATGGCAGACTACTGCAGCACACCATCACCCTGACACACATATCCTTTCGTGCATGACTTGCCACATTTGCAAAGTCTACCTTCCACGCACACGAACACCTAGGCTATCGTTAAACTACACACCTACACCCCTAACAATTACCCTTTCTCACCTGTATCTATCCGCAGCACTCACCATGCTAAAATCCAGCACCACTAACTGAGAGACATTCCCACCTTCACCTCAACGTCGTTTCTCATCACCATCAACTCCCTATTAACTCGTACCACCACCCAGATTCCTGCATATTCACTGGCACCGTTGTTCAGAACCTGTGCATTTTGTTTCTGTTTCAACTTGTGAATTTTAGTCTTTGCCATGGACAATAGGAAAGAACGCAGGATGAGTCTTTTTACCTTTGATCAACTCAGTCAGAGTGGTGTAGCGTCAAACCCCTACGCTCACGACGCTTTGGTTCCACAAGACCAATCACGCAGCGCATCGACACCATTCTCCTACCTACAAAGTTTGGAGGCACCAAATCTTCAGCTTAAGGATCACGAGCACTATGACAACTTGTTTGGTGGAGTAATTTTGCCCTCCTTGCCAGAAGTCTTTACGGGCATGGGCTCCAATGTGAACACACGACTCGTACATCATGATGCGTTTGCGCCTTTGGGTGATAGTAAGTTGATGGCAGCACCAGCGCCAGCAATGGCCTCACAGCCAAGACGACAGCATCTCCAGCCGCCAAATATTCCCGGCTTGCTTGACTTGCTACCAAGTCCACACGAACTCAGCCAGTCACTACCACAGAGTAACGTATTCGGAAAGCAGCCATCAATGAAAGAACCTGAAACCCCAGCGACAACATTTTCCTTCCACCAAGGTCAGGCGGCACCGATCCTTCCGCATAGCCTAATGCAGGATAACCAGCATAATTCCAACAGTTTCAGTGATGCAACACTCTTTCCGTTCCCGTCAGAAGTTTCTATAGTCGTCAGCTTATTTGGAAATATAGGATTCCCTCATGATGTGTTTGCGCCTACTGGTGACACTAATGCGATGGCAGTGCCAGGCCAAGGACGACAACATATTCCAAGTTTACCTGAATTGCCACCAAGTCGTCGTCACGACCTCAGTGAGCCACTTCCACAAAGTACCTTACTCGGGCAGCAGCCGTCAATGAAAGAACCTGATAACTCAGCGGCACAATTCGCCTTAAACCCAGGTCCGGCGGAACCACTCCTTCAGCCTAACCTACTCAACGACTTGAGTGATGCAGCAATCTTTCCCTACCTGCCAAAAGTCTCTACCGCCATGCGCTCCGATGTAAATACAGGATTACATCAAGATGTGTTTGCGCCATCGCGTGGTAGCAGAGTGTTCCTATTACCATCACTAGCAAGGGGCCTGCAACAACAACGACAACAACAGCAAGATCACAAGCTGCCACATATTCCCAGGTTACAGGTAATGCCACCATATCAACACGACTTCAGCGAGCCACTACCACAGAGTAACTTACTTGGACAGCAGCCGTCGAGTAAAGAACCTGCAAAATCTGCCAAAGCCAAACTAGCTTGCTCGGAATGGAAAAAGAGTTTCTCGTATCCGTCGGACTTCAAAAGACACATGTCGGTGCACACTGGCGAGAGGCCATATCCTTGCATAGAGTATGGAAAAACCTTCAAGAGGAAGTATAATCTAAATTTGCACAAGAGAACACACACAGGTGAGAGACCATATGAGTGCATAGAGTGTGGAAAAACCTTCCAGTGGAAGTGTCATCTAACTGTGCACAAGAGAACACACACAGGTTACAAACCATATCAGTGTACAATCCCGGGCTGTGAACAGGCATTCTCACAGTCCGGCAATCGCAACCTGCATGTGCTTCGCCAAAAGGCGAATATCAAGAAGCAAACCAAACCTACCAGTGGATGCAACTAAACAGACACTGCTCTATTGGACCAGCATCTCCAGTTCAAACACGACAATGTCGGAAGGAGCACCAAATCAGAAGATGACAGCGCCAGGAAATGCTGTTATAGAGGTGTACGTTTTTGGAAACATGCTTTCTGTGTGGCGTGCACTGTGAGGAATTTGAGCAATAGAATGATCTGACAAGTGTGTGTGTACATGTAGTATCCTGGCCTAAACTGCATTTGCTGCTGCAGTCATCCTATCACCCTCCGCTATCAACACAGTCACGTCTTTGATTTATATATTGCAAAACAGCATATGTACAGGGTATTATATTGGTTTCCAAAATGATTTAATTCCCCCGTCTCTTGTCTCGCGTATAGTTTTAGTCGCATTTTTGGATAGTCGAGTTTTGCTACAATGTTACCTTGTTGGTTTGTGGCTTTTCTCTTTTGCTGTGTTTCCTGTTGCTGCATGTTGCTGTTGTGTATGTGGAACGTTTTGGTCGTTTATTCCATGTACCCGTTTTGAATTCGTGAATTCAAATAAAGTAAACAAACAAAGAAACAGGGGGAGAGTCACTCAGTGTGTTGCTTTCTACATGGGAGCTCGCGGTTTCCTGCCGACTTGAATTCTCACTACAAACAAACATCAACATAATAATTATATTTGTGGAATGTCAATTGGCACCGGCGGATTATGCCGGCATAATTATTGGCATAGTTTGGTGGTTGAAAATGTAGAGCATAGTTTGGCATCCTTTCGGAGGTAGGAGCATAACTACAAGATTGTACCACAGTTCTAGTATGCAGGCTTCACAATTGTGTACAATGCACCTGATTAGTCCTGGTGGTCTCCATGGTAAAGGGCTTGAAGTTGGAGGCCATGCACTGCAGATAGTGTTTTCAACTTTTCAATGAAAAGGAGGGTAGAAATCATGGCAATACATTATCGTATGGTCAAACTCGTCTCCTTCAATGTTCTCTCTCAGACTGATACAGTACATGTAGCAGAAGATGCGAGTGAATCAGCCTTTATCACGTATCCTGGGGCGGACGAGATAGTGACGGGTAGTCCGCAAACTGACTATGCGTATATGTACACTATTCATGATACGAAGTCATGACCTCTGGATTTTACAGCCATGTCTATGCAGGCTTCGGACATTGCTATAATAATTAAAAAAAATTGAGGTATAGTTGGTGTTCGGTCACGATGGAAGGAGAGGTGGAATTACGGAAGTGATCAGCTGATTATTCGCAGGGTGAGGGTGACATATCGTTTGGACGGGTATGACAATTAAGAAAAAAGTTGAACGTAACTCAAACTGATTTGGCAATGAAAACATTTTTTTACTGATGTACAAAAGAAGTCAAAGATCAACTAATGAATTTATAGAAGTAATGTCTTCCCTTCTCCATGATAATCACTAGCATGCATGGTAAAGAGATACTCGTGTAACATATTGTTGTACTTATGGCCACTTGCAAGTACGAAAAAGGCACAATTTTCCAAACTTTGGGGCTCCACAAAGTGAATATGTATCCCCACGTGCCAAAGCATAATGCGAGAATCCGTGAAAGCATAATACTATGATTTCGCGAGCATAATCCGCCGGAGCCTAATATTAATGGAATCAAGGGGGGGGAAGGGGCAGGTGTTGTAGAACAATGTACTTCTTCTCTGTATGATGATATTCCCCAAACTGTCTATTGTCTCGCGTACGTGCGTGAGATGAGCATACGTAATTTGTGAGTCTTCAGTCTTGCTTTTTCAGTCTTCTTGTTCTCCCGTGGAAGTTGTTAAGAGTGGCTTTTGCAGTAAACAGACAACTGTCGCTGGGGAAGCCTTGGGAGTGTTGTGTGCAACCCACCACCTCGACCAGCATATACACCATCCAACACCCGGTGAAAACACGTTAGACTTAGTTCTCTCCAACTTCACTACCACTGTATCAACCAACGTGCTCGTTCCCCTCGGCAGGTCCGACCATGCCATTTTGATATGCAACTTCAAAGCGGTTTCCGCATGCCTCGATCCAACAATCTCTCACAAGGTGTGCAAATACGACAGTGCTGACTGGAACAGACTTAGGGCATTTTACCACGGTCACGACTGGCACATCATGATGACGGCCAGTAAAACTGAGACAAGGGTGAAAGCCAACGACACCAGTAAAACAGATAAAAGAATGCCAATAAAAGGCGAGGAAGGCCAAGGAGGAGACAAACCAGCAGGATGTCATGCAAATACATGAAACCTATAATAGAGCAGAGAACTTAGCAACAAAATTACCCATCGACATGCTGGTCTTGGCCTACGTTGATAATGTTGCCCAAAACACATAGCCAGTAAAGATGGGGGATCTAGTGAATAGGGTGGAGGCAGCGCGTGGTAGACTGAATGAGTTCGGGGTATTCCGTGTTCCGGAGAACCAATTATAAGCCTGCACATGCAAGGGTATTTTAGTAATATTTTATGTATTAGAAGCCAGGCTAGTCCCATCCAAGGCATCTGTGGACCTAACTGTATTCCATATCTGGTGTTGAAAGAGTGATGTAAGGAACTTACTGCTCCCATCACGAAACTGTTTAGTGCAGCCAGTGTGGTTTTACTTGTTTTAGTCGTGCTGGGGGCACAGCTGACCTTCTTACAGCACTCCAGAGCGAATGGGTGTGGGGCGGGGGGGAGGGGAGGGGGGGGGGAGGGACTGTATCCCAATATTAGCAATTGATATTGCCGGTGCGCTTGATCGCGTGTCTCACGTCGGCCTCCTCAACAAACGAGAAGGCATCGGCGGACCTCTTCTCTCTTGGCTACGCGACAACATGTACTACTGATCCACGGCAGAAGCTCACATCCTCCACCTAACCTGAGCATTGTCTGTGGTTGGACTGTTATTGCCCCGTCTGACGAAGGTAAGTACCTGGTACTGACTCTCGACTCAACTTTAAGTTTCAGTTCCCACCTGAATTCCCTCAGGGAAGATATTGGAAAGAAACTAGGTGCTTTTCGATGTGGACGGAGAAAACTTGCTGTTCAGGCCAGAAAGCAGTTCTACTTGTCAGTAGTCCAGAGCAAGCTGGAGTACGCGAGCACTGCCCAAGTACACTGTCTCGCTGACAATTTGAGAGTTCAGCTGCGATGCAAGTAAGAAACAGACCGTTTAGATGCATATTTGAGCATGACACATTCACGCGCACATCATACTTGCTTGAGAGGTACCACATAATTAGCTTAGACACAAGATATCATACTAAGTCCATATTTTTCGTTGTTCCGTTGCATCCACAATATCAGCAGTTCACTCCTCTCTGACATGTTCTCCCTTCGCCGTGACTGCGCTCACACAGATAGAGTCACCCGCGGCCAAGTCAATAATTCCCTTTCTTTACCCATTGTGCAAACTAAAAACTCAAGCTGGATACAACTCTATTTCATTCCTTGGTGCTGACAGCTTTAATGCGCTTCCCGAATCCTTTCGCACAAATTGTATCCCCAATTCATTTCGCAAGGAACTTTAAAACAAATTCATTCAGCTTGGGCACCCTGTCAAATGCCCTAGTAAAATAATATATAAAATACAGTACAATACTACCTGAGTAACCGCTGCCTATAGGTGGTAACTAGAGGCCATGCTTCCAAGAAGTACCCCATCACTGCCGGAGCGCCCCAAGGAAGCGTCCTCGGCCCCACACTCTTCATATTATTTGCTGCCGACATTGACCAATGGCTCTCGCATGGTTTAAGGCTCAGCTCTTTCGCTGATAACACTACCCTGTACAGTCAGACCAAAGTACAACCTCCAGGAGAAGACAGTATCTTTACAGACAACCCTCAGCAATCTTACCGCTTGAGGGCCAGCAATGGCGGATTCAGTTGAAGCCCACCAAGAGCCAGCGCCCGATTTTATGCAGTGCTGGAGAGCTGCCTTTCCACCAACCACCTTTGCCAGCGAGGTTATTCCGGACTCAGACCACCTGAACCTGCTTGGAATCACATCTAAGCTCGGGGTCCAGCGCCATATCCATGCTGTCATTGTCAAGGCCAGCCAGCGCCTGGGATTCTTGCGCCGTGCTGCTTGGCTTCTGGGTCATGAAGGCCGCCTTGCCGTGTATAAGGGGTTCATTCGGCCCACATTGGAGAACACTCGCCTTGTCACATTGTGTGCAGCCCAATCCCACCTTGCTAGCACACTATGACAGGGTGCAGGAGAAGGCAATGCGGATCGTCGGATCTGCAACGATTCTTCAGAGCCTGCAACTCAGGAGGTCAGTCTCAGGGCTTGCATATGTGTACAAGTTGCACTACATTGAGGGCCCACCCTAGCTGACAGCCCTTCTCCCGCCACTCGTAACCTTCAGCACCTGCACCTACTCCTAGAACTCGCCGACAACTAGCTTCTCGGCACCCTTTTCAGATGGAATGGCCACTTGCTTGGACAGCACGGAACTACCTGCTGAGGTCATTCTCCTACACCCTCATTGCAGCATGGAACGACATTCCTGAGCAAGTCATCCCGGAGCCCCATGGATCGAAGGCAATGCAGGCCTTCAAGTCCCGCATATGTCAGCACCTGATGGGCGACAGCATTCCATGGCTAAGTTTGACGGTAGTTCATTCTCCATTCCTACAACGATCACCTTGTCTTCACCCCACTGAACTGTACCTTGCTCCCTAAAGCTCCCGAAACACCTCAGTGCAAAATGTTTTTGCGTTGTGTTTCTGTGTTGGACCAAGGAAATACAAGTTACGCTATAATGTCAACTAACACTACCAGCTACAAAACAATCAGATTATATTATATTATATATGTCAAATTGGCAACATGGAGCCCCTCACACGTCTAACGAAGTGCGCTATCCGCGGCTTCTTCGGTCTGCCACCGTGGTCGCGCACGAGCCCGATCTTTGAACAGCTCCGCCTCACCACCCTGGAGGACATGTTTAACATTAAGCTCCTCATCTTTGTCCGTCGTTGTCTGTTCTCCCGAGCTAGCTCCCTCTTCACCAGCTTCTTCGTGAGAGTTACTGGTGACCGCACTCGGGGAGCAGCACAACACCTCGTTCGAGTACCATTTTGGCCCGGTCCTGCGGGTCGAGCGACCATGCAGTTCATCGGCGCAGTCCTGTGGAACCAGCTCCCGCCTGATCTCCGTTCCGAGCCCAGCCACCTTCAGTTCTGTGCCCTGCTAAAAGCGCATCATGGCTCCGTTTAAATGCTTTTCGGCTAGTGTGTTTCTGTGGTATAGCGGACTGAAGAATAGTAAACGTGTTTTGCAATATTATGTATGAAGCTATTTTGTATATAGTATGTTCCCATTCCGTTTTTGCTTTGGTGTAGCCCTGAGATTGATTGCTTATTTATTTCTACCCTTCCTCTCTCCATACTT
Organism: Sycon ciliatum; assembly: GCF_964019385.1. Classification (NCBI taxonomy): domain Eukaryota; kingdom Metazoa; phylum Porifera; class Calcarea; order Leucosolenida; family Sycettidae; genus Sycon; species Sycon ciliatum. Next base: position 52,106,761 of record NC_088643.1, on the reverse strand, counting down.
CTGTCCCCCCCCTCTCTCTCTCTCATTCCTTCTGTCGTCCACATGTATCAAAGGAGGCGAAATCGCCTGTTTGTGGTGCGACGTTAAATAAACTTCTACATACATATATGTATAGGATATTGACCAAGACGAGGTCTATATTTCCCATATAGACCGAAGTCGAGGTCAATATCCTATTTATCACGATTCCTTTGCCATAACCCCAAAATTTGAACCTTTAGGAGCTATTTTAACCTTTTTAGTATAGCATTTGTACTATAGTGTACATAGGATGTTGCCTATTTTGGGTACAAGACCGTAAGAACAACAGAGTTCAGCATCTGCAGCACAGTGGCTGGGTGGTATAAGGGGTTGCTTGAGATCCATACTGTTGTGGGTTTGAATCCTGCTTGTTCTCTTCCTTTGTCTTCTTTCTTTCAATTTTTCTTTTTGAAGTGGAGAGAAAAATTCTAAGTCCCTCCAAAGTCGAAAGATTACAATGCCTAAGTGGTCGATACAAGCGGTCGATATTAGCGGTCGATATTGCGGCGATATGGGTAATATAGGACCAGTCAAGGATCACGAGAATTAGTGGAGGTCGATATAGAAGAGTGATAAACATGTATATTTGAGGATTTCCCAAAGACGTAGTCTAAATTAAAGGGAGTTCCATAAAACTGGGGGGGGGGGGGCTGTAGGGGTGAGATAGCAGACAGTGGAGGGCTAATGATACGTAGCCCTTGGCGGATTATGCCGGCATAATATTTTGCATAATCTTGGGATTTCGTCAAAAAATTATGCTCCGGCATAATAATTATACGGAGTCCAACAAGTAAGGTCGGCAGAATCTCTCGGTTTAGACAAAAATTATGCTTAGGGCATAATACGGCTTTGTCCTCCGGCAGAATATACGGATTCCAACCTGTAAGGTTGGCATAATCTTTCGGTTTAGACAAAAATAAATATGCTTTGGGCATAATATACGGATTCCAACGTGTAAGGTCGGCATAATGTCTCGGTTTAGACAAAAATTAAGCAAACAAACAAACAAATGCATTTACAATTTTTTCACATTTTTCGTGCCCATTCTGTCCGTCCGCGGGACCCAAACCTAAAACAAGTCCAGAAGCAGCCATGGGTGGTGGGGTAGGGCCCCTCAACGTGGCCCTGGAATCTGTCCAAACGGAACGGGTGGGCGTTCTCTCACAGACTCACACAGACCCAAGTCAATTTTTGATTTTTTTAGGTTTAGCACGTGCTACGAGGTCGTACCTTTGATACAACATCCAGTGCTGGGACGTCCACAACATTCTGCACACTTTCGCGTGTTTCCATGATACGACAAGTTGCGCATGGTCTGCTCACATTCAAATAATTCATAGTGCTGCCAACAAATGACAGCGTGCAACAAAATATCTTTCCTTGCAAGGGCACATTTTCGGCCATAACTCTTGAACGGCTGGTCAGATCGGGACAAAATTGTCAGTAAATTTGCAGCTATTCATGCTCTTTCAACTGATGTAGAACTCGATATGATTTTACAGATTCGACTTTTCAGCGAACTTTTGGGTAGTCTGCCACTTTAAGAGAGTGGGTGATTGCCAACCACGGCGATAAATAAAAGTAAGATATTCTTGAGAGAACTAGCATATTCTTGCCAAAACTAGCATGTTATCGTAAATTATGGGATGTTCGTTAGAAGTCGGAATGCCCTCGCGACTACTACCAGCTACCGCGCCTTTGCCTGCTGAGTAATAATAATTCTGTGCTTCTTTTATTTTTTCTGTTTCGTAGAACATGACTTATGCTGCATAATACAATCATGTATGCTGTTAGCAATCTGCAACATAAGTAATCTATACCTCTATTTCCATTTTCCGAAGCAGAATTCAAGCATTATCAGTGTTTTTTTTGGAGCAGAATACGAATATTGAAAAGCAGAATCCATCAAATTCTCGAGTATTATCCGCGGGGCCTAATTGGTGCACTCAGTCGAACTTTGGAGGCAGGAGAATGGTGTCTGTGCACTGTGTGATTGGTCTTGTTGAACCAATCTGTTATGAGTGTAGTTACCTGCGGCTTCATCACCCTGACTGAGTTGATCCAAGGCAAAATAGCTCATCCTCAGACCTGCCTGCATGGCTATCATCAAGGTGCCCATAGCCAAGAATTAGTACACAAGTCAAAACATAAAGAAAAATTAAAGATTATGACCAGCAATTGTAGTGAATACGCAGGGTTCTCCGTGATGGATAGAGTTTTAAATGGTTTAAAAGTAGTTGATGGTGATGAGATTCAGTGGTAAGATGCAGGATTTATTTGTTATTATAAGCACTATCGCGATGTAAGCCTACTTCACTTGTACCATTCAGGATGATGATAAAGAGAAAGGCAAACAGAAAGCTCAGAATCTTGAGGAACAATGCTGTAGAGCAGAATAGCTGTGATCGATTGGATGCACTACAGAAAGGTGAAAATTATTAGTTCATTGATAATAGCTGGTGAGTTGTCTCGTCATTTCTGAATATTCGGTCTGGAGTTGTTTGAACAGTTTGTGGTTCTAGCAAGTTGCCTTCAGGGTGCGCCAGCCTTTTCTGTCTTGGGCTCTGGTGCGCCAGGTCTCAAGATCAGTCTGCGTCCGGGTGGGGATACCATGGCTGGTCAGGTCGGCGATGACGGTGGTTGCAAGGGACTGGGTGGTACGCGGCCGGCCGCGGAAGCGTTGTGCAGCCGGGTCACTGGTCCGGCGGAAGTATGCACCCATAGCGAGTTGTGCCGGGGTGTCGACTGGTGAGCGTAGAACGTGCCCTAGGAGTCCGATCCGCAGGCGGTTGATGGTGACGCTTAATGGCTGGGTTTTGCACCTCCTGTACAGGGTCTCGTTCGATATGTGCCGGGGTAAGATGCAGTATGATGGGAATATTTCTCAGTTAGTGGTGCAGGAGTTGTGCGTTGTAATGGTTGAGGATCGATACCGGTGAGAAAAAGGAAATGGTCAGAGTGCACACTGGCGATAGGTGTTGGTATGCGTGGAACGTAGAATTGGAAAAAGTGACAAGTCATGGTCAATAGGGTGCAAGTCTCAGGTTGATGGCGTGCTGTTTCCACATGCAAGAGCTGCAATGTAAATGCATGACTCGCACATCATGATGTGTTTGCGCCTTTGAGTTACAGTAATGTGATATCAGCACCAGAGCAAGCAATGGCCTTACACCGAGGAAGACAACATATCCAGTCGCCACATATTTCCAGGTTACTTGCCATACCACCAAGACAACAAGTACAAGTGGCAGGTGCAAAGTTTCGAAAGTTCGTGCGAAATTACTCAATCACTTCATGATGTAGAGCGAAGGTTTGCACGCATTTTCGTTTTTCAGAACCTCTCTAATCTAACCTAACGTCATGTCGAGAGTAAAACCTCAACTCTTCAGGTAGAAAACTGCACAGATTTTGCAGATAACCATGCATATGAGTGCTATCCTAAAACAGGAGATGCGTTCATTGTGAATTATGGCAAGAAGCAACCGAACGACACCTCAAAGAGTATGATTGTTATGATGGCTACCCCCCCCCCCCCTCTCTCTCTCTCTCTCCAAATGAAAAAAACTACACAATGCAGCAAAGGTGCATGCACACCCACATTGCACACGTGAATCTCCATTCTAATTTCAATCACAGCCTCTCAACTTAAGCCCAGATTACCACTTCTCACGGGCCTTCAGCTGATGGCAGACTACTGCAGCACACCATCACCCTGCCACACATATCCTTTCGTGCATGACTTGCCACATTTGCAACGTCTACCTTCCACGCACACGAACACCTATGGTTAAACTACACACCTACACCCCTAACAATTACCCTTCCTCACCTGTATTTATCCGCAGCACTCACCATGCATAAATCCAGCACCACTAACTGAGAGACATTCCCACCTTCACCACAACATCGTTTCTCATCACCATCAACTTCCTATTAACTCGAACCACCACCCAGATTCCTGCATATTCACTGCAACCGTTGTTCAGACCCTCTACATTTTGTTTCTGTGTCAACTTGTGTAGTTTCGTCTTTGCCATGGACAATACAAACGCAAGCAGGATTAGCCAGTTTACCTTTGATACACTCAGTCACAGTGGCGTAGCGTCAAACCCCTACGCTCACAACGCTTTGGTTCCACAAGACCAAAGACCATTCTCCTCCCTCCAAAGTACGGCTGAACCAAATCTTCAGCTTCAGGATCAACAGCACTATGATAACTTGTTTGATAGAGTACTTTTTCCCTCCTTGCCAGAAGTCTCTACGGGCATGGGCTCCAATATGAACACACGACTCGTACATCATGATGCGTTTGCGCCTTTGGGTTATAGTAAGTTGATGGCAGCACCAGCGCCTGCAATGGCCTTACAGCAAGGACGACAACATCTCCAGCTGCACAATAATCCCGGCTTACTTGACATACTACCAAGTCCATATGAACTCAGCCAGTCACTACTACAGAGTAACGTACTTGGAAAGCAGCCACCAACGAAAGAACTTGAAAACCCAGCGACAACATTCTCCTTCCTCCAAGGTCAGGCGGCACCAATCTTTCCGCATAGCCTAATGCCGGATAACCAGCACAATGCCAGCAGCTTGAGTGATGCAGCACTCTTTCCGCCTCCGCCACAATTCTCTACAGGCGTCTGCTCATTTGGAAATTTGGGATTCCCTCATGATGTGTTTGCGCCTACTGGTGATACGAATGCAATGGTCGCGTCAAGGCAAGGACGACAACATATTCCAAATTCACCGGAAATGTCACCAAGTCCACACCACCTCAGTGGGCCACTTCAAAAGAGCATCTTACTCGGGCAGCAGCTGTCAATGAAAGAACCCAATAACTCAGCGACACCATTCTCCTTCAACCCAGGTCCTGCGGAACCACCCCTTCAGCCTAACCTACCCAACAGCTTGAGTGATGCAGCAATCTTTCCCTACCTGCCAAAAGTCTCTACTGCCATGCGCGCCGATGTAAATACAGGATTACATCATGATGTGTTTGCGCCATCGCGTGGTAGTGATGTGTTGTTATCACCATCACTAGAAAGGGGCCTACAACAACAACAACAACAAAAACGACAACAACATCACAAGTCGCCACATATGCCCAGGTTACAGGTAATACAACCAAATCAACACGACTTCAGCGAGCCACTACCACAGAGTAACGTACTTCCACAGCATCCGTCGACTAAAGAACCTGCAAAATCTGCCAAAGCCAATCTAGTCTGCCCGGAATGCAAAAGGAGTTCCTCATATCCGTCGCAGCTCAAAATACACATGGCGTTGCACACTGGCGAGATGCCCTATCCTTGCAATGAGTGTGGAAAAGCGTTCAAGCAGGAGAGGGATCCAACTAGCCACATGCGGACACACACAAAGGAGCAACTATTTCAATGCAAATTGTGCAATAAACGATTCTCCCAGTCCTCGAATCTCAAAAGACATACCCGAACACACACATGCAGGTGAGAAACCATACAAGTGCACAATCCCGGGCTGTGGACAGGCATTCTCACGCTCCTGCAATCGCAACCGCCATGTGCGTACCCACAGGGCGAATATCGAGAAGCAAGCCAAACCTGATAGTGGATGCAACTAAACAGACACTGCTCCAGCATCTCCAGTTCAAACACGAAAAAATCGGCAGGAGCACCAAATCAGAAGATAAAAGCGCCAGGAAATGCGGTTATAGGGGTGTACGTTTTTGGAAACATGATATCTGTGCTGGCGTGCACTGTGTGGAATTTGAGCAATAGAATGATCTGACAAGTGTGTGTGTGTACATGTAGTATCCTGGCCTAAACAGCATTTGCTGCTGCAGTCATCCACCCTTCATCCACCTCCGCTATCAACACCCGCTATCTTAGATTTATATATTGCAAACCAGCATAATAAATTATGTACAGGGTATTATATTGGTTTTTGTTATGATTTAATCCCTCTGTCTCCTGTCTCGCGTATAGTTTGTAGTCGCATTTTTGGTTTTGTCGAGTTTTGATTTGTTTTGCTACAATGTCCGATTGTTCGTTTGTGGCTTTTCTCTTTTAGTGCTGTGGTTCCTTTTGCTACATGTGGCTATTATAAATTATAATACTAGTACAATACTAGTATTAGATAAATCTTGTTAGAGTTCACACATGTTGTTGGTTTCATGCCGTCAAACCAACAACATGTGGCCGTTGTGTATGTGAAACGCGGTGTTCGTTTATTCCATGTACTCGTTTGGATTTGCGAATTAAAATATAGTAAACAAACAAACAACAATAAAACTCATTTGTGGAATGTCATCAAGGGGGTGGTGTGTGTGTATGCGGGGGGGAGTGTATGGGGGGGGGGGGGGAGGTGTGTGTGTGTGTATGCGGGGGGGGAGGGGGAGGTGTGTGTGTGTATGCGGGGGGGGGGTGTATGGGGGGGGTGTATGGGGGGGGGGAGGTGGGGGTGCAGGTGTTGTAGAACGGTATACCTGTATTTCTTTTCTGTATGATGATATTCCCCAAACTGTTTCTTGTGTAGCATACGTAATTAGTGAGTTTTCAGTTTTGCCTTTTCAGTCTTCTTGTTCTCCCGTGGTAGTTGTTAAGACTGGCTTTGCAGTAAAAAGACAAATGTCGCTGGGGAAGCCTTGGAAGTGTTGTGTGAAACCCACCACCTTGACCGGCATAAATAACCGACCAAGACCCAGTGAAAATACGTTAGACTTAGTTCTCTCCAACTTCACTACCCCAATATCAACCAACGTGCTTGCTCCCCTCAGCAGGTCCGACCATGCCGTTTTGATATGCAACTTCCAAGCGGTTTCCGCAGGCCACAATCCAACAACCTCTCACAAGTTGTGGAAATAGGACAGTAGGGAGGTTTAGTCCCACGTATTCCGTGGGTACTTAACGTGTGCATACCGCGTGATACTCAGTGACCCACGTACAGACGTTTTCTGATTCACGACATACCGTGTATGGAGGCTAACCCACGTTCCGCCAGAACGTTGGTGAAAATCATAATGGAGCGCATTGTGCGAGCTGTGAGAGTGCTCAGCTGAAGAAGTTGTCGAAGCACGAAATCAAAATATTCGATTAGCTTCTAAGCTTCGTCTTTGACCAGGTTTAGGCCTTTCGCTTCATGATTTTGTTTGTTCCGTGTGACTAAACACAACATTGCAAACATGGGCGCATTGCAGGACCTTTACGTGTATCACCCACGTTCCCGTATCGGTTAAGTGGGACTAAACCTCCCCAGTGCTGACTGGACCAGACTTAGGGCGTTTTACCGCGGTCACGACTGGCAGTCGATAATGATTGACCTCGGCCATCCTGCAAGGCGTGGGCCATTACATCCCCACCAAAGTCTTCACCACTCGTTCCTCTGACCCTCACTGGTGGACAGTCCGACTCCAGAGTGCACAATTACTGAAGAGGCAAAGGAGAAGCAATGGAAGAAGTGGAGGCGGACCCCGATCCTGGATGACCTCAAGGCCTCCTGCATTGCTTCTGTCAACCGAGCTGTCCACACATAGTAGATCACTAATATGTCTAGCGTCAATCGACTGCGCCACACACTCAGCTGCCTGCCAGTCACTTAGTGACAAACAGTGGTGGACAACCATGAAGAAAGCCACTGGCGTTATCCAAAACTCCGCTAGTGTTCCTCTGCTAGTCGACAGCCATGGCCAGGAGTACCACACCTCAGCAGAGAAGGCTGAGTGCCTGCCAAAGCATTTCTCCTCGAAATGCACCCAGGGCGACCAAGAACTGACTGTCAATGACCTTCCTGCGGTGACCACCCCGACCCACGAGCCATTAGAGCACGTCCATTTCCGAGAAGCTACAGTCCAGCGGTATCGTGCAAGGCTAGTCCCATCCAAGGCATCTATACCTAACTGTATTCCATCTCAGGTGTGGAAAGAGTGCTGTAAGGAACTTGCTGCTCCCATCACGAAACTGGTCAGTGCTAGCTTTGGTGCCGGTGTTGTACCGTCCCAATGGAAGCTCGCTCACGTGGTCCCGGTACACAAGAAGCCACCTCGATCTTTTTTTATTTTATTTTATTATCTTCTATTCCCAAAAGGCCGAGGCCTAAGTCCATCTAACTACCGTCCTGTGCCCTTGCTTTCCATAATATTATCCAAGGTTATGGAGAGTATTATCAACCAACAAGTCACCAATTTCTTGGAGCGCAATCCCCTGCTGTCTGACAGCCAGTTAGGGTTTAGGCGTGGTGGGGGCACAGCTGACCTTCTTACATCACTCCAGAGCGCATGGGTGCAGATTGTAGCGCAGGGGGGGGGGGGGCTGTATCCCAATACATGTATTAGCAATTGATATTGCCGGTGCGTTTGATCGCGTCTCTCACGTCGGCCTCCTCAACAAGGCAGAGCGAGTAGGCATCGGCGGACCTGTTTACTCTTGGCTACGCGACTACCTAAGTAACCGCTGCCTAAAGGTGGTAACTAGAGGCCACGCTTCCAAGAAGTACCCTATCACTGCCGGAGCGCCCGAAGGCAGCGTCCTTGGCCCCGCACTCTTCATACTATTTGCCGCCGACATTGACCAATGCCTCTCGCATGGTGTAACGCTCAGCTCTCTCGCCGATGACAGTATACCCTGTACAGCTGATCAGACGAAAGTACAACCTCCTGGAAAAGACAGTATCTTTACAGACAACCCTCAGCAATCTTACCGCATGAGGGCCAGCAATGTCGGATCCATTTTCCCTTTGCCGGTTTTGGCTTTGTTGTTGTTGTTGTTGTTGTTGTCGTCGTCGTCGTCGTCGTCGTCGTCATTGTCGTCGTGGTCGTCGTCGTCATCGTCGTCGTCGTCGTCGTCGTTCTTGTTGTTGTTTTCTCTTCCATTCTAAGTAGGCAAGTGCACTTCTATAAAATTGGGGAAAGTAAAATAAAAAACACGCCGTGAACCTATATGTACAATGTAGGTGCCGATTTTTACAGCGTCACATAATTCAGCGCCGTATACAGTGTAATTCAGCGCCGTATACTTCAGCGCCAGCAGATAAGTTCGGGATATCTCAGCGCCAAATAAATCAGCGCCAAATACGAACAATGAAAAATTTGAAAATACGCACGAAGTTTCGCGACGGGCCTTAGTAAAGTTTTGTGCGGATTTTCAATTCTCTTTTTTCTGCAAGTTGTGAGTACAAAGTTTCGAACATTCATCCGAATTTTTCGCTTCATGACGTACTTCAAAAGTACATCGATATTTTGCACGCTTTTTCGATTTTCAGAACCTCTCTAACATCACCTAACGTTATTTATAGAGTAATTAGATATACACATCCACTCTCCAGGTAGAAAACTGCACAGGCGTGCAGATAACCATGCATGTGAGCGCTGATCTAAAACACACGATGGGTTCAGTGTGCATTATGCCAAGAAGCAAGTAAGATTATTATGATTGTATCCCCACCCCTCCCCATTAATATCTACACAATACTGCCCCAGTTCATGCACACACGCCATGCACGCGCTAATATATCTCTATTATACTTTCAATCACAACCTCTCAGTTTTTGCCAAGATCACCACTTCTCACCCACCTTCACATGATCGCAGACTAGCACACAATCCACCTGACAGCCTTATCCTATCAACCATGACTTGCCATATTTGGAATGGTCTATCTTCTACGCACGCCAACACCTATGATTAATTTATACTCCTAAACCCCTACAGTTTACTCTTTCTCCCATGTATCGATCCGCAGCTCTCATCCTGCGTTAACTCCAGCACCACTAACTATCTGTACATTTTGTTTATGTTTCAACTTGTGTATTTAGGCTTTGCCATGGACAATAGCAACGCAGGCAGGATGAGCCATTTTACCTTTGATCAACTCAGTCAGAGTGGTGTAGCGTCAACCCCAATCAGCTCACAACGCTTTGGTTCCACAAGACCAATAACCCAGCGCACCAACACCATTCTCCTATCTCCAAAGTTCTGCGGCTCCAAATCTTCAGCACTATGACAACTTGTGTGATGGAGTACCTTTTCCGTCCTTGCCACACGTCTCCACGGGCGAGAGCTCCAATGTAAATACAGGACTCGTACATCATGATATGTTGGCGTCATTGAGTGATAGTAAGGTGATATCAGTACGAGTAATGTGATAGTAATTATGATATCAGTACCAGATCAAGCAATGGCCTTACACCGATGAAGACAACATAATATCCAGTCGCCACATAAATCCAGCTTACTAGTCATACCACCAAGACAACAAATGCAAGTTGTGAGTACAAAGTTGCGACAGTCCGTGCGAAGTATCCCATTTCATTCGCGTAGAGCGAATGTTTGCACGCATTTTTCGTTTTCAGGACCTCTCGAATGTCACCTAGCGTTATGTCGAGAGTAATACCTCAACTCTTCAGGTAGAAAACTGTACAGATTGGCAGGTAACCATGCATGTGAGTGCTGATATACTATTCTAAAACAGGAGATGCGTTCAGTGTGAAATATGGCAAGAAGCAACCGAACGACACCTAAAGAAGCATGCTTATCATGATGACTACCCCCCCCCCCCCAGTGCATGCAAACACGCATTACACACGCCAATCTTTTTTCTATTTTAGATCACAGCCTCATAATTTTAGCCCGCATTACCACATCTCACCCGCCTTCAGCTGATGGCAGACTACTGCAGCACACCATCACCCTGACACACCTAACCTATCGAGCATAACTTGCCACATTGGCAACGTCAATCTTGCACGCACACCAACACCTATGGTTGAACTACACACCCACACCCCTAACAATTTCCCCTTTCTCACCGGTATCGACCCGCAGCACTAACATTGCATAACTCCAGAACCACTAACTGAGAGACATTCCCACCTGCACCTCAACATCGTATCTCATCACCATCAACTCCCTATTAACTCCTACCACCACCCAGATTCCTGCATATTTACTGCAACCCTTGTTCAGAACCTCTGCATTTTGTTTCTGTTTAAACTTGTGAATTTTAGTCTTTGCCATGGACAATAGCAACGCAAGCAGGATGAGCCATTTTACCTTTGATCAACTCAGTCAGAGTGGTGTACCGTCAAATCCCTACGCTCACGACGCTTTGGTTCCACAAGACCAATCACGCAGCGCATCGACACCATTCTCCTACCTTCAAAGTTTGGCGGCACCAAATCTTCAGCTTAAGGATCACGAGCACTATGACAACTTGTTTGATGGAGTACTTTTGCCCTCCTTGCCAGAAGTCTTTACGGGCATGGGCTCCAATATGAACACACGACTCTTACATCATCATGTGTTTGCGCCTTCGGGTGATAGTAAGTTGACGGCAGCACCAGCGCCAGCAATGGCCTTACAGCCAGGACGACAGCATCTCCAGCCGCCAAATATTCCCGGCTTACTTGAATTGCTACCAAGTCCACACGAACTCAGCCAGTCACTACCACAGAGTAACGTATTCGGAAAGCAGCCATCAATGAAAGAACCTGAAACCCCAGCGACAACATTCTCCTTCCACAAAGGTCAGGCGGAATCGATCCTTCCGCATGGCCTAATGCCGGATAACCAGCATAATTTCAACAGTTCGAGTGATGCAGCACTCTTTCCGTTCCCGCCAGAAGTTTCTAAAGGCGTCAGCTCATTTGGAAATATAGGATTCCCTCATGATGTGTTTGCGCCTACTGGTGACACGAATGCGATAGCAGTGCCAAGGCAAGGACGACAAAATAATCCAAGTTTACCGGAGATGCCACCAAGTCGTCGTCACCTCAGTGAGCCACTTCCAAAAGAGCATCTTACTCGAGCAGCAGCTGTCAATGAAAGAACCAAATAACTCAGTGACACCATTCTCCTTTAACCCAGGTCAGGCGGAACCACTCATTCAGCCTAACCTACTCAACTGCTTGAGTGATGCAGCAATCTTTCCCCACCTGCCAAACGTCTCTACCGCCATGCCCTCCAATGTAAATACAGGATTAAATCATGATGTTTTTGCGCCATCGCGTGGTAGTGATGTGTTGCTATCACCATCACTAGCAAGGGGCCTACAACAACAACGACAACAACAACATCACAAGCCGCCACATATTCCAAGGTTACAGGTAATGCCACCACATAAACACGACCTCAGCGAGCCACTACCACAGAGTTACTTAGGCGCCGGTCACACATGCATGGCGCTTTTGCGACACCACGAAAGCTGCACCACAAAAGTTGGGATATCTCCGGATCACCATGGATACTGCGCCTGGCGCCACTGGCGCCACGGCGGCAATCTCAAAAGCGCCACAACCCAAAAATTGGTGGCGAAACACAAAAGCGGTAGTGCAACTTTTGCGGCGTTGTCGTTGTTGGATCTCTTGGATCTTGGAAAAATTAGTTTTTCATCTCTCGTCATGAAGTGGACTGCTGACCAAGAGCAACTGCTCCTCTCCCTCTATTTCGAGGTCAACCATCCGACATGGGACTCGACTCAGGCGTCCACCGATGCTCAAGGAGCTACCGCAAGATTCAAACGAAGAGAAATTGAACAACATGAATATTGAGGCAATCTTCATAGCTCTCCGCAGTCGCTGGTCACGACGTAGTCGGCGATTCTGGGCGTTTCTGCGATCCATACCAGCGCAGGAAAGGAATTTTGAGGCTACAGTCTTTTTCAGAGAAAAGTTTTACGACACCTGTGGAGACCCGTGAAGCTGCGTGCGTACCAAAGCCTTTGCATGTGTGACCGCCGGCAGAAAAGAGCCGCAAAAGCGCCCACTGCCAGCGTGTTGGAGGCAGCCGCAAAAGCGGTGTCGCCGCCTGAATGTGTGACCGGCGCCTAACTTGGACAGCAGCCTTAGACTAAAGAACCTGCAAAATCTGCCAAAGCCAAACTAGTCTGCCCGGAATGCAATAAGAGTTTCTCCTATCCGTCGGCCTTCAAAAGACACATATCAGTGCACACTGGCGAGAGGCCATATCCTTGCATAGAGTGTGGAAACACCTTCAAGAGGAAGTATTATCTAAATTTGCACAAGAGAACACACACAGGTGAGAGACCATATGAGTGCATAGAGTGTGGAAAAACCTTCCAGTGTAAGTGTCATCTAACTGTGCACAAGAGAACACACACAGGTTACAAACCATATAAGTGCACAATCCCGGGCTGCGAACAGGTATTCTCACAGTCCGGCAATCGCAACCTCCATGTGTGTACCCACAAGTCGAATATCGAGAAGCAAACCAAACCTGCCAATGGATGCAACTGAACAGGGACTGCTCTATTGGACCAGCATCTCCAGTTCAAACACGACAATGTCGGCAGGAGCACCAAATCAGAAACTAACAGCGCTAGGAAATGCGGTTATCGGGGTGTACGTTTTTGTAAACATGATATCTGTGCTGGCGTGCACTGTGTGGAATTTGAGCAATAGAATGATCTGACAAGTGTGTGTGTGTGTACATGTAGTATCCTGGCCTAAACTGCATTTGCTGCTGCAGTCATCCTAACACCCTCCGCTATCAACACAGTCACGTCTTTGATTAATATATTGCAAAACAGCATATGTACAGGGTATTATATTGGCTTTCGGAATGATTTAATTCCCCCCTGTCTCTTGTCTCGCGTATAGTTTTAGTCGCATTCTTGGTTTGCCTAGTTTTGCTACAATGTTACCTTGTTGGTTTGTGGCTTTTCTCTTTTGCTGTGTTCCCTGTTGCTGCATGTTGCTGTTGTGTATGTGGAACGTTTTGGTCGTTTATTCCATGTATCCGTTTTGGATTTGTGAATTCAAAAAAGGTAAACAAACAAAGAAACAGGGGAAGAGTTTGTTGCTCCCTACATGGGAGCTCGCGGTTTTCCTGCCGACTTGAATTATCACTACAAACAAACAACATCAAAATTTATTTGTGGAATGTCATCAAAGGGGGGGGGCAGGTGTTGTAGAACGATGTATATCCTATCTGTATGATGATATTTCCCAAACTGCCAGCAATGGTCTTACACTGAGGAAGACAACATATCCAGTCGCGACATATTTCCAGGTTACTTGCCATACCAACAAGACGACAAATACAAGTGGCGAGCACAAAGTAGCGAAAGTTCGTGCAAAGGTTCTCACTTGATGATGTAGAGCAAAGGTATGCACGCATTTTCGTTCTTCAGAACCTCTCTAATCTCTCTAAACCAGCGTCATGTCGTGAGTAATACCTCAACTCTTCAGGTAGAAAACTTGAAAGGCTGGCAGATAACCATGCACGTGTGTGCTGACATACCCTAAAACAGGAGATGCATTCAGCGAGAATAGTGGCAAGAAGCAAGCGAATGACACCTCAAAGAGTATGATTATCATGATGGCGACCGCCCCCCCCCCCTCCCAAAATAAAAAGCTACACAATGCTGCATGCACAAACGCATTGCACACGTGAATCTGTATTCTACTTTCAATCACAGCCCTTCAATTTTTGCCCAGATTACCACTTCTCACCCGCTTTCAGCTGATGGCAGACTAATATTGTGTATATATATTGTTTTGTTTTTTTTTGTTTTTTTTTGTCTCAGTGACGTGTGGTAAAGCTTTTTTTAGCTCTGAAAAAATCTCGTGGTTGGGCGTTTTAGCCCCACATATGCCCGTTCCGGGATCATGGAGACCACTGATACATCTCGGGAACCAGCCGAAGTCGACCCATGGCGGAAAGTAAGCGCCAGGGACCTGATGGCCCGAACTGTGCTATTTCCAGCTCCAAAGGATTTGAAACTCGCCGAGTACGTGAGCTGCCTCGAGCAACACGGAATAGGAGCTGAGCTCATCCTATCTATCCAGGTCAGTTTGGTAGGCCAATGCAGATTAACGTTCACAGATATCCAGCTTGCCCAGTTAGTCGTGAAGAATGGCTTCCATATCAATGGACAACATATCCTTCCAAAATCCTTGACAGAAAACACTCATGTTCAGTTGCACATTCACGATGTTCCTGTGTGGGTGTCGGATGGCGCCATTACAGCCGCACTTGCTCCATACGGTACCGTGCAGGGCGCCATCCGCCACGGTAAACTTAAGGTACGGGACAGCGTTGTTATTGCAACCGGAGTCCGTTTTGCAACCTTTGTACTGGGGTCGAATAAAGCCGTACCTTCGTACGTGAAATCCAGAGACGGGAAAGGCACTTTCCGCGTACATTATAGTGGCCAAAAGCCCACGTGTCGGATTTGCAGCAAGCCAGAGCACCTTGCCAAGGACTGCCCTGAGGCCCGCAGTACCACTGCCAGTACCGGTAGTACACAGCAGTCACAGCATTCAACGTCACCTACATGTACAGACACTGAACGCACACGTCGACTCCTGTCTGATGTGGTCGCAAACCCAGCCCAGACAGAGCAGCAAAGTAAAGCCCAATCACAATGCCCAACATCCAAGTCTAAGCAGGCTGATCTCCCAGCAGCTGACAAGAGCGACTCCAGCTCCTCTGAGTCTGAAGAGTTGCCTCTTTCTGCTGATACTGAATCATTGGTCGACAACGAAAGCTTATCCAAGCCAGAGAACCAGCAGCTGTCTAACTTGCCCTGCGACTCCGACAGGGAGGCCAAGAAGGCAGACAGCGATGCATGTACAGCCCTAGGCCCAAAGCTGGGAGGCCATAGCGACGATGATCCTGATTCTGGCGGGTGGGAAGTCAACCGATCCAAGCGTTCACGCCATAGCGTCACACCTGATCGGGACCAGAGTGCCACCACCACTGGATCCAAGCAACGGAAAAAACGGAAACGAAAATCTCCTGAGAGTGGCCAACAAGTCCTGCAGTAAGTCACTTCAGAAACTTACCGCTTTGATACACATTTAACTTTCATTTTTACACCCATGCCTAGTTCTGTCATTCATCACAATACCGTTAAATGTTCACTCAGACTCCTTTGCACCAATGCATTTAGCTTAGGAAACAAGCTAGCTGAGTTCCAGCACACACTGCACCAGCATAATCCCGACATAGCAGTAATGACGGAAACAAAGTTTTCCTCTGAAACCGTTCCACCATCCGACTCCACATTCCCTGGCTACACCACCTTCCGGCTGGATCGAACAGCACGCGGTGGCGGAGTGGCGGTATGGATCAGATCTACACTCCCAGCCATGGTAATTGATGAGTTATTTTCTCCACCATGATCACGAACTCATTTGGCTATCCATTCAATTGTCCCCTGGACAAAATATAGTCTTGGGCGCTGCTTACAGGCCAGGTTCGACGGGGCCCAGTGACCTTACGCTCATTAACCATCTCGATGACATCCTTCCCTCTGCTCGTGCACTTGGTGCCAACCTCATACTCGCCGGTGATTTTAACGTGCATAACCGCAATTGGCTCCATAGCTCGAAGACCACACCTGCGGGGGAAGCCCTCGAAGACACATGCACAGCCCACTTTCTCACGCAGCACGTTCAGAGTCCTACTCGCGGGGATAACACACTCGACCTGGTGATGTCCACGTTCAACTCTCCAGTGACCACGCAGATAATGTCCCCTATTGGTCGATCTGACCACGCTGTAATTCTTTCGGACTTCACAGGTGTTCTTCCTACCCATGAAGCGGCGGTGCAACGAACTGTCTGGCGCTATGAAAAGGCAGACTGGAACCGCCTCCGATCCTTTTTCCGCCAGGTTGATTGGTCAACCGTCATTACTCCCAACCCAGAAACTTCGTGTGAGCACGTTACTGCCGCAATCATGAAAGCCGTTTCCCAGTTCGTTCCGTCCAAGACACTGACAGTGAAGTCAACGGATCCGAAATGGTGGACACCTGAGTGTGCAGCCGCCATGAAGGAGAAGGACAAACGCTGGCGCACTTGGAGGAAGCACCCTCACGATTTTGCACTGAAACATGAGTTTACCCGTTCTGTAAACAATGCTATCGCAGTCCTCGCTAGATCTAGAGTTTCCAAAGAGAACAGCCTCAGACATAGCTTGTCGAATGGGTCCCTGAAGGAGAAGGAATGGTGGACAAAGCTAAAGTGTGCTTGTGGCGAGGGTCGGAACACTGACATTCCCCTGCTCGTTGATAGTGAAGGTTGCGAGAGGGCCACAAGCTATGAGAAAGCGGAGGCTTTCGCACGTTTCTTTTCCCACAAGTGCAGTGTGCAAGGCCGCGACCTTACCACGATGGACTTACCGGACACGGCATTCGCTGACGCACCTGCACTAACGACAGTCCACTTTCGCCCGGATGCAGTCCACCGGCTTTTAGCTCGCCTGGATGCCTCAAAGGCGACTGGACCCGACGGTATTTCCGCTCGTGTCTTGAAGGAATGCGCCAGAGAACTTGCCAAGCCACTGTGTCAGCTCTTTGCTCTTTGCTTCCAGCACGGAGTCCAGCCACAAATGTGGAAGACTGCCAACGTGGTTCCAATCCACAAGCGATCTTCACGATCCGCTCTAAGGAATTATCGTCCAGTTTCACTGCTGAGCATAATCTCTAAGATCATGGAGAGCGTTATCAATCGTCAGCTCATGAATCACCTTGAGCGTTACAAACTCCTGACACCCCACCAGTTCGGGTTTCGTCGCCGCCTCGGGACCTCAGATGCGCTACAGGCTCTACACCACGCCTGGATCACAGCCGTCGGCCGAGGCGGTGCAGCACGTATTCTAGCCGTGGATATTGCCGGAGCATTCGACCGTGTGTCCCATGCTGGCCTCCTCCACAAAGTCCGCCATCTTGGCATTGGCGGTCCCCTGCATACCTGGCTCTCTTCCTACCTAGGTGGACGGTCCATTCAATGCTTGGTGGGCGGCCAAACCTCATCGCTGTATACCATATCAGCAGGAGTTCCCCAAGGGAGCATACTCGGCCCTACACTCTTCCTGATTTACGTGAACGACGCCTCAGAGACCCTGTCACCCGGAGCCCACCTGGAGGCGTACGCCGACGATACTACCTTGTACAGCCTGATATCCCTCGACACATCCCCAGCCGACGCAGCATTGAGCCTCCAGACTTCTGTTGATCGCTTGCATCAGTGGGGCCGCAGATGGCGCATCTCCTTCGAACCGTCGAAGTCCCAAGCCATGACCGCCACTCTCCGCAGAACCCCCATCAATTTGCCTCGTATTTTCTTCGGCGGCACTCCTGTCCTTGAGGAGAAGGCGCTCTCTTTACTTGGAGTGACCTTTGACTCGAAGCTGTCATTCAGCACTCATCTCCGGAAGGTTGCCACTCGAGCCAAACAACGCCTGGGCTTCCTGCGCCGTGCAGCGCACATTCTCTCTCCAGCCGGCCGCACCACAGTATACAAGGCATTTGTTCGACCAGTTATGGAGTATGCCCCCCTCATCTGGATAGGTGCTCCGCCCAGCTACCTGCAACGCCTGGATCATATCCAACGCTGTGCTCTGCGAATCATCGGTCCAGGTGCACTATTACCTAGCCTGGCCATCCGTCGTACTGTTGCCTCGCTTGCCTGCCTACACAAGCTGCATTACCTGCCTGGCCCTCCGCAGCTGCTCTCTGTTTTGCCACCGCGCCATTTCCCCTCATCCAGCCCCAGAACTCGCAGCGAGCATGGTAGCGTCATTGGCCATGACCACCAGCTCCAACACCAGCTGCTTGCATCTGTCCCGCTGGCATTAAAGCGCTCGTTCCCGCACTGCAGTATTAGTGACTGGAACTCCCTCCCCGCCGCTCTTCTGTCCCAGCCTCCCCACAGCAAGGGAATGCAAGCATTCAAAACTAATGTTTATCGCCATCTGCGAAGCACAAACTGGCTCTGGGCAGTCGACTCGCTATGATGATGCTCTCGTCGTTCTCCTCTATCCCTATCTATGCACCACAACTGGCTCAGACAACCGACTCGCCATGATCAGCCATGATGATGCTCCTCTCAGTAACAGCCCTTGTAATTTGTTAATAGTCTCACAGTTTCTCCCGCACACTCGCTGATGTTAACCCTTCCTTTCTTTTCATTTTGCTGACTCGTACAGTTCTATCTTTTGTTTTTGGTGCGTGTTTTTTGGCCGTGATGCCGAGACCTCAGGTCGGCAGAGCCATCAATGCCCCACCATCACTGCTGCGTCTCGGTGCAGCCCCTGCTCAATAGTTGTCACGTTCGTCCTAGTCTCAGTATCATTGTCTTTCTTTATTATTTTCGAGCTGGGAGTGTGAACATAGTAAAAAAAAAAAAAAAAAAAAAAAAAAAAAAAAATACAGCACACCATCACACGGACACACATATCCTATCGAGCATGACTTGCCACATTTGTAACGTCTATCGTCCACGAACACCAACACCTATGGTTAGTCTACACACCTACACCCCTAACAATTTCCCATTTCTCACCTCTATCGACCCGCAGCACTAACATTGCATAACTCCAGAACCATTAACTGAGAGACATTCCCACCTGCACCTCAACATCGTATCTCATCACCATCAACTTCCTATTAACTCGTACCACCACCCAGATTCATGCATATTCACTGCAACCGTGGTTCAGAACCTCTCCATTTTGTTTCTGTTTCACCTTGTGAGTTTCAGTCTTTGTCATGGACAATAGCAACGCAAGCAGGATGAGCCAGTTTACCTTTGATCAACTCAGTCACAGTGGTGTAGCGTCAAACTCCTACGCTCACGACGCTTTAGTTCCACAAGACCAATCACGCAGCGCATCGACACCATTCTCCTACCTACAAAATTTGGCGGCACCAAATCTTCAGCTTCAGGATCACCAGCACTATGACAACCTCTTTGATGGAGTACTTTTTCCCTCCTTGCCAGAAGTCTCTACGGGCATGGGCTCCAATGTGAACACACGACTCGTACATCATGATGCGTTTGCGCCTTCGGGTGATAGTAAGTTGATGACAGCACCAGCGCCAGCAATGGCCTTACAGCCAAGACGACAGCATCTCCACCCGCCAAATACTCCCGGCTTACTTGACTTGCCACCAAGTCCACACGACCTCAACCAGTCACTACCACAGATTAAAGTTTTCGGAAACCAGCCGTCATTGAAAGAACCTGAAAACGCAGCGACAACATTCTCCTTCCACCAAGGTCAGACGGCACCGATCCTTCCGCATAGCCTAATTCCGGATAACCAGCATACTTCCAACAGCGTGAGTGATGCAGCACTCTTTCCGTTCCCGCCACAAGTTTCTATAGACGTCAGCTCATTTGGAAATATAGGATTCCCTCATGATGTGTTTGCGCCTACTGGTGACACGAATGCGATGGCAGTGTCAAGGCAAGGACGACAATATATTCCAAGTTTACTGGAAATGCCACCAAGTCGTCGTCACGACCTCAGTGAGCCACTTCCACAAAGCACCTTACTCGGGCAGCAGCCGTCAATGAAAGAACCTGATAAATCAGCGACACCATTCTCCTTAAACCCAGGTCGGGCGGAACCACTCATTCAGAAAACTAACATAATTTGCGAAAACTAGCCTATTCTTGCGAGAACTAGCATAATTATCGAGAGGGGTAAGCAGCAGCATTCGGCCTTGTCCAGATTCTTATCAACCACCACACCACACCGCTGCGCTCTCCGGCCGACCTCAACACGTTGCCACAGCACACCATCAGCAAAACGACACTTCAGTTGGTACATGTACTCTGCTAGGCAGTGCCTCCCTGCTCACGAACTATAGACCAATTTCACTGCTTCATCCCATCAGCCGCCTCTTCGAATCCTGTATAGCCCATCATCTGAACAGCTATCTTAATCGGCACTGCATAATCTCGCCTAGTCAATTCGCCTACGTTCCTCAAAGATCAGCTACGGATCAACTCATTCTTTTGACCCATCACATTGCCCGTCTCTCTGATAGAGGGCAGAAATTTGACTGTGCATTTCTCGACTTCCAGAAAGCTTTTGATAAAGTGCATCATCCCACGCTCCTGTGCCACATGAATACCTTCATGGCGCCAGAGGCACATGCCTGGTTTAGATCATAATTATTTGCTTGACCGTAGTCTAAGTGTGAAGCTCGATGCAACTCATTCATCCCAGTATATGCTAAACTGTGGTGTCCCCCAGGGTTCACGCCTTGCACCATCACTTTTTCTTTTATACATGTATATCAATTCCCTTCCTGATATAGTTAACCATAGCTCTCCCTTCCTTTTTGCTGATGATGTCACTCTTCTAAATGCTCATGATGTATGCCTCTCCTAAGATGAGAACCTATCCCACCTCCAGCAGGATCTCGCCAGCTGCTAGCATTGGGCACAGAAAATACATGGCAAATTCTCTCCTGAAAAAAACCTTCATCTTGTCCAATTACAGCATTCCTGAATCTTCCTCCATGTCCATGGACAACGTTTTAATCGGATCTGGGCGCTCCACTAAGCATCTCGGTGTAGAGCTCAGTGATGGTTTGAAGTTCCACGACCACTTCCACTCCATCTTCAGGACGTTCCAGCAACGTGTTAATCTGTTATGCTTTATGGGCCGCCATTTACCATCATCATACATTGCTCTCCTGTATAAGTCTTACGTACGTCCGGCAATTGAGTATGCCATTCCTGTCTGATCCCTTAGGATCACATCCGCTCAGCTAGGGTGCGTTTACACGGAGACGAAATGAAACGAAACGAAACGAAACAGAACGAAAACGGGCTGGCCTCGAACCGTTTTCAAACCGTTTACACGAGAACGGCAAATCGTTTTGAACCGTTTACACGAAAACGGAAAACGGGCGATCAGGCTGGAGTTTGCACGTGCTGGCTTGGCGCAAGGGCGGGAAGTAACACGTTAGTTTGAGTTGGTAAGGCCGCGGTCACACATGAAAAGCTTGCACCTCTTTTGCGGAGGCGAAAAGCTGAACTACCGCAGCCGCTTTGGCGGACCACACGATGCAGCGGTCACACATACATGTAGACTACTGTGCTCCTCAACGCTCCGCTTTGACGGAGAGAATGCAAATGCAGCACGACCTATGACATTTTAGATGTTCTTGTCCGAGTTAAAGCGCCTTCGCTTGTACAAGTAGAGCTATCGTGGATCGCTGACAGGCTGCTGAATGTCTCCTGTCAAGTACACTCGTGGATTTGGGGCGCATTCACTGCGGCCCAGTACAGGTGTATTTGAATTATTATTACTAGTTTGGTTTACATCAATATCAATAGTTGTATAGCAGGTTGTCGTTGCCTCCTTCTTGTCCGAGTTGAAGCGACCTTCGCTAGTACAAGTAGAGCTATCGTGGATCGCTGACAGGCTGCTGAATGTCTCCTGTCAAGTACACTCGTTGATTTGGGGCACATTCACTGCGGCCCAGTCCAGGTGTATTGGTTGGTTGGTTGGTTGGATTTATTTAAAGTCGTACAACAAACAGGCATATCTGCCTCCTTATATGAAGACGATAGTATTTGAATATTAGTTTAGTTTACATCAATATCAAATTCAAATAGTTTTATAGCAGGGTGTCGTTGCCTCCTCCATGATTCATCATCGACCCCAGCGACTGCGTGCATGCCTGCAGTTGCAGTGAGGGTGTGGCAGAGTACTCTACTACTCCCTGGTTGCAGTCCTAGTGTTGCATACTCTGGTGGATGCATTGCTTGGAGAGAAGGAGAGAGTTGGAGATCGTCCGCGATCGGGGCCAATGAGTTGGGAGACGGATCCCTCACCAACTATCCACTCATAACGATGCAGTATCGTTTGCGAGATCTCCAGAACGTACAGTACATAGGCAAAGAAGAACAATATGAAAACTGAATACCAAACGGCAACCAAACAACACCAGAACTCAGCGCAGAAGTAGCACACCAAACTCCAAAGCCATCACCACGCAGGTTTCGCCAAAGCGGATCCGCGATAGCGGAGGTTCCGCTCGCATATTTTTGGCGTAGCGAAATCCAAACTTTCCGCCAAAGCGTAACTTACGCCTCCGCCGTTGCCGAGGCAACGGCGGAAGCGGAAGCTACGCTTTGGCGGAACCACCAAAAAAAGTGCATAAGTGACCGAGGCCTAAGTGCTGGTGGTCGCAATGGTTGGGTATTTCCCGCGAAATATACTCCAGCGCGGAATGGTTTCCATGACCGCGCTCCGTTTCCAATCGTTTTCAAACATTGTACCATGAAAAAATATTTAATATTTTTATTTCCATTGCTGTCAGGTTCGGCCTCATTTCCTCTTTGCTGCGCTGATGAGTTCAAAAAGAACGAAACAGCATGCTGTCCGCAGATTGAGTATTTCGCTCCTGCTCTTGTAGCAGTTGAGCACTCTTGCGTGGGGTAGTGCCTTTGCTGTTTGCGTTATGCAGAGCTCACTGACTTGTCAGTTTGAGCACTCTGGCAAGGTACGTTCGGGCCTGATTGGAAATTTTTATTTCCATTGCTGTCAGGTTCGGCCTCATTTCCTCTGTGCTGCGCTGATGAGTTCAAAAAGAACGAAACAGCATGCTGTCCGCAGATTGAGTATTTCGCTCCTGCTCTTGTAGCAGTTGAGCACTCTTGCGTGGGGTAGTGCCTTTGGTGTTTGCGTTATGCAGAGCTCACTGACTTGTCAGTTTGAGCACTCTGGCAAGGTACGTTCGGGCCTGATTGGAAATTTTTATTTCCATTGCTGTCAGGTTCGGCCTCATTTCCTCTGTGCTGCGCTGATGAGTTCAAAAAGAACGAAACAGCATGCTGTCCGCAGATTGAGTAATATTTAATATTTATATTTCCAATCGTTTTCACTGTTTTCACCGTTTACACGAGAACGAAAACGTTTTGAAAACGTTTCAAAACACTTTGAAGTGCGTTTCCATTTCGTTCCGTTTAGGTATCGTTTTCGGGCGTTGTCGTGTAAACCATAGTAGTAAACGCAACGATTTCGTTCCGTTTAGGTTGTATTTCGTTGTCGTGTAAACACAAATCGTTTTCAATCGTTGTCGTGAAAACTCAGCCTCAGAGTCCCTTGATATACTCCAGGCTAAGGTCTGTCGGCGACTCCTGAGGTCTGCGAAAATATGACAAATTTGAATCAAAATCTAATTTGAATAGATTGTGTCACTTGGAATCCCTGCAATTTCGCCGTATCTTCATTTCTCTGGTTGTTTTATTTATGTACATCAATTTCCACCCAGACTATCTCTCTCGCTTTGCGATTACCATCTCACGTAGTGCCCATAGGCCCAAAAAGCTCATTTTTAACTCGTAGGGCCGAATTTTCTCATGTCTCTTCCTACAGAAAACTGGTGCATTTTGGAATTGTCTCCCACCCCGTTTGACAACTTTAGATTCCCTAACAGAATTCAAGCGTCATTTTCGTATTTACATTACAAAGTACCAGTTCGATTGCACTGGTATCCCCTTGATGTGCAATCATTGATTTACATGTACACTGCTTGTTCTTTCACCGTATCTTTTGTACAGCATCTCTCTGTTTCCGAACTCATTTTGCACATTTCCTCTTTTTCCCAACTCCAATGTTCATTGTAACGTTAAATACACAAAATTAATAGGAGATCCCCCCCCCCCCGATAGGCGTCAGCCTTTGGGTAATCCTGAAATAAAGATTATTTTTATTTCTCCTTCCGACAGCAGCTGTTTCGATCATCAGGATCTCGTCAGTCAAGGTTAATATTGTAGAATGGCTAACATATTATAGTAAATTTGAAACTCGGATGTTGAGCCATAAATAAATGTGGAAGAGAAAAAGACATATGGATACGAGTTAAGAGTAACTCTCCATCACTGTAACATGATACTATAATACAGTCAGAAAGTGCAATAACTAGGCACAAAACTGACAGAGTACTGAAACATTCGACGTCCTGACACCTAGCTTCAACACATCTCCGTAGCGCTAACCGACAGCCTTCCAACTTGGAAGGTTCAAGGTTATGGAAAAGACCAAAGAGTGGAAGGCAAGCGCAACGAAAACGAGCAAAAGCTACAGTCCCAACGGAACAAAGAATAGACATCCTTAGCAAAAGTACGATAACGCTAACTTTTACGGTACTCACTCCCAGCCGTGACAAAAGACGTTATCTGATAACGGAAAAACGTTACAGAGCTCAAAATAACGGGCCGACGTTCGTTATGGAAAGTCTGCAAAAAAATGCAAAAACTCGCATTGTTTTGTAACTGGCGGGAGATAAAAAGCACGTCGTGCAGATCGAGATGAGATCGAGAGTCGAGATTGCTTCCTCTTGTGACATTTAGCTTTTTTGGCGAGTTTTGCCTTTCAGTTGACAATTTCTGCGTCCTCTGCTTCGTGCCTTTCTCCCTCTATCCCATCTGGGAAACAAAGGACCAGTTCCACGGCACTCCTGAGGAAGAAATTCATCGGCCTCTCCCAGACGTGCTGGAGCTGGAGAACCCTTACAGTCTTCGGTGCTGCGTTTAGGAAAGGGTTTCCAAGGACCTGGGAACAGCGAAAACTCATTTTCGCCGTGCTTTTGCTATTCCAGAGTGAAAGAGCTCGCCAAGGTATTCTTTCGGAACGACAGCAAACTAATCCCTGGTTCAAAATTTTGAATTTCCCGCACCTGTTTCCACGAAAATTCATATCGCCATGGTTGTCACGACTACTTCGTCTCAACTATAACGTACTTTGTGCTAAGGGAAAAGTCAGCTTGAACGATCCGAAGTACGGAAAGGTTTGCGTTTACGTTAGCGTTTTTTTAGCTAAGGATATCTAATGTCGATTGTTACTGGACGATGACGAGACCAGTACGATATTTGACAAAGCCTCTTTGGTCTTTTCCATAACCTTGAACCTTCCAAGTTGGAAGGCTGTCGGTTAGCGCTACGGAGATGTGTTGAAGCTAGGTGTCAGGACGTCGAATGTTTCTGTACTCTGTCAGTTTTGTGCCTAGTTATTGCACTTTCTGACTGTATTATAGTATCATGTTACAGTGATGGAGAGTTACTCTTAACTCGTATCCATATGTCTTTTTCTCTTCCATATTATAGTAAACTTCACCCTTTTGTAGCAAAAACATAATAGCGCATCTTAGGCATCTCTCGAATGATACTGTGTGAGCATGTGTTTGTCACTTCATTGCTAAGCTACGGCAGTTTCATGGCAACTGAAGAATGGCTGTGACGTGACAATGCTGAGGTGCTGTGCTGTGTGGTGAGTGAGTGGATGGAGTGAATGCCCCAGGGGCCTCCCACGTTGCTACTTACCGTGCTATGCTGTGCCATCTATCGAAGTCACACCTGGCTATCACTACATGACTGTACTCTCACTAACACCCTTTATAATAATATTATATTAATGTTAGGTTCACGATTTCACATATGCACGCACTCGCACACTCGTACGCACTCGCACCCTCGAACTCACCTTTACAGGCGCGCACTCACTTTCACTCTCGTACTCACCTTTTCGGGCGCGCACTCACTTTCACTCTCGTACTCACCTTTACAGGCGCGCACTCACTTTCACTCTCGTACTCACCTTTACAGGCGCGAACTCACCTTTCCGGGCGCGCACTCACTTCCACTCTCGTACTCACCTTTTCAGGCGCGGACTTACCTTTACTCTCGTACTCACCTTTACAGGCGCGAACTCACCTTTTAGGGCGCGCACTCACATTCACTCGACGTACTCACCTTCACAGCCTCGGACTCACCCTGGTTGCTTTTCCTAATCTTTTCTTTCTTTGGCCTGGGTAGCTGGACTCGCGCTTTAGCACATTTATCTCCATAGCTACCCAGGCCCTAGATAAGCTCTTGCTGGAACATTTGCTCTCCCCCTTCTACCTCTTCTTGTCTTGCTTGCCTTGCCTGGACTTTGTCTTGCTTGCCTGACATTATTCTATACGAACCTCTGAGATTCCTTGTCGTTGTCAACTAATACTTGGCCCGATCGTCTAAACGTGACTGTAGCAGTCCTAACATTAATATTACTAGTACGTAGTATCCTCGGTGTAGTCTATCAGTATCGCCTTTGCTTAGCCCTAATCTTCGCGCCTTAATTTAATCTTTGCGCCTAAGATGCGCCATGATTATGTTTCCCCCTTTTTGCGCCTAAGATGCGCCATTATGTTTTTGCTACAAAGGGTGAAGTTCACTATCTGTTAGCAATTCTACATTATCAACCTTCACTGACGAGATCCTGATGATCGAAACAGCTGCTGTCTGAAGGAGCAGAGTACCAACTGAAATGTCGTTTTTCTGTTAGTGTGCTCTGGTCACGTGTTGAGGTCGGCCGGAGAGCGCAGCGGTGTGGTGTGCTGGTTGATAAGAAACTAGGATATTCTTGGGAAAACTAGCATATTATTGCAAAATAGGGGATATTCGTGAGAATGCGGAATGCCCTCGCGACTACTACCCCCTACCATGCCTTTGCCTGTTGTCTGTTGAGGAATAATAATTCTGTGCTTCTTGCCTTAATTTTTTTCAGTTTCGTAGAACATGACTTACATGCATGCTGCATAATACATGCATGCTGTTAGCAATCTCCAACATAATTAATCTATCCCTTTATTCCCGTAGCTATGCAGAAGACGTTACTTCAGTAACGTCTGGCGCTAGCCAGGGTCCACACAGCTTTAATTTGGTGTTTGTTTGTGTGTTTGTTTGTTTGTGTCACGCCTGGCGCTATCCCGTATCTGTCCCGTACTGTACCGTACCAGCAAAGACAGCTGGCCACAATATTTTTGTTTGTTTGTGCCATCGACATGTCTGGCGCTATCCCGTACCTGTCCCGTACCGTCAAGAGTACGGTACCATGAAGGGAATGAGTATATATGCGAAGTGTATCGGGGGAATGCATTCAGTGCAGTAACATTTTGTGTGGATTTGTGTGCGAGGCCGAGATCCCACTAGCAGGCTGGCTGGGCCGCCTGTCGACCAGCCCGGGAATCGCATGTACGCCGATACCATAATAATTATAGCAATAAAAACTGCTTTATGGCAGTTTTCTAAAAAAAGTTATTGTGTTCTAGTCCATGGACCCCGTCTAAAAAGTAAGAAATTAATGAAATGTGATAGCCGAAAATTAAAATTTCACACAAAACCTCACAATAATCACAACGGTTGAAATGCTGCTTTCAACACTAAACTTGTACTGCACCAACAATTGGCAACATGCATGTCATGTATGCATAGGAAAGAGGATCACGAGGGAAAAGGTCTTCTACATGTAGCTTTTCATTCTGTGTGTGATTATTGTGAGGTTTTGTGTGAAATTTTAATTTTCGGCTATCACATTTCATTAATTTCTTACTTTTTAGACGGGGTCCATGGACTAGAACACAATAACTTTTTTTAGAAAACTGCCATAAAGCAGTTTTTATTGCTATAATTTCTTTTGTTTTTTCTGTCACCAATCAATGGAATGCCCTATATCAATATGTAAATGATGGCCTTCACATCATATCAATACCGTATACGCATTGAGGTGCAAGTCTTTTCTTGCAGAAAATGTAGGCTAGCATGTCCTTCTGCGGGGAAACATGTGAGTAGTGATGGACCGTGGTGATACTTTTTTTATACGGAGGTCATTCTGTGCATGTTGCTGTTGCAGAATTTCATGACTCTGTCATAAAATTGTCTTGCCTTTCAGATATTTCAGATTTCCCCACCCTGGATCAGATTTATTTGAGAAATGTAACCAGGTGCGTGTCGCAGATGTTTTTGTTGATTCTGTGTTTATAATGGTGTATAATCATGGGTTATCGTGATAAGGTCATCCTGCATCATATTGCACTGAAATCGTAATCCTGTTGATGTCGATACAACTTTTGGAAGTAGTTTAATGACTTCAAACTGTTAGTCCACGATTTTCTAAAACAACACAGCAAAGGAGGAACAATAAACATGTATTAAGATGTAAATAAATACATTGCTGAGTCCGACACCTCGTTCCAACAACTACACTGATCCCGAGGATAAAAGGGGCAAGGCTATGCTTGGAGGTACTGAGAGATAAACAAGGCACTCCATAAATAATATCCAGTCGAACCTCTTTAGGACGAACACCAAGGGACCGATGGTATTTATTCTGTGAGTTTGTCTTAACCTATTTTATATATATAACCAGTGAATACAATTATTTCTCCAATAGACATACGAATAGATTTCTTCTACAGCGAAAGATTCTAAGCCACACCAACTCATTGACTAGTCTCATATGAAACAAATGAGTCACTAGAGAGGTTCTGCAAAAGGAAAATGCGTACAAACTTTCGTTCTACGTCATGAAGTGCGAAACCTCGCACGAACTTTGGACGCGAAACTTGCAGGGAACACGAAATGAACTGTCGTAGGAAATTTCGTGAGATCGGGTCATGGCGTACGTGCACTTGGCCCGCGCAAACTACGAAAATGTGCAGAACGCAAAGTTCGTGCAAAAATTTGTACACACTTTCGCAAGGACTGTCGCGAAACTTCGTTCGAATTTTCGTTTTGCAGAACCTCTCTACTGAACGTTTCTTTAGCAACATGACGGCAACTGAAACAGCAATAGAGAAAGTACGATACATGTACAGCACATTCTTGCAGGTACTACAAACAGATTGCAGATCGTAATTCTTGCTTTGGCGGCACGAAACTTGATTTGGGGCAGTGCAATCTCGGCGGTACTCACAAATAATAAATCAAACAGCCCCAGACTCGAGTAAACAAATCCAATCACACAAGTACGAGATCTTCACGAGACGAAACTGCACCCATTGGCTTGTTTCGTATGAAGCAAACAAGTTTACTGAACCTCTCCACAATGGAGATTTTCCCTGATACCGTATGCGAATTTATTTTGCAAACTGGTCAATGGGTCCTTGAATCTTTCCCTCCAGATTGGGAACTGCCAACGATAGTATGCCACTGACCAGTGCCTTACTTGTAACGTACCAGTGTACAATGAATATGAGTATTTCGACAACACATCTAACATGAGCCTTACCGTCAAGAAGGTGAACTCGCGTTCTTCGCACACTGTAGACAAGGGCAAAGAGATAAAAATGGATCTAAATCCGAATAAAATCAGCACACGTTTCCGTAAATGAAAGGGTGAGCATAAGCAAATGAATCGAAGGAAACAGGTCAACTCAGATCAGAGATCACCTGTCATCGAGTATTCCGTAAAAGGAGGCCTCGGCAGCGGAAAAGCTAAATTTAGAAAGGAGATCCTGTCAGCTTTTCCATTATTTATTGCATTCCGCCCAAAATCAGCACACTTTTCGTAAATGAAAGAGTCAACACAAGCAAATGAATCAAAGGGAACTGGTCAACTCACCTGTCATTGAGTAATATTCCGCGAAAGGAGGTCTCAGCAGCACCGAAACGAAATAAGCCAGGCCAGGAGACGAAATATCCGAAACAGCTCATACAAGAAGCAGTTCCAAAGAAGGAAGTTCCTCGCGCATGCACATCCGAACACGGACTGCACTGCATGCAACACAATGTCTGCCGGCTGCCGTGCGCACGCGCACAGCACGCGGCTACCACCCGTTGGTAGATCTAATACCGAGCACCTTACGTAGAGACTTACGTAGCCTAAGTGAAATACCGAGCACCTTACGTAGAAACTTACGTAGCATAGCGATGTCGTTTTTCCTGCCATGTGAACACAATAATAGAAAAGCTGACAGGATCGCTTTTCTAAATTATAACGTATATACAGTCATGTAGATGGTCATCTACCTGCCATGTGGAAAGTTGCCAACGTCGTACCGGTACACAAGAAAGGCCCCAAGTCGAACCCCAGAAACTACCGACCGATTATCTGTGTCAACGTAGAGTGCGGTTGCATTTTTTGAGCTGTGAACATGCCGTTGATCGACTATTCATATCCAAACGATAGCTACAAGCAAGGATCGGTAACCCCAAAGCAGGCCTTTGGGAAGCCATGCTTTGATCTCTACGTTGAGGAGGACGACACAGACTCTCGGTCTGCTGGTGACTCTACTGGAGAGGCGAACGTGTGTTCTGCGGGCAGAACCACACACCCCACGGAATGCGGTCGAGATGCAGGCAGCAAGTCGCCGGTAAGTGACTTAGAGGTTATCTCGCCTCCCGAAGACTCCATATTAGGCCCCGGTCACACATGCACTCGAAAGTAGCGTATACGCTGAAGCGAGGTCGCAGGAGCGAAAAATGGCATGGCAACGGCGAAAAGCGGAACTTCCGCTTCAGCGGAAACTCCAATCCGCTTCCTCCAAAATTTTCGAAGCGAGACTGTCGCTTCTGCGGATTCGCTTCAGCGGAAAACACCACGGTCTACTGTATATGGACTTGCTACGAGAAATTTGTATGCGTATGATGTCCATGCAACAAAAATGCGTGCAAGATAGTCATTGACCTCGTCTATTCTCCGTACCGTATGCACCACAGTCTCATTTTCCGCCAAAGTAGGAGTTGTGCCCTGTTTGTATGTGTGACCACACACACTTGGTTTCGCTGGAGCGACACCAGGCTCGCTGCCGCCGAACCTCGTCGCCGAAGCGAATCCCAGTGCATGTGTGACCGGGCCCTTAGGGCCCGGTCACACATGCACTCGAAAGTAGCGTATACGCTTCAGCGAGGTCGCAGGAGCGAAAAATGGCATGGCAACGGCGAAAAGCGGAACTTCCGCTTCAGCGGAAACTCCAATCCGCTTCCGCCAAAATTTTCGAAGCGAGCCTGTCGCTTCTGCGGATTCGCTTCAGCGGAAAACACCACGGTCTGCTGTATATGGACTTGCTACGAGAAATTTGTATGCGTATGATGTCCATGCAACAAAAATGCGTGCAAGATAGTCGAGACCTCGTCTATTCTCCGTACCGTATGCACCACAGTCTCATTTTCCGCCAAAGTAGGAGTTGTGCCCTGTTTGTATGTGTGACCATACACACGTGGTTTCGCTGGAGCGACACCAGGCTCGCTGCCGCCGAACCTCGTCGCCGAAGCGAATCCCAGTGCATGTGTGACCGGGCCCTTAGATGTCAATGGCCTGATCGAAAGCATCAAGACCGAAATAGTTGGGACAGTCAAGGCTGAATTGGCCGCCCTTCAGGAAGTTTTTTCAGGGATCTCCTCGGCAATCGTCAACATGCAAGGGGAACTCTCCATGATTAGAAAAGAGCAAGCTGACCTTGCACACACGCATACGCCTATTAGTATTAGTACGGTGCAATCAGATTCCCGTATATCTGCGCTGGAGGACAAGTGTAAGGGCGCGCTCACACTGCGATCATGGGCACGCGTCCATGCGTCAGCAAAACGCAGAAACGTGGCAGTCGTGCTCACACTAGGCCTCGTACACGCGTAGACGTGAACTTGTCACACAAACTTTACGAATTGCAGTTCGTATCCAAAAGAGTTCGTGCGTTTCCTAATAAAGTTGTGGCCCGTTTTGGATGTAATTTTTCGCATGCCTCGTGGCTCGTATTCTTGAAGTCGACGAAAATAATTCATACAATCAGGTAGGTTTGGACTCTTGAGGGACTGCCGCAGACATCCAAGCGCTTTCGCTTTCCTGACCTCGTGGTCAGAGCAAGTGCCAGTGCAGTGGAAATTCCGGTGGTGGTTTCTTTCGTCTGTTGCCGAGATGAGAACTGTATTTTCCGATGATATGTAACTGAAATGTCTTGAGGTATGGCATTCCATCATCGCAGAAAAGTAGAGAAAGATAATTTCCGAAACCGAAAAGCCAGACCAAGCTGCCATCGTATTGAACGAGTACACTGTAGAAATTGGTCACTGACCCGATCACAACGAAGCAACTACAAAAACAAAAACAAAATCGACATCGTCCAAAAAGGGCAAAGAATGCATATATGGCGGTGCGTGCGTGCAGGACCACAACTACAAAATTTTAAAAATGTGCAAATGTCGAGGTGACATCGACAACCGCCGATTTTCATGAATCAACACACCGGAGTTTGAGAAATTGAACATACTTCAGGCCAGGTTGTACACAAATACGCTTCACGTCTACGATCATGTTGCCGCCAAGTCGTGGCACCCCCCTCCGGAGGTCGCGGTCACGATTTGAAACGTGGCCGCGACGTTTTGGTCAAGTTCATTCCGTTGCCATGCAACTTGGCCGCATGGCCGCATGGACGCTGGTTTTGGTCGCAGTGTGAGCGCGCCCTAAGGAACAGGAAGCGCGCCTCAAGTCAGTAGAGCATATGCAACACATGTACACTGAACCGACCCCACTCAAAAAGGCTGGCGATACCGTATCCAAGCCGGGTGCACGTGGGCTGCAAATGCAGCAAGCCAACCAAGGGCGCCTCAAGTCAGTAGAGCATGTACAACACACTGCACCGACCCCATTCAAAAAGGCGGGCGATACCGTATCCAAGCCGGGTGCACATGGGCTGCAAATGCAGCAAGCCAACCACATGGATACCACTACAAGTTGTAGCACTTGCAGATCCACGACCCAGCAGCGCGTATGGGCATCCGTGCTCAATAGCTCCAGTGACAACCGAGCACTTCGGCCCTCCTCCAAGCCATCGGTCACTGCGCAGCCACCTCTCCCACAGGAGCACCGCCAGCAAACTAACCAGCACCAACGACCCCAACAGCGACAACAACAACAACAACAACAACAACAACAACAACAACAACAACAGCGCCAGAAGCAGCAGCAGCAGCAACAACAGCACCACCAACACCACCAACCCCAGCAACACGACGAGCAATGGACTACAGTTACCAGCCGCAAACTGAGAGGTTCTCTTGGCTCCCTGCGAAAAGTATACTTTGTTGGCAATATTGATGACAGTTGCGACGCAGACTCCATAACGTCCCACTGTGTCCAGAATGGCATCACACCCACAGCTTGCCGCACCTTTCCTTCTCGCAAGCATGTAGGCACAAAAGCTGCAAGGCTTACAGTCCGTGAAGACCAATGTGCAGCCATCGAGGCAGATGGGTTTTGGCCAGCGCCCATTCAGGTTCGGCCATGGGACTTCAGCGAGGCAAATAGGCCCACAGCCACCAACTAATCGACCGTGTTCCCACTCAATCCCCATGCACCAGTCTTCTTACCTCGCATCTATCGTGCCCAACCCTGCTCAACAGCAGCCACGACCTTGTTCCCACTCAACCCCCATGCACCAGTCTTCATACCTTGCACCTATCGTACCCAACCCCGCTCAACAGCAGCCACGACCGTGTTCCCACTCAATCCCCATGCACCAGTTTTCATGCCTCGCACCTATCGTGCCCAACCCCACTCAACGTTTGTAAGAGAACAACCTCCACCTGATACCACACCAGTAAACGCATCCCCCCACAACAATAACAATAATTCTTGCATTCGGATATGTACCCTGAACTGTCGTAGTATGAAACATAAATTGGCTGATATTACAGACCTCCTTGACCACCATAAAGTAGACATTTTGTGTATAACGGAAACGTGGCTAAATTCGTGCATCCCAGACGAGATCATTAAGATACCGGGTTACGACCTGTTCCGTCGTGACCGGTCCCAGTGCAGCACTACATGGAGCGACTTGGGTGGTGGTGGGGTAGCAGTCTTCTCTTCGTCCGGCCTTTGTGCTATGCGCCGCCGGGATCTAGAGTGCAACAATTCAGAGATGATAACTGTCGAAACAGGAGCTACAATCATTTCCTGTATGTACCGTCCTCCAAGACACGATAGTCTTGCATTCTGCAACTCATTCAGTCCTCTTCACCCCCTCGTTGACAACCGTCCAGTAATTGTCGTGGGAGACTTTAACTCCAAGAACAATGAGTGGAACAACGCAGACCCTACGAACACTGCAGGTAGACACATGCAGTCCGCCTTTGACGACTATGGCTTCACTATGGTCTCCAAGAACCATGGAACGAGGCCAACTAAAGAGTCTAATCCGTCCCTAGACCTGATTTTAACTAATATGCCCCATCTTGTCACTTCGTGTTACACATCAATGCCCATTGCAGACCACTGTCCTCTATTTTGCGCATATTCTCCACCAGAGAAACGCCACTCTAGAAGTACTGTCAACGCAGCCGCAGTCTCCAGAAAGGTTGACATGCACCTCCTCAGGCAGAAACTGAGCACACTACCATTGACCGAATGCATGCAGGGCACCAACGTGCACATCAGTTTCAGATGCATGGCCTACTCTGCACTGCTGGACCAGGCAATTCAGGCAGCAACGACCATCACACGCCGGAAAAACACCCAGTCGAACCAACCATGGTTCACAAAAAAACTTAAGACGCAACGTCAGCGAACTTACCGCCTCTATGTGCTCCACCGAAAGGAGCCACTCAACGATTCCTTACGAGCTGCATACAAACTCTCGCGCAACCTGTACCACCGGTCATTAAGAGCCGCCAAGGACACATACTTGTCAACGCTCGGATACACAATGCTTGGCAAGGAAAGAAAGGGTGGCTATGCGTGGTGGAAACGTGCCAAAGCAATATGCAATATTGACCAAACAAATAAAAAGGCAATTCCAGACCTGCAGAACGGCAATGAAATTCACAAAACAGATCAAGCGAAGGCCGAAACGCTGTGTACCTTCTTTGCCCGCCAATGCACCACTCAGTCAACGCCGCCAAATACTGTAGCAACTAGTATAACAATCAATGAAGCCGACGTCGATGGAAACAAATTTGGATTCGGAAACATACGCCCTGTTGAAGTCTTCGATGCAGCAAAGAGGCTGCAACAACATAAATCATCATCAGACATCAACCTGACAAACCGTATACTAAAGCAATTCGCAGACATCCTTTCCCAATCACTATCAGTATTGTTCAACTACAGCCTTGATGATGGTGTGTTCCCGTCCTCCTGGAAATCATCCACTGTAATACCGGTGTACAAGAATAGAGGTTGCGCCAAAGAGCCTACCAATTACAGACCTATATCCCTCCTCCCATGCATAGCGAAACTAATGGAAAAGATTCTCTCGGAACGTCTACTTCGATACTTGATGACCCATGGTGTAATTTGTAAAGGTCAATTCGCATATGTACGCAACAAGTCTGTAACGGACCAACTTATCTTGCTAACCCAATCAATGGCTGTAAATATTGATAATGGCACTAATTTTGACCTGATATCTCTAGATTTCAGGAAAGCTTTCGACCGGGTCGACCACTCTATACTCCTAAAGAAATTCGGTAAGATTGCTACAGCTTCGTCAGTAAAATGGCTGAAGAGCTTCTTAGGGGATCGACAAATTGAAGTGAAGGTACATAGCACTAAATCGAAGAAGCGGAGCATCAACTGCGGAGTGCCTCAAGGTTCCCACCTTTCACCACTCCTATTCCTACTCTATATAAATGACCTGCCCAACGCTATGCAACATTGCACGCAATATCTATTTGCAGATGATGTCACCCTCCTACTGGCTTACAAACCTGAAGACACCCTCGCCAGTAGAGCGAACATGCAGTCTGATCTCGATGCATGTCAAACATGGGGCAGGAACAATGGAGGTGAATTCTCAGCAAGCAAGACATCCGTGCTGTGCCACAGAGCTATCAATGATACACCACCTGCAGGAATCCAATACCAAATGTACAATGAGCCATTAACGGTGGTTTCTAAACTGCAACATCTTGGCATCACCTTGACGGACAACCTGGATTTCCGCAAACATGTCGCCTCAATAACTTCGAAGTTCAGATATCGAGTGCACCTACTGTCAATTATGTCCCAGCAACTTACGCCTTCGGCAATGATCATACTGTACAAAGGGTTCGTAAGACCTGTGATCGAATATAGCTGTACGGTGTGGTCGTTTGGATCTAATAAGAAACCCATGACCACTCTCGATCAATTACAGGCAAGGTTTGCTAGAGCTCTACTGAAAAAGAAAAAAATTGCATTTGATTACACTTCTTCCAAATCTGTCTTAAATTCTAAATGCTCCCTAGAGTCACTAGCCTATCGTCGTCAAATCATCAGTCTCACTACTTTTCACAGATATGTTTTCCATCATCGTGATTACCTTGCTGATTTCCATTTCAAGATTACGAATAGTGAGCGACGACCAAATAAAATCATTCTTCCCAAATTTAAATCATTGTCTAAGTCTCTCTTCATGTTCCGAACTGCTATTCTATGGAACTGTTTACCCCCCAGTCTAACATCGGAAGCCTCGCTCTATAAGTTCAAAGCTGCCCTCAGGAAATTTACAGCTGACTATGCTTATGCAATCAACGGAATTCCGCCACCTTGCAGTTGATTTTCCCCATTTCTCTCCTCATCAATCCCTACTTCTCTTTGTACATACATCTACATCTACTGTTCTTTCAATCAAATGAACCCCTCGATAGGCACACTGCCTTTGGGTCATTTCATAATAATAATAATAATAATAATAATAGATGTATAGCAGGGAGTCATAATATGTAAACGACTCCCTGCTGTATGGGGAGATTTTCTGGAAAAAAATACGAAGTAGGGAGACGAGTAAATGCAATCAGAATGGATGTTAGTTGCCGTCAGTATAGTAATGATAAGAAGAAGAACGCCCGTGATCGGCAGAGTCAGCGCCGGTCCCAGGAAACGTCAGGACAGACATCCCGTCCACTTCAGAACGCCCGTGATCGGCAGGGTCAGCTATGCAGAAGGCGTTACTTCAGTATCTTATTGAAACGTTTTTGCAATACAATGATGTAGCTAATCAAAGGAAAAAGCATTTTCATCAGTTCTAACAACATGCACGATGAGCTAGGCAACAAGCATAGCGCAGGGCCCTGAGCTTCAAAGCTCTCTCGTTTCCATTTTTCCGAAGCAGAATTCAAGCATTATCAGTGCTATTTTGGAGCAGACTGCTAGTATATTGAAAAGCAGAATCCATCAAATTCTCCAGCATTATCTGCCGGGGCCAAAATGGCGCACTCAGTTGAACTTTGGAGGTAGGAGAATGGTGTGCGTGCACTGTGTGATTGGTCTTTTTGAACCAATCTGTTATGAGTGTAGTTACATGCCGCTTCACCAAAATAACTAGCATTATCCGCCCAGGTCTACATCTTGATGCCCGAGTCCTGTATTTACAATCGAGTCAATGCCAGTAGAGACTTCTCCGTTTCTCTCCATTTTTCTTTCATTCCAGTTGCATCTTCCTCTCTGCTCTGTTTTTTTCTCTTTTCGTTCGTTCCGACTTGATATTTGTACTTTGTACTGTTGAGTCAACGAACTAAAATAATAAAAACCAAACCAACCAACCAAACCAAACTTGTGGCAAGGACGGAAAGGGAGGTGTGTGACGCAGGCTGCTAGTATAGCCCGGGTGATCCCGCACCAAGTAGTTAGGCTGAAGGATTGGTGCTAGACCCCTGCGGATATTGCTAACATTATTGATCTATACCTCTATCTCCATTTTTCCCTAGCAGAATTGAAGCATTATCAGTGCTTTTTTGGAGCAGAATGCGAGTATATTGAAAAGCAGAATCTATCAAATTCTCGAGTGTTATCCGCGGGTCCTAATTGGTGCACTCAGTCGAACTTTGGAGGTGGGAGAATGGTGTCCGTGCACTGTGTGATTGGTCTTGTTGAACAAATCTGTTATGAGTGTAGGTACCTTCCGCTTCATCACTCTGACTGAGTTGATCCAAAGCAAAATAGCCCATCCTGCCTGCATGGCTATTGTCCATGGTCGAGAATTAGTACATACGTCGAAAAGAAAGACAATTTAGAGATTCTGATCAGCAATTATACTGAAGACGCAGGGTTCTCGGTGATGGATAGAGTTTTAATAGTTTAAAAGAAGTTGATGGTGATGAGATTCAGTGGTAAGCTGTAGGTAAGACTATTTCTCAGTTAGTGGTGCTGGAGTTGTGGGTGGTAAGTGTTGAGGATCGATGTAGGTGAGAAAAAGGAAATGGTCAGAGTGCAGACTGTCAATAACTCATGGTGTGAGTGGAAGGTAGAATTGGCAAAAGTGACAAGTCATGGTCAATAGGGTAAGAATCTCAGGTTGATGGCGTGCTGATTCGACATGCAAGAGCTGCAATGTAAATGCATGACTCACACATCATGATGTGTTTGCGCCTTTGAGTTACAGTAATGTGATATCAGCACTAGAGCCAGCAATGGTCTTACACTGAGGAAGACAACATATCCAGTCGCCACATATTTCCAGTTTACTTGCCATACCACCAAGACAACAAGTACAAGTGGCGAGTAGAAAGTTGCGAAAGTTCGTGCGAAGTTACTCAATCACTTCATGATGTAGAGCAAAGGTGTGCACGCATTTTCGAATTTCAGAACCTCTCTAATCTAACCTAACGTTATGTCGAGAGTAATACCTCAACTCTTCAGGTAGAAAACTGCACAGATTGGCAGATAACCATGCATGTGAGTGCTGATTATCCTAAAACAGGAGATCCGTTCAGTGTGCATTATGGCAAGAAGCAAGCGAATGACACCTCAAAGAGTATGATTATCATAATGGCTACCCCCCCCCTCCCCAAATGAAAAAAAACTACACAATGCTGCATGCACAAACGCATTGCACACGTGAATCTCTATTCTACTTTCAATCACAGCCCTTCAATTTTAGCCCAGATTACCACTTCTCACCCGCCTTCAGCTGATGGCAGACTAATACAGCACACCATCACCCTGACACATCTACCCTATCGAGCATGACTTGCCACATTTGCAACGTCTATCTTCCACGCACACCAACACATATGGTTAGACTACATACCTAAACCCCTAACAATTTCCCCTTTCTCACCTGTATCGACCCGCAGCACTAACATTGCATAACTCCAGCACCACTAACTGAGAGACATTCCCACCTGCACCTCAACATCGTATCTCATCACCATCAACTCCCTATTAACTCGTACCACCACCCAGATTCATGCCTATTCACTGGAACCGTTGTTCAGAACCACTCCATTTTGTTTCTGTGTCACCTTGTGAGTTTTAGTCTTTGCCATGGACAATAGAAACGCAAGCAGGATGAGCCAGTTTACATTTGATCAACTCAGTCACATTGGTGTAGCGTCAAACCCCTATGCTCAAGACGCTTTGGTTCCACAAGACCAATCACGCAGCGCATCGACACCATTCTCCTACCTACAAAATTTGGCGGCAGCAAATCTTCAGCTTCAGGATCACCAGCACTATGACAACTTGTTTGATAGAGTAATTTTTCCCTCCTTGCCAGAAGTCTCTACGGGCATGGACTCCAATGTGAACACACGACTCGTACATCATGATGCGTTTGCGCCTTTGGGTGATAGTAAGTTGATGGCAGCACCAGCGCCAGCGATGGCCTTACAGCCAAGACGACAGCATCTCCTGCCGCCAAATATTCCCGGCTTCCTTGACTTGCTACCAACTCCACACGACCTCAGTCAGTCACTACCACAGAGTAACGTATTCGGAAAGCAGCCGTCAATGAAAGAACCTGAAAACCCAGCGACAACATTCTCCTTCCACCAAGGTCAGACGGCACCGATCCTTCCGCCTAGCCTAATGCCGGATAACCAGCATAATTCCAACAGCTTGAGTGATGCAGCACTCTTTCCGTTCCCGCCAAAATTTTCTAAAGGCGTCAGCTCATTTGGAGATATAGGATTCCCTCATGATGTGTTTGCGCCTACTGGTGACACGAATGCGATGGCAGTGTCAAGGCAAGGACGACAATATATTCCAATTTTACCGGAAATGCCACCAAGTCGTCGTCACGACCTCAGTGAGCCACTTCCACAGAGCACCTTACTCGGGCAGCAGCCGTCAATGAAAGAACCTGATAACTCAGCGACACCATTCTCCTTTAACCCAGGTCAGGCGGAACCACTCATTCAGCCTAACCTACTCAACAGCTTGAGTGATGCAGCAATTTTTCCCTACCTGCCAAAAGTCTCTACCGCTATGCGCTCCGATGTAAATACAGGATTAAATCATGATGTGTTTGCGACATCGCGTGGTAGTGATGTGTTGCTATCACCATCACTAGCAAGAGGCCTACAACAGCAACAACCACAACAACAACAAAATCACAAGCCACCACATATTCCCAGGCTGCAGGTAATGCCACCGCATCACCATGACCTCAGCGAGCCACTACTTTCGAGTAACGTACTTGGACAGCAGCCGTCGAGTAAAGAACCTGAAAAATTTGCGAAAGCCAAACGAGTCTGCCCGGAATGCAAAAGGAGTTTCTCGTATCCGTCGCAGCTCAAAAGACACATGACAGTGCACACCGGCGAGAAGCCATATCGTTGCACAGAGTGTGGAGAAGCCTTCTCGCGCAAGTATAATCTAACTGTGCACATCCGAAAACACACCGGGGAGAAGCCACATCATTGCGACAGATGCAACTCACATTTTTATGAACAATCAGCACTAACCAAACACAAGAGAACGCATACAGGTGAGAAACCATACAAGTGCACTATCCCGGGCTGCGAACAGGCATTCTCACAGTCCTTCAGCCGCAACCGGCATGTGCTTCGCCACAAGGCGAATATCGAGAAGCAAACCAAACCTGCCAGTGGATCCAACTAACAGACAGTGCACTATTGCTCCCGCATCACCAGTTCAAAAACAACAATGTCGGCAGGAGCAGCAAATATTGAAGAAGAAACCAGCGACAGAAGTTTCAGTTAACGTGAGATTAATTCCAATTATGGGCAGGGGCATGCTTTTCACACTGGGGCGCACTGTGCCGAATATGAGCAATAGAAGAATCTGACATGTGTGCGTGTGTGTGTGCCTTCAGTACTACTATTTGGGTTTGTACGTTTCATACCCTCAACTTCCAAAATATGGTGCCACACCCAGACTGCCATACATGCACGTGTACCCGTACTTGCCTAAAATGTATTTGCCGGAACAGACATCCCTCCACCCTCCGCGATCAAAAACCCTCACTTCTTTGATTTATAAGATACAAAAATTAGCATAGAGTTTTGACTTGTTTTGATACAATGTCAGCTGGTTCGTTTGCTGTTTTTCTCTTTTGCTGTGGTTCCTTTTGCTACATGTGACTGTTGAGTGTTGTGCATGTGGACCGTGGTGTTCGTTTGTTCCATGTAATGATTTTGTAGAATGTCATCAAGGGGGCAGGTGTTGTAAAACGATGTGTTGTTTTCTTAATGACGACATTCACCAAACTGTCTATTGCCTCGCATAGATGCCTGATATGAGCATTCGTGATTTTTGAGTCTTCAGTTTTGTTTTTTCAGTCTTTTGGTTCCTTCCAGTGGAGTTGTTGTCCCTGGTTTTCCGTCATGTCCTTTGTTCAAATACGTTTTAAAATGCAAACAAAATAGTGCTTGTCTCTTGTGTCCTGCGCCCCTTGATTCCGTTACAATATGAATCGGTACTCTACGAAGAACTGCATGTCGAAATAGCAATGGGGATGCAGCAGTGCGAATATCAGATGGATTTCTATTTTATCTGTCTTCAGTCAAATAATAAAGATAAAACAGACCGTAGCGTGAATGAAAATCGCAGGGTAGAACTAAGCTATTGGGGGAGTGAATGCAACCTCGACATTGTAAGGTATTAGGTACTGAAGAGCGGAGTACAAAGAGGTCGCAAAAAAGGACACCATCGACATTGGTAGAGGTTCCAAATCTCACGATCAGCCACAAGATCTCCCGATTTTTAATGTTTTTGAAATCTCTCCCGATCTCCCGCCCAACAACATAAACCTCCGTTTTCTTTGCTGCCAGTTTTTCGTCAACTTCATAAACCTCAAACAAAGACATCAGCATAGGGTAAAAGGCAAGAAAAAACACGCACACATGCACTAGAGGCAGCTCTGGTGCTGCCTTTAAATTACTATCATCCGGAGGCGCAAACACATCTTAATGTATGAGTCCTGTATTTACAATCGAGTCAATGCCGGTAGAGGCTTGTGGCAAGGACGGAAAGGGT
The DNA here is from genome assembly GCF_964019385.1 of Sycon ciliatum. Lineage (NCBI taxonomy): Eukaryota > Metazoa > Porifera > Calcarea > Leucosolenida > Sycettidae > Sycon > Sycon ciliatum. The sequence goes on along the minus strand of NC_088643.1, from coordinate 52,064,037 downwards.
GGTGTGTGACGCAGGCTGCTAGTATAGCCCGGATGATCCCGCACCAAGTAGTTAGGCTGAAGGATTGGTGCTAGGCCCCTGCGGATATTGCTAACATTATATCTAGCACATTCTGGAAACTAGCATTTCGCTAGCATAAAACACTCCCACCATCAAATGGGAATACACGTGTTGAAGCAAGCTTAGAATGAGCGTTACTTGGTAATAACAGAATGAACCCGATGACCTACATGTACGTAAACAGGTGGCTAAATCACCGGTACACAAAATTTAATGCATTCGGCATGAGATAAGCATTTACTCACTCATCAACTGTAATATGTTCCATGCGGTCGCCAGGTGTGTGTCTCTGCTAGGTAAATGGGCGGGATAAGGTATTATGTTCAGTTCATGTTCGAGTCCGTTGTAGTTTTGACAGAGATCGAGATGTCACGCTGGTTGCTGAATTGGATGACGGCAATGCAAACCAATAGTGGTCAGGAAGTTGGTCCACGAGCTGCTGTTGTCCAACGGAACGATGATAGTGACGAAGATGAAGCAGAAGAAAGTGTTAAATTTGTTCTCAGGAAGAGGAAGAGAGTGACGACATCATCCTTGCTCCTACCTGTCATGTTGAATCCAGGATTTCTGGGTTTTGTAGGATCGTTGCCACGCAAGCGTCGGTTCTGGTCGGCTCATGCTGATGGCGACGATGATGGTGTTTGGGAAAAAGAGATCTTGGGGACATGGAGTAGACTTGGACAAGACTTCCAAGGTGTCGAAGATTAGAGGTTCATCGAAAAGTTTCGAGTGACCAAATGCACATTTCTGGCTGTGCACGATTTGGTCAAAGATACCATTGATTGTCAGACGACGCACTTGCGCAAGTGATCTCTGGGAATAAACGTCTTGCAATATTCCTCCAATGAATGGCTCATGCCGGGGAATTCCAGCAGTTGGCAAAAGAGTATCGCATTGGTACTTCTACAGTCCATAACATCGTGCAAGCGTGTGTATCTGCATTCCGGTAACTTGCCCCTAAGTTCATTGTCTTTCCCCAAAACCAGCTCAATGTAGCTGACGTCGTCTCCGGCTTTAAATCTCTGTGCCACCTACCTGGCTGTGCTGATGCCGTTGACGGCACTTTCATGAAAATCATGAAAGTGCCGTCAACTCCACGCGGCACCACTGACTGTTAGATATGTCCACCTTCACAGTTTCACCTTTTCTCAGCACCATCAACTGCCTATTTCCTCAAGCCACTACAAAGAATTCTGCATATTCACTGCAACTAGTGTTCAGAACCTCTTGATTCTGGTTATATTCCGACTTCAGTCCGTAGTCTCTGCCATGGACAATAGCAGTGCAGGCAGGAATAGCCATCCTTCCTTTGATCAACCCAGTCAGAGTGATGGAGCAGCAAGCAGCTACACTCACAACGCTTCGGTTCAACAGGACCAATCACACAGCTCAGAAACAGGACGACAACGTCTCCAGCCACATCATATTCCAAGTTGACCTGGAATGCCACAAAGTCGTCATGAGCTCAGGGAGCCACTACCACAAAGCACCTTACTTGGTCAGCTACCGTCAATGAAAGAACCTGATAACTCAGCGACACCATTTCCCTTCCGCCCACTCCTTTAGCCCAACCTACCCAACAGCTTGGGTGATGCAACAATCTCGCCGTCATCGTCACAAGTCTCTACCGGCACGGGATGCATTGCAAATACAGGATTACCTCATGATGTGTTTGCCTCTTCGAGTGGAAGTAATGTGTTGCTATCACCATCACTAGCAAGAGACCCGCAACGAGAACAACAACATCTCCATACGCCGCAACTCCGGAGCTCACCGGAAATGCTACCAAATCAACACGACCTCAACGAGCCACTACCACAGAGTAACTTACTTGGACAGCAGCTGTCGACTAAAGAACCTGCAAAATCTGCCAAAGCCAAACTAGTCTGCACGGAATGCAAAAGGAGTTGCTCATATCCGTCGGACCTGAAAAGACACATGAGAGTGCACACCGGTGAAAAGCCATATCGTTGCACAGATTGATGACACGCCTTCTCGCGGAAGAGTGATCTAACTGTACACATCCGAAAACACGCTGGGGAGAAGCCATAATATCATTGCGACAGATGCAAAAAACGTTTTTCTGACCCATCAGTACTAACCGTCCACAAGAGAACACACACAGGTGAGAAACCGTATAAGTGTACAATCCCGGGCTGTGAACAGGCATTCTCACAGTCCTCCAGCCGCAACCTGCATGTGCTTCGCCACAAGGCGAATGTCAAGAAGCAAACCAAACCTGCCAGTGGATGCAACTAAACAGGCACTGCTCTATTGGACCAGCATCTCCAGTTCAAACACGAAAATGTCGGCAGGAGCACCAAATCAGAAGATAACAGCGCCAGGGAATGATGTTATAGGGTGTACGTTTTTGGAAACATGATTTCTGTGTTGGCGTGCACTGTGTGGAATTTGAGCAATAGAATGATCTGACAAGTGTGTGTGTGTGTACAAGTAGTATCCTGGCCTAAACTGCATTTGCTGCTGCACCCATCCTATCACCCTCCGCTATCAACACCCTCACGTCTTTGATTTATATATTGCAAAACAGTATATGTACAGGGTATTATATTGGTTTTTGGAATGATTGATTTCCCCCTGTCTCCTGCCTCGCGTATAGTTTTAAGTCGCATTCTTGGTTTGCCGAGTTTTGCTACAATGTTACCTTGTTGGTTTGTGGCTTTTCTCTTTTGCTGTGTTTCCTGTTGCTACATGCTGCTGTTGTGTATGTGGAACGTTTTGGTCGTTTATTTCATGTACTCGTTTTGGATTTGTGAATTCAAAAAAGGTAAACAAACAAAGAAACAGGGAAAGGTTTGTTGCTCCCTACATGGGAGCTCGCGGTTTTCCTGCGGACTTGAATTCTCACTACAAACAAACAACATCAAAATTTATTTGTGGAATGTCATCAAAGGGGGCAGGTGTTGTAGAACGATGTATTTCCTATCTCTATGATGATATTTCTCAAACTGCCAGCAATGGTCTTACACTGAGGAAGACAACATATCCAGTCGCCACATATTTCAAGGTTACTTGCCATACCACCAAGACGACAAGTACAAGTGGCGAGCACAAAGTTGCGAAAGTTCGTGCAAAGTTTATCACTTCATGATGTAGAGCAAAGGTTTGCACGCATTTTCGTTTTTTAAGAACCTCTCTAATCTAACCCAGCGTCATGTCGAGAGTAATACCTCAACTCTTCAGGTAGAAAACAGCACAGATTGGCAGATAACCATGCCCGTGAGTGCTGACATACCCTAAAACAGGAGATGCGTTAAGCGATAAATATGGCAAGAAGCAAGCGAACGACACCTCAAAGAGTTTGTTTATCATGATGGCTACCCCCCCCCCCCCTCCCCAAATGAAAAGCTACACAATGCTGCATGCACAAACGCATTGCACACGTGAATCTCTATTCTACTTTCAATCACAGCCTTTCAATTTTCGCCTAGATTACCACTTCTCACCCGCCTTCAGCTGATGGCAGACTAATACAGCACACCATCACACTGACTCACATATCCTATCGAGCATGACTTGCCACATTTGCAACGTCTATCTTCCACGCACACCGACACCTATGGTTAGACTACACACCTACACCCCTAACAATTTCCCATTTCTCACCTGTATCGACCCGCAGCACTAACATTGCATAACTCCAGAACCACTAACTGAGAGACATTCCCACCTGCACCTCAACATCGTATCTCATCACCATCAACTCCCTATTAACTCGTTCCACCACCCAGATTCATGCCTATTCACTGCAACCGTTGTTCAGAACCTCTCCATTTAGTTTCTGTGCTGACTTGTTAGTTTTAGTCTTTGCGATGGACAATACCAACGCAAGCAGGATGAGCCAGTTTACCTTTGATCAACTCAGTCAGAGTGGTGTAGCGTCAAACCCCTACGCTCACGATGCTTTGGTTCCACAAGACCAATCACGCAGCGCAACAACACCATTCTCCTACCTACAAAATTTGGCTGCACCAAATCTTCAGCTTCAGGATCACCAGCACTATGGCAACTTGTTTGATGGAGTAATTTTTCCCTCCTTGCCAGAAGTCTTTACGGGCATGGGCTCCAATATGAACACACGACTCGTACATCATGATGCGTTTGCGCCTTTGGGTGATAGTAAGTTGATGGCAGCACCAGCGCCAGCAATGGCCTTACAGCCAAGACGACAGCATCTCCAGCCGCCAAATAATCCCGGCTTACTTGACTTGCTACCAAGTCCACATGACCTCAGCCAGTCACTACCACAGAGTAACGTATTCGGAAAGCAGCCGTCAATGAAAGAACCTGAAAACCCAGCGACAACATTCTCCTTCCACCAAGGTCAGACGGCACCGATCCTTCCGCATAGCCTAATGCCGGATAACCAGCCTAATTTCAACAGCTTGAGTGATGCAGCACTCTTTCCGTTCCCGCCACAAATTTCTAAAGGCGTCAGCTCATTTGGAAATATAGGATTCCCTCATGATATGTTTGCGCCTACTTGTGACACGAATGCGATGGCAGTGTCAAGGCAAGGACGACAATATATTCCAAGTTTACCGGAAATGCCACCAAGTCGTCGTCTCGACCTCAGTGAGCCACTTCCACAAAGCACCTCACTCGGGCAGCAGCCGTCAATGAAAGAACCTGATAACTCAGCGACACCATTCTCCTTAAACGCAGGTCCGGCGGAACCACTCATTCAGCCTAACCTACTCAACAGCTTGAGTGATGCAGCAATCTTTCCCTACCTGCCAAAAGTCTCTAACGCTATGCGCTCCGATGTAAATACAGGATTAAATCATGATGTGTTTGCAAATTCGCGTGGTAGTGATGTGTTGCTATCACCATCACTAGCAAGAGGCCTACAACAGCAACAACAACAACAGCAACATCACAAGCCACCACATATTCCCAGGCTGCAGGTAATGCCACCGCATCACCATGATCTCAGCGAGCCACTACCACCGAGTAACGTACTTGGACAGCAGCCGTCGACTAATGAACCTGAAAAAATTGCCAAAGCCAAAATAGTCTGCCCGGAATGCAAAAGGAGTTTCTCGTATCCGTCGCAGCTCAAAATACACATGACAGTGCACACTGGCAAGAAGCCATATCGTTGCACAGAGTGTGGACAAGACTTCTCGCAGAAGCGTTATCTAACTGTGCACATCCGAAAACACACCGGGGAGAAGCCACATCATTGCGACAGATGCAACTCACGTTTTTATGACCAATCAGCACTAAGCAAACACACGAGAACGCATACAGGCGAGAAACCATACAAGTGCACTATCCCGGGCTGTGAACAGGCATTCTCACAATCCGGCCATCGCAACCGCCATGTGCGTAGCCACAAGGCGAATATTGAGAAGCAAACCAAACCTGCCAGTGGATGCAACTAACAGACAGTGCACTATTGCTCCCGCATCACCAGTTCAAAAACAACAATGTCGGCAGGAGCAGCAAATAAGAAGATACCAGCGACAGAAGTTTCAGTTTACGTGAGATTAATTCCAATTATGGGCAGGGGCATGCTTTTCACACTGGGGCGCACTGTGCCGAATATGAGCAATAGAAGAATCTGACATGTGTGCGTGTGTGTGTGTGCCTTCAGTACTACTATTAATTTTGGGTATGTACGTTTCATACCCTCAACTCCCAAAATATGGTGCCACACCCAGACCGCCATACATGCACGTGTATTCGTACTTGCCTAAAATACGTTTGCCGGTGCAGACATCCCTCCACCCTCCGCGATCAAAAACCCTCACTTCTTTGATTTATATGATACAAAATAGCATAGAGTTTTGGCTTGTTTTGGTACAATGTCAGCTGGCTCGTTTGTGGTTTTTCTCTTTTGCTGTGGTTCCTTTTGCTACATGTGACTGTTGTCCATGCGGATTGTGGTGTTCGTTTGTTCCGTGTCCTGATTTTTTAGAATGTCATCAAGGGGGCAGGTGATGTAGAACGATGTGTTGTTTTTCTGCATGATGACATTCACCAAACTGTCTATTGCCTCGCATAGATGGGTTATATGAGCATTCGTGATTTTTGAGTCTTCAGTTTTGTCTTTTTCAGTCTTTTTGTTCCTTCCAGTGGAGTTATTGTCCCTGGTTTCCCGTCATGTCCTTTGTTCAAATACGTTAATGCAAACAAACGAGTGCTTGTCTCCTGTGTCCTGCGCCCCTGGGTACGAATGGCCGTGATACCGTTACAATATGTATCGGTACTCTACGAAGTACTGCATGTCGAAATAGCAATGGGGATGCAGCAGTGCGAATATCAGATGGATTTCTATTTTATCTGTCTTCAGCCAAATAAGAAAGATAGAACAGACCGTAGCGTGAATGAAAAATGCAGGGTAGAACGAAGCTATTGGGAGAGTGAATGCAATCTCGACATTGTAAGGTATTAGGTACTGAAGAGCGGAGTACAAAGAGGTCGCAAAAAAGGACACCATCGACATTTGTAGCGGTTCCAAATCTCCCGATCAGCCAGAAGATCTCCCGATTTTTGGATTTTTTTGAAACCTCTCCCGATCTCCCGCCTAACAACAAAAACCTCCGTTTTCTTTGCTACCAATTTTTCGTCAACTTCATAAACCTCAAACAAAGACACCAGCATAGGGTAAATATCAAGAAAAAACACGCACACATGCACTAGAGGCAGCTCTGGTGCTGCCATCAAATTACTATCACCCGGAGGCGCAAACACATCTTGGTGTACGAGTTCTGTATTTACAATCGAGTCAATGCCGGTAGAGACTTGTGGCAAGGACGGAAAGGGTGGTGTGTCATGCAGGCTGCTAGTATAGCCCGGGTGATCCCGCACCAAGTAGTTAGGCTGAAGGATTGGTGCTAGGCCCCAGCGGATATTGCTAACATTATACCTAGCATATTTAGCACATTCTGGAAACTAGCATTACGCTAGCATAATCCCGTACGTTTTGCAGAAAACTAACTAAGGCCAACCCGTTTTGTTTCTATGTTTCGCGTCACCCTATTCGATGAAATCAATGAGGGATGGCGAAAAAAATAAAAAAAGCTATCCCAAAAAAAACCCAGTGTGCGTGCATTGCATGCATTTGTGTACAGTGAAGCGACGCGGCACTGTTCATGTACATGTACATGAATACATGATGTCCCTTTCTTTTTCTCTCCCTATCTCCTTTCCCTCTCTGACAGCATCTTTCTTTTTTTTCCCTTTTTAGCTTGCCGTGGTTGGCTATCACCTGACCTCTCATGTTTATTGGCAGTCTTCGGACGGGCCAGGAGATGTTGAATAAATAAATAAATAAATAAATAAATAAATGAGTGTATCCCCTATGCCATGCTTGTGGTCCAAACACAGGCGCTAGGCGGCATGATGATTGTGTGACTTGCGGCCCAGCTTATTACACACATGTACATGTACATGTGTGTGAGCCGAGTACAATCATGCGATAAATAGAACAAATATATAAATTTTGATGCCAACATAATAGTTACGTATAACAATCATGTTCGGGGTTTTTTCTACCAGCTACCACGCCTTTGCCTGCTGAGTAATAATAATTCTGTGGATCTTGTATATTCAGAATTCAAGCATTATCAGTGCTTTTTTGGAGCAGAATGCGAGTATATTGAAAAGCAGAATCCATCAAATTCTCCAGCATTATCCGGCGGGACCTAATTGGTGCATTCAGTCGTACTTCGGAGGTAGGAGAATGGTGTCCGTGCACAGTGTGATTGGTCTTCGGTTGAACCCAGGGAGTCGTAAAATACCGGGAGGCGACACGAGATGCACAACCGCGTCGGATGATTGACTCAGCTCGGGCACGAGTGCTGAGGGAAAAATATAGAATCCCCATGAGGTCAAAGCGGCGCAGGTCATGCACAAAGGACGCGTTCGCTGTTTGGTCCCAAAAATCAAAAAAATAATCCTGCTCCCAAGGAATCGTCCGAGTGTCAGCAGTTGATTTGGTGATTCTAAGTTTGTGCCTTGGCGGGGTAAAGGATGATGGAGCTTGACAGAGATGCCTGCCAAAGTGATGAGTCCACCGTGGAAGATGTAGATGACGCCACGTATCCACTTGGTGACCTGAGTTGTGGAGATCTTCAGCTGTGGACTACTGGTGAGATTCTCTCGTCTGCATTTTTTGGTCTCGTCTTGTCCTTGTGAACACGAATGTATAATCTGTAGCATACTAAGCGCCCCAAACTCACCCAAAAAATGGGAGTCTGCCCACGGTGCATTGTCTGTTCACTATGACATGTGACAGTGTTGACACTGTGACAGGATATTATTTTATTCATGTCCTGAAAATTACGTGTGTACCTAGTATGTAAATTGTTGACATTATAATTATGTAAACCTCCGCCCTCAACCCTTGCTTCGCCTATCCATGTAAGAGTGGCAGTGCCACCATGGTGTACAGGCCTATGGAAGGTGAAATAATCCATGGAATTTGCGAACTGCTGACAATGAGACAGGCGAGTGTTACTGAGGCGATGGAGTCATTCCTGCATGTTATCAGGACACGGTTACACAAGGCATCAGGTTTTGGAAATCTGCTACGCCAGGAAGTGTGCCAGCTGAAGGCATGCAATGGTGCTGGCATTTCGCAAGCATGGCAACAAGTGCTCTCCAGCATCTCAACAGCTTTTCCCAAAGTGAAGCTTTGTATTAGACACAATATGACACAGCTAAAAACAACTGAAGCAGTGACATGTGAATGTTGCACGAGCATGCGTGTGTGTGTGTATGTGTGTGTGTGTGTGTATATGTGTGCGGCTGTGCCAAAGCCTAGAGTGTTCATTTGCGGCTGTGGCAGGGACTTCCGTCGGCCCAATGATCTAACTCGCCACAAGAAATACTGCAACTCCTGATGCTATCATTGCATGGAGCAATGGGCATCCAAAGGTCCAAAGGTGTATGTGTGTTGTGCATTGGTGGTCGATTCACATGGCTTTGCCAGTTGTGTGGGTTATACAGTTATCTGATGCAAGTCTTGATCTGTCTCATTCAGATCTTGTTCGCTATCGTTGCTATAAGAGAAAATCTGTGGGTGCACATCCAGTGCATTTGCAGACTTGCGTTCTTCTCTTGCGACGGGCGTATGCATGGTATGTGTGTGCGTGCGTGTGTGTGTATGCTTCTGTGATAAGTGGATCAAGCAGTATACAGGGTATTTACGGGTATTTGCCTTGAGTGCATTTGCGGATAGTGTGACTTTCGTCGCAGAGAACTTTGCTCAGTCGGTCAGGCGACTCAGCCTTACGTTTCCTGAAGGCAATGTGTTCAGAACACAGTTACTTCAAGTATGAACAGCTATGAACAGTTAAGAAATGACAAATATTGTGTGTAGTTCATGGACCATAATGTGAAACACTTTGAATGCAGAAGAATGAGGATAGTGGCATCAAATGCTGCATAGATTCTGTTTGATATGCTACTTTTTTTCCCTTCCATGAAAAGGTGAGTGCATCATCGATCTTCATCTCGAAACTTGACACAAACCGAGAATGGAACTTGGACAACATGAAGGGGCCATGGGCATGGTGTGTTTAGTGGAGAACTATTCCGAAAACAGGGTGTCATTCGCACTTACTCAATTCAAATTTGAGTACATTTCGTGAATAACTTACCTTGACATTCCGTCGTCTCCAAAGCAGTGAACTTCCCAAAAAAAATAAAAGCCACGGCTCAACCTAAGGTAATGCGTAGTTCGTATCAGAAACAACCAGCTTTCGCTCTGGAGATCCAGAATAGGCCTCGACGCATAGCAAAAACAATTGAGAAAAAGAAGATGACGACGGCGTTTCAATCACGCATCAAATGTCGCGGGTCGAGTGCAGCAATCCTCGGATCGTGAAATGTGTGGCGTGTCGCCTCCTGGTATTTTGCGACTCCCTGGTTGAACCAATCTGTTATGAGTGTAGGTACCTGCTGCTTCATTACTCTGACTGAGTTGATCCAAGGCAAAATAGCTCATCCTGAGTGCATGGCTATTGTCCATGGCCAAGAATTGGTACACAAGTCGAAACATAAAGAAATATTTCAGATTCTGACCAGCATTTGTAGTGAATACGCAGGATTCTCGGTGATGGATAGAGTTTTTTCAAATGGTTTAAAAGTAGATGATGGTGATGAGATTCAGTGGTAAGATGCAGGTGAGAATATTTCTCAGTTAGCGGTGCTGAAGTTGTGGGTGGTAAGTGTTGAGGATCGATGCAGGTGAGAAAACGTAAATGGTCAGATTGCAGACTGGCAATAGGTGTTGGTGTGCGTGGAAGGTAGAATTGGCAAAAGTGACAAGTCATGGTCAATAGGGTAAGAGTTTCAGGTTGATGGCGTGCTGTTTCCACATGCAAGAGCTGCAATGTAAATGCAGGACTCGCACATCATGATGTGTTTGCGCCTTTGAGTTACAGTAATGTGATATCAGCACCAGAGCCAGCAATGGCCTTACACCGAGGAAGACAACATATCCAGTCGCCACATATTTCCAGGTTACTTGCCATACCACCAAGACAACAAGTACAAGTGGCGAGTGCAAAGTTGCGAAAGTTCGTGCGAAGTTCAAGTACTCGATCACTTCATGATGTAGAACAAAGGTTTGCACGCATTATATTATCATTTCCTTTACTGGCCTAACTTGCTTTTAATACTTCATTACCCACTCTACTCAGTATCATTACCCACTCTACTCAGTATCATTACCCACTCTACTCAGTATCATTACCCACTCTACTCAGTATCATTACCCACTCTACTCAGTATCATTACCCACTCTACTCAGTATCATTACCCACTCTACTCAGTATCATTACCCACTCTACTCAGTATCATTACCCACTCTACTCAGTATCATTACCCACTCTACTCAGTATCATTACCCACTCTACTCAGTATCATTACCCACTCTACTCAGTATCATTACCCACTCTACTCAGTATCATTACCCACTCTACTCAGTATCATTACCCACTCTACTCAGTATCATTACCCACTCTACTCAGTATCATTACCCACTCTACTCAGTATCATTACCCACTCTACTCAGTATCATTACCCACTCTACTCAGTATCATTACCCACTCTACTCAGTATCATTACCCACTCTACTCAGTATCATTACCCACTCTACTCAGTATCATTAACCACTCTACTCAGTATCATTACCCACTCTACTCAGTATCATTACCCACTCTACTCAGTATCATTACCCACTCTACTCAGTATCATTACCCACTCTACTCAGTATCATTACCCACTCTACTCAGTATCATTACCCACTCTACTCAGTATCATTACCCACTCTACTCAGTATCATTACCTTCATTGGCCTTTTATACTTTATTCTCCTTTTTAGTCGATATCATGTAATTAGGCAAATTTGCCTGTTTGTTCTTCGACTCTAAATAAACAAACAAACAAACAAAACAAAAACATTAATTTTTCGTTTTTCAGAACCTCTCTAATCTAACTTAACGTTATGTCGAGAGTAGAACCTCAACTCTTCAGGTAGACAACTGCACAGATTGGCAGATAACCATGCATGTGAGTGCTGCTATATTATCCTAAAACAGGAGATGCGTTCAGTGTGAATTATGGCAAGAAGCAACCGATCGACACCTCAAAGAGTATGATTATCATGATGGCTACCCCCCCCCCCTCTCTCTCTCCAAATAAAAAAAACTACACAATGCTGCAAAAGTACATGCACACCCACATTGCACACGTGAATCTCTATTCTACTTTCAATCACAGCCTCTCAATTTTAGCCCAGATTACCACTTCTCACCCGCCTTCAGCTGATGGCAGACTACTGCAGCACACCATCACCCTGACACACATATCCTTTCGTGCATTACTTGCCACATTTGCAACGTCTATCTTCCACGCACACGAACACCTAGGCTATTGCTAAACTACACACCTACACCCCTAACAATTATCCTTTCTCACCTGTATCTATCCACAGCACTCACCATGCTAAAATCCAGCACCACTAACTGAGAGACATTCCCACCTTCACCTCAACGTCGTTTCTCATCACCATCAACTTCCTATTAACTCGTACCACCACCCAGATTCCTGCATATTCACTGGCACCGTTGTTCAGAACCTCTCCAATTTGTTTCTGTTTCAACTTGTGAATTTTAGTCTTTGCCATGGACAATAGCAAAGAAGGCAGGATGAGTCATTTTACCTTTGATCAACTCAGTCAGAGTGGTGTAGCGTCAAACCCCTACGCTCACGACGCTTTGGTTCCACAAGACCAATCACGCGGCGCATCGACACCATTCTCCTACCTACAAAGTTTGGAGGCACCAAATCTTCAGCTTAAGGATCACGAGCCCTATGACAACTTGTTTGATGGATTAATTTTGCCCTCCTTGCCAGAAGTCTTTACGGGCATGGGCTCCAATGTGAACACACGACTCGTACATCATGATGCGTTTGCGCCTTTGGGTGATAGTAAGTTGACGGCAGCACCAGCGCCAGCAATGGCCTTACAGCCAAGACGACAGCATCTCCAGCCGCCAAATATTCCCGGCTTGCTTGACTTGCTACCAAGTCCACACGAACTCAGCCAGTCACTACCACAGAGTAACGTATTCGGAAAGCAGCAATCAATGAAAGAACCTGAAACCCCAGCGACAACATTCTCCTTCCACCAAGGTCAGGCGGCACCGATCCTTCCGCATAGCCTAATGCAGGATAACCAGCATAATTCCAACAGCTTCAGTGATGCAACACTCTTTCCGTTCCCGCCAGAAGTTTTTATAGGCGTCAGCTCATTTGGAAATATAGGATTCCCTCATGATGTGTTTGCGCCTACTGGTGACACGAATGCGATGGCAGTGCCAGGCCAAGGACGACAACATATTCCAAGTTTACCGGAAATGCCACCAAGTCGTCGTCACGACCTCAGTGAGCCACTTCCACAAAGCACCTTACTCGGGCAGCAGCCGTCAATGAAAGAACCCGATAACGCAGCGGCAGGATTCGCCTTAAACCCAGGTCCGGCGGAACCACTCCTTCAGCCTAACCTACTCAACGACTTGAGTGATGCAGCAATCCTTCCCTACCTGCCAAAAGTCTCTACCGCCATGTGCTCCGATGTAAATACAGGATTACATCAAGATGTGTTTGCGCCATCGCGTGGTAGCAGAGTGTTCCTATCACCATCACTAGCAAGGGGCCTGCAACAACAACGACAACAACAGCAAGATCACAAGCTGCCAGATATTCCCAGGTTACAGGTAATGCCACCATATCAACACGACTTCAGCGAGCCACTACCACAGAGTAACTTACTTGGACAGCAGCCGTCGAGTAAAGAACCTGCAAAATCTGCCAAAGCCAAACTAGTTTGCTCGGAAGGCAAAAAGAATTTCTCGCATCCGTCGGACTTCAAAAGACACATATCGGTGCACACTGGCGAGAGGCCATATCCTTGCATAGAGTGTGGAAAAACCTTCAAGAGGAAGTATAATCTAAATGTGCACAAGAGAACACACACAGGTGAGAGACCATATGAGTGCATAGAGTGTGGAAAAACCTTCCAGTGTAAGTGTCATCTAACTGTGCACAAGAGAACACACACAGGTGAGAGACCATATGAGTGCATAGAGTGTGGAAAAACCTTCCAGTGTAAGTGTCATCTAACTGTGCTCAAGAGAACACACACAGGTTACAAACCATATATGTGCACAATCCCGGGCTGTGAACAGGCATTCTCACAGTCCGGCAATCGCAACCTGCATGTGCTTCGCCACAAGGCGAATATCAAGAAGAAACACAAACCTGCCAGTGGATGCAACTAAACAGACACTGCTCCACTGGACCAGCATCTCCAGTTCAAACACGACAATGTCGGAAGGAGCACCAAATCAGAAGATAACAGCGCCAGGAAATGCCGTTATAGAGGTGTACGTTTTTGGAAACATGCTTCCTGTGTTGACGTGCACTGTGTGGAATTTGAGCAATAGAATGATCTGACAATTGTGTGCGTGTACATGTAGTATCGTGGCCTAAACTGCATTTGCTGCTGCACCCATCCTATCCTATTATATTGTTGTAGAACGATGTGTTGGTTTTCTGAATGATGAAATGACCCGTGTCTCTTGTCTCGCGTATAGTTTTAGTCGCATTTTTGGTGTGTGGAGTTTTGCTACAATGTTACCTTGTTGGTTTATGGCTTTTCTCTTTTGCTGTGTTTCCTGTTGCTGTTGTGTATGTGGAACGTTTTGGTCGTTTATTCAATGTATCCGTTTTGGATTTGTGAATTCAAATAAAGTAAACAAACAAAGAAACGGGGGAAGAGTGTGTTGTTCCCTACATGGGAGCTCACGGTTTTCCTGCCGACTTGAATTCTCACTACAAACAAACAACATCAAAATATATTTGTGGAATGTCAATAATGTCATCAAGGGGGGGGGAGGGGCAGGAGTTGTAGAACAATGTACTTCCTCTCTGTATGATACATAATAATATTACTGAGTCTTCAGTCTTGCCTTTTCAGTCTTCTTGTTCTCCCGTGGAAGTTGTTAAGAGTCGCGTTTGCAGTAAAACGACAACTGTCGCTGGAGAGGCCTTGGGAGTGTTGTGTGCAACCCACCACCTCGACCAGCATATACACCATCCAACACCCGGTGAAAACACGTTAGACTTAGTTCTCTCCGACTTCACTACCACAGTATCAACCAGCGTGACTGCTACCCTCAGCAGGTCCGACCATGCCATTTTGATATGCAACTTCAAAGCGGTTTCCGCACGCCGCGATCCAACAACCTCTCACAAGGTGTGGAAATACGACAGTGCTGACTGGAACAGACTTAGGGCATTTTACTGCGGTCACGACTGGCAGTCGATAATGTCAGACGATCCCACTCTGCTTCGCGAGCGATTGTATTTGTATTTGTATTTATATCATAATCTTATGGCACATCATGATGACGGCCAGTAAAACTGAGCCGATGGTGAAGGTCAACCACAGCAGTAAAACAGATAAAAGAATACAAATGAAAATTGCTGTACATTTCCACTGAAACATTATTATTATTATTATTATTATTATAGACAACACCTCATGGCATGAGAAGAAAATCAGCCAGTACGGGAGATGTGGGTGTTAACCAACCATGGTGAATAAAAGAAGAAAAGTAATGGTCAAGACGGAGAAGCATGGGAGGGACAGGTGATGGTGAATCTAGTGAGCAGATTTAAATGTGTCCAGGGTACTGGCACTGCGCGTAGTAGCGGGCAGCGCAAGCCAAGCAGAGTAAGCAACAAAGAGTGGAGAGCGTACAAGGGAGGACGTTTTAGCCAAGGGGAGGGCAACAGAGCATCTTGTCTGGGAGCCATCTGTGATTCGGAACCAGTTATACACGTTAAGAAGAGGAGGATGTAGAGCTAGTTTAAATTTGTGAGCAAAAGTGCAAATTAATTTTTGACGGTGGGTCGACAGTGGGCAAGCATTTGCAAGGACATACAGGGAAGCAGAAGGGTAGAGAGGGGGTAGACTAAACAGGATACGAAGAAGTTTTCTATGGTGGATTTCGAGATGCTCAGCGAGAACCGAGGACAAGCCACACCAGCTAACAGCAGCGTACATGAAAAGAGGCAGGATGTACAGTTTGTAAAACAAAATTTTACATTTGAAAGGAAGATGGAAACAATGGGGACGTATAACACCTAGGGCAGAGCTTGAACGGCTGCAAAGAGCATCAATATGGAAAGACCAAGAGAGACGATCATCAAGCATTATTCCCAGGTGTTTATGGTTGGAAACAACCTTTATGGGTTCTGGGAAATCAGGATGGTGTAAAAGTGACATGGATGAGATTGGGGGAAGGAACATTATTTCGGTTTTAGTCAGGTTGGGTCTAAGTCGCCATGTTTGCATCCAGCGTAGGACACTGCATATCTGAGCCGACACTCGAGGTACAAGAGCCGCTGAGGACGAGGATGCTGACAGTAGGGTTGTATCATCAGCAAATAACGAGACACCTGGGTCTATAGAGGGTAAATCATTTACGTATGCTACGAACAAAAGAGGTCCAAGTATGGAGCCTTGGGGAACTCCAGAAGACACTGGTAGAGGATCAGAGTTGATGGAGAGGGCAGAAACAAACTGTGATCGGCTACTCAGATAGGACTCCAGCCAGGACAGAGCAGGGCCAGACACACCAAAGACAATATGTAGCTTGGCAAGGAGGCCACGATGCCAGACAGTATCAAAGGCCTTTGCCAAGTCAAAGAAACAGAGAGCAATATGATGTCGAGCATCACGAAGGGTGGCAATGTCTTGTACTAGACGAGCTAGTTGGTCAGAGGTTGAGTCGTAGCGCCGAAAGCCAGATTGGGAAGGGCTAAGGCATGGTGAAATGTGGCAATACAACTGGTCGGAAAATACCTTTTCACATACTTTTGAAAGGGAGCAGAGAAGAGATATTAGACGATAGTTTGAGGCTTGTGATCGGGAGCCTTTACACTTGTAGATGGGCGTGACCTTAGCGATCTTCCAACGATCAGGAAATACGCCGGAGGAGTAGGAAAGGTTGAATATAAGGCACAGTGGGTACGCCAGAGATGGAGCCAGAACTTTGAGAACTTCATTTGGTAGGGCATCAGGACCAGGGCTTTTGTTGCTTTTTAGTCTTTTTAGGTAGCTGCGAACAGATGATGTGGTGGTATGTATAGAGCGCAGATCAGAAGACACAGTCGCAGAACGTTGCAGAGGTGGTATTGGAGAGGAATGGTCGTCTGGAATACCAGCTGATGTGAATTGCGTATTGAGAGTATTAGCTATAGACTTGGGGTCAGTCACCATCGAACCATTGGAAGCTAATAACGGTGGTATGTCTTGACGTGTACTAGTTGTCCTTTGAGTGCGAACAAAGGTATACAGGTTAGGCCTGGAAGAGGGGTGAGATAGGGTGGTAGTGAGCGAACGTAAATATGCTCGATACTTAGAACGTGACAATGACTTCACCAGATTGCGCTGTTTTTTTGTATAAAGAAATATTAGCATAGGTGGAGTACTTCTTACTTAAGCTATAGTAGTCGTATTTGAGTTTAATTGCACCTTGGAGATCTTTGTCGAGCCAAGGGATCTTGGGGTTACGGCTGGACTGACGAGGTTGGTGGCTGCCATGTTTGGGTGTAGCGGGTCTTGCTCCGTATTGTGGCACATAGAAGGAGAGCACGTCATCAAGAACTGTGGTGAACTTCTCCACAGCTTCATCAACAGTAGTGGAGGTGAATAAAAGATGCCAGTCACAGGCAAAAAGTGCAGAGTTGATGATTGACCAAGTGGAGGGTGTAACCTTGCGGAAGGCATGTCGCGGAGGGGTAGGAGTCTGAGAGCAGTTGTAAGAGGTGTTAGCAGTGGCAATGTTGTAGGCTAGCGTTGTAATGACTTGCAAATGATCCGATGCAGCAAGCGGGGCAGCATCGTCAACAGAGCGTACAGAGAGGGGGCGGTTCATAGCAAGCAAGTCCAGACAGGACAGTCTTCCATTCGGAGCGACACGGGTGGGGAAATTGACAAGCTGCTGGAGGCCAAAGCTAGAGAACACGTGTGATAGCTCCGTACCAGCACGCGATGTGGTGTCACCACTCCACCAGTCAGAATTGTGGGCATTGTAGTCACCGGTAAGAAAAACATCAAATAAAGAGAGGTCCAAGGAACACAGCGTGTCGGTAAGTATGTCGCAAAAGGAGGTGATATCAAGAAGGAATTGTGAAGGGGGGCGGTAATGCAAATGAGTAGCGGATTGGCCCGGAGACCTGTCGGTGCACCAAGCTCGAGCCATAAGGCCTCGCTTTGGGGAGAATCAAGGTCATGGCGACGGGTGCAATGTGGAAATGTCCCATCACGTATGAGAATGGCCACGCCACCATATCCACGTAGGTTTGATCTCAGGTTCTTATGTGTAGATCTGTCTTTACGGAAGCATGTGTAGCCTGGAACACTGAATGAAAGTGACGGGCTTAGCCAGGTTTCTGTTAAACATATTATGGTGGGCTTGTTGGCCTGACATATTGCGTACAATTCCGGAAGTTTGTTTGTTACAGAGCGACAGTTGATAGTTACAATGTTAATAGAATGTGCGTGGTCCGGGAGAAACGGGAAAGCATGAGCGCTCAACGGGGTGAAGACCGACATTAGTTTGTGGTAGGGGGCGTCGTGGAGCTGCTGTTGATTAGGAGTTTTAGTAGTTTGTCGTCCAGAATCAGGAAGGAATGGTGGTGCAAGTGGAATATGACCACTAGATATAGAAGAATATGTAACGCAATGAGGGGAAGGGTGTGATGAACTTGCGTGGGGCACAAAGGGTTGGGCAAGAGGATTTAGCTGTTGGCTAGGTGACCGAGGACCCATCACTTGCTAGCGGAGTCGGCATAGCGCCATTTGCGGACGGTGTGCGCAATGGTGTCGGGCCAGAATTCCTTGTCAAGCAGCGTTTGCTCAAACTCTTCCGCGACAGAAACGCGTGCATAGCAGGTACCAAAGTATTGGGTTTCGGCAATTGTGCATGCGTATACATCAACGCCCCTATCAGCGCACCAGGTGACAATGGACTGTGCCTTACTTCCAGGGCTAACATTCCCGACAAAGAAGGCACATCGCTTGGGAAAATGTGTGCCAGTGAGTGTGTTGGGGTTGGGGTTTTCTGTGGCCATTTTTCTGTAGACAGACACAACTTTGGATTTTGTTGCCCGGGCAATGGGATCGCTGTGGGCCGCTGATTTATTGCTCCTTCGCCGCTGTTCTTGCCAGTTGTTCTGATGGGGATCGCCTTCTGTGCTCCCAGCAGCACCCTGAGTACATGTGGGCTGTACTGGTGCACCACCGGCGCCTGCTGTTGTAAGTGCGCCCCCAGTTGTTGCATTTCTACCAGTGTGTACGGGTATGTTCCTGCGTTCCATGTGGTTGGTGTTAGGCCTCGGTCACACTACGGCAAAAATGCTGCGTCAGCGTCAGAATCATGAGCTTTTCCATGGCAACTGACGCAACGCGGGAAATTTGAGCGTCAGACGCTGCTGCGTCTGACGTGGGGAAATCGGCTGCGTTGCCGCTGATGGGAGTGACGCTTGGCGGAAAAACAGTGTCTTTCAAGTAAAATTAGTTTCAAGACACTTTGCTTGAGTTTAGCAGTTATTCGACATTCGTCTGTTCAAGGTTTGTTTTGTTCCCTCTTTTTGTTCGAGATGAGTCCGTGGACCTACGAGGCCGAGGCTGCTCTGCTCCGAACCTGGCGGAAGAGCGAGGCGTTTTCTGAGAAGAAAGTGATGTCGAGAAAGGACCAGTTGTTTGAGTGGGTCATCGGCCAACTGGAGCCTGTCGACTTGTGAGTGTTGTGTTGTCGTCAAGAGCCCCAAAAAGGACAACCAGTATGACGAAGTCAGGAGAAACACAGCTGCGATGCGGACTTTTCTTGCCTGATCAATGACACTACAACTGAAAATGGCTTCAAATTCGGAAAGAAACAACAACGATCGTGCACGCGTGGACCTACCTTTCGTCTTCTTGTAATCAAAAATCAATGAAAAATTCGAAAACCCTGTCCGACAATTTTTTTGTATAATAAGCAAAAGGCCGGTTTCCGTGGGAATCCGTGTCGTCATTGAGTTTTCCTGGTGGTTTTGTGACGTAGACAAATGCGTCAAGCCGCGGCAGTCATGAGCTGCAAAAAAAACCCAAACACTGTGTGACCCCGCGTCTCCGTCAAGTGCTGCGGCTTGACGCTGCGTCCAGCTTCAAACTGCCGTAGTGTGACCGAGGCCTTAGGTACGGTGGCCCTGCTAGTGCTAGTTGACCTGCTGTGTAGAGTGCGTGCATCCTCTTCTGGCTGTGTGCTATTCGTACTCACTGTACGAGTACAACGGGATTGCATGTCTGGAGTGTCGCAGTGTACGGGCTTGGATGAACCATTGTACTGCTGCTGGTGAAGCTGTTGCACTTCCCCCTTCAGCTCCGAAATTTCCAGCTTCAAGGACAAAATTATGCTATCCCTGTCCTCCCTCATGGAGGCAATCTCCCCCGCCAAGGCCTGGATAGTGTTAGCAAGGCTATCTAGCTTAGAGTCATTAATCCACGACGTACCGGTGTCAGTGACGGGCTTCCCTCCAACGCCGTGCTTCCGCAGTGCCTGCACCAGCTCTGGCCGGGCAAGGCTCGAAGGGGAGTCCAGGGACTTGCGTTCAGCAATGGCGATTAGTTCCTGGTACCCGATCAGGGCAAGATCAAGGTTCTGGTCCAGGGACATTCTTAGTTTCAGCAAGGACAAAGGTAGAAGGGTAAAACTGCTGCGGGGGGCTCCCGGAAAGCTGTTCCGAGGAGCACCAAAAACGTCAACCACCCCCTGAGATTCAAAAAATTACATTGACCGATCCTCCTGCGTATACATTCACAAAATCAAACTTATCACTGCCCCTCAGCATGTGCAGCATTCCTTAAACTGGTTCAATGAATCCTCAACAAGCCGGAACTCGCTTCGTTTCCCGATTGCAAGAAACAATTCTATGAGCAAATCGCCTGTATTCCCAGCATACCAATTATGGGATTCTCTTCCTCAGCAATTAAAGTCCAGCAACACCCTCAATGCGTTTTTAAGCTTGATAAATATACACGTACGTCGATCTTCATTTACTAATCATTGATTTCAATTCTCTTTGTGTATTACTTCAAGCTCCAAAGTAAATCACATATGCTACCTGTACAATTCATTTGGGTTTTGGATTGATTTACTTTTATTTCATTTTTATTTTCATTTAACTTGCCATATTTTGCGTGTGCATTTTTGCCTTCTTGTTCTTCTATTCCATGGCTGGTAGCCCTCATTCATATTATTGGTTGACACCATATCATCCATGAATTGAGAATAATAATATTAATAATAATAATAATAGTCGCAACCACTACTTAATAATAATAATAATAATAATAATAATAATAATAATAATAATAATAATAATAATAATAATAATAATAATAATAATAATAATAATAATAATAATAATAATAATAATAATAATAATATAGTATCATGTTACAGTGATGGAGAGTTACTCTTAACTCGTATCCATATGTCTTTTTCTCTTCCACATTTATTTATGGCTCAACATCCGAGTTTCAAATAATAATAATAATAATAATAATAATAATAATAATAATAATAATAATAATAATAATAATAATAATAATAATAATAATAATAATAATAATAATAATAATAATAATAATAATAATAATAATAATAACATGGACGACATTAAACTCTATGGGAAAACTACAAAGGATGTGACTACCCTCGTGTCTACCGTGTGTGGCGTTGGTGATGACATCGGCATGAATCTCAACCCGGCCAAGTGTGCCGTGCTGCACATCAGGAGAGGAAAACCAGATGAAGGATGCTCTATCCAGGTTGGCGATGAGACCATTGCAGAGTCGCTACGACTCAATGAAACATACAAGTACCTTGGAGTAGTGCAAGCAGCCATGATACCTCACCCGAAGCTCAAGACGCAACTCACTGCAGAATACAAAAAGAGATTGTATTTGCTTCTTAACAGTGGATTGAATGCGCGAAACATGATCAAGGCCATCAATACGTATGCTCTGCCGGTTATGACATATAGTTATGGAATCGTAAATTGGACCGAGGCTGAAATCAAGACCACAGATCGAGTGACAAGATCAGCCTTGACTGCGTCTGGATTTCACCACCCCAAAGCCTCAGTCAACAGGCTCTACATGAAGAGGGGAGATGGAGGCCGGGGCTTGGTCTCTTGTGAGGATATGCACGGCCGGAGCATGTGTGGCCTGGCCCGCTACATGAGTACCAGCCCAATAGACAGAATAAGCCTGCTTTATCAGTATCATCAACAAAAACCTACAACAAAAAGCCACTCAATAACTGCAAAGGCCGCTAAGTTCCTGTCGAGTTTGGATCTGCCAGCAGCTGGACCAGCTTTACCCAATAAGCATACCATTAAACAAGCGTGCGCTGAGCGAAAATCCAAAACACTTTCCACTATGCCGCTGCATGGGAGGTATTGGAGCCGATTGGAGGAGAATCGCCTAGATAAGGAGCTTACCTTCATGTGGTTGAAATCAAGGACACTGAAACCTTCAACTGAAGGCATGATTATGGCAGCACAAGACCAATCCCTCAAAACGAAAAATTACCAATACGCCATAATGAAGTCAATTCCTCGAACTGATGCCAATTGCAGGCTTTGCAAGGGCAGCTTAGAAACAATTGACCACATTGTCAGTGCCTGCCCAGTTCTGGCTCGGACCAGTTACATTGAACGACATAACCGGATAGTAAAGTATGTGCACTTCGAAATGTGTAAAGCACGAAATCTACCTACTGGTGCTTCACGATTCGACCACCAGCTCAAGGCATTGGTCAAGAGTAATCAGTATCGCCTCTATTGGGAGTATTCGGTCCCAACTGACCTGAAACTATCAGCAAACAGGCCCGATCTGCTCCTTGTTGATGACAAGGAGCGCATCGCCTACATTATAGACATCAGCGTTCCTGGTGAGAACAACATCAATAAGAAAATGGCTGAAAAGCGCTCGAAATATTATGATTTGAAGCGGGAGATTTCGAGGATTTGGTCCCTCAACCAGGTTGACGTGGTCCCTGTGGTTGTCGGTGCCCTGGGAGGCTTGGTGGGGGAGACTCCTCAATGCCTTCGGACTGTGCAGGGAGGAGACCTGGCTATTGTGCAACAGGAGGCTATACAAGGTTCGATTAAAATACTGAGAACTATCCTTAACATGTAGATGCACCTCTGCTGCGTTTGCATGTTCAATAGCTAAGAGACTTGAATAACGACTGATAAAGACTGATATTTCCTTTGTTACTACTCCCTTCATTGGTTGATGTATTTTGCCTGTCGCTGCAAATTCTTTATTATTGTTTTGATGTTGGAGTTCGGATTGAGTTTCTTTCCTTTCTTCCTCTTCCTTCAACTAGTTCTTGTCCCTTTGGTTTTAGGTTTTATTTATTTATTTATTTTTGTTTTTGTTTTTTCACTTTCTTTTTGCTGTCCCACCCATGGAAATATTTCCCGGTGGGTCTGGCTTATCGCCTTCGAAAGAAGTGAATAAAGGAGAAATAATAATAATAATAATAATAATAATAATAATAATAATAATAATAATAATAATAATAATAATAATAATAATAATAATAATAATAATAATAATAATAATAATAATAATAATAATAATAATAATAATAATAATTGAGGTAGGTATTGTTGTCGTCTCTGCCGGTGATGCAGCAAGCGATGCTGATGCAAACGTGTCTGCATGCAACACACGTGGCGTCGCCAAAGCCACATCCACCTCCGCTGGTGGAGGGAGTGACTTGGTCATGGCCACGGGAGCCAATGGTGGACTTGTCGAGCGAACGAACGCGAACGCATCAAGCAACACACTCCTTTACACATCATCCCACGTAGCGCACAACTGGAGCGTCCCACGCGGGGAAGACCCCGTAAACAACCAATAATAATAATAATAATAATAATAATAATAATAATAATAATAATAATAATAATAATAATAATAATAATAATAATAATTTGAAACTCGGATGTTGAGCCATAAATAAATGTAAAAGAGAAAAGGACATATGGATACGAGTTTAGAGTAACTCTCCATCACTGTAACATGATACTATATACAGTCAGAAAGTGCAATAACTAGGCACAAAACTGACAGAGTACTGAGACATTCGACGTCCTGACACCTAACTTTAACACATCTCCGTAGCGCTAACCGACAGCCTTCCAACTTGGAAGGTTCAAGGTTATGGAAAGACCAAAGAGGGGAAGGCAAGCGCAACGAAAACGAGCAAAAGCTACAGTCCCAACGGAACAGAGAATGTCGATTGTTACTGGACGATGACGAGACCAGTACGATATTTGACAAAGCGGTCTAACTACAATTCGAAGCAGCAAAGCAGCTGGAGCCAGCGCGTGGAAGAATGAATGAGTTCCGGGTATTCCGTGTTTCGGTGAACCAATTATAAGCCTGCATTTGCAGGGGTATTATATTTAATAATATTTTATGTATGAGAACACAGAGGTGGTACTTATGTCGAGTGGAAAGGGGACTGATCTTGGCATTGACTTCGGCCATTCTGCAAGGCATGGACCAGTATATCCCCACCAAAGTCTCCACCACTCGTTTCTCTGACCCTCACTGGTGGACTCCAGAGGGCATCATTACTGAAGAGGCAAAGGAGAAGCAGTGGAAGAAGTGAAGGCGGAACCCGCACCAGGATGACCTCAAGGCCTCTTGCATTGCTCCTGTCAACCGAACTGTCGCTCATATGTCTAGCGTCAATCGCCTGCGCCACACACTCAGGTGCCAGTCGCTTAGTGACAAACAATGGTGGACCAACATGAAAAAGGTCACTGGCGTTACACGCAACTCCGCTAGTGTTCATCTGCTAGTCGACAGCCATGGCAAGGAGTATCACGCCGCAGCAGTGAAGGCTGAGTGCCTGGCAAAGCATTACTCCTCGAAATGCAGCCTGGGCGAACAAGAACTGACTGTCAATGACCATCCTGCGGTGACCACCCCGACCTACGAGCCATTAGAGCACGTACATTTCCGAGAAGTTGCAGTCCAGCGGCATCGTGCAAGGCTAGTCCCATCCAAAGGCATTTGGACCAAACTGTATTCCATCTCGGGTGTTGAAAGAGTGCTGTAAGGAACTTTTTTCTTTTTTTTTACTGAATACCACAGTACCATCAGATGCTGCACAGCGGCGGCCGAGGCATATTGGATGGAAGTGGGGGCGGGGCAAAAGTAACTCCTCCGACCAAAGGTCTCGGAATCATCATTACTCCTGTGCGCTGATACATAGGAGAAAAGAAACATGTGCATCCAAGAGGGAAGCACCGGCTTTGCAAACGATAATGGGGAGAATTTGAGATTGAGATAGGACAAAACAATAGTAAAAGCAGTGCACCGTAGGAAGAAGGAGAGAACTGATAATCGGATTTTAAGGCTGAGCGAAGGGGATCAAAGAGGGGTAGAAGGGAGCTGGAGTGCGGTCAGTATAATTAGGCTGGTGTGTTGGCAGAGATCATAGCCTGTCTGTGGCCCACTCCTACTTGCTGCCTTAAAGTGGGGATATTCACAAACTCTTGCACGATCATAAAATTCACATTCTATCCATTAACGAGACACACCTGGACAGCAGCATTCCCGATTCTCTTTTACACGTTCCTGGCTACACATTGTATCGACAAGACAGAGATCTACATGGCGGAGGAGTATGCATGTATGTGCACGCGTCTCTTGTTTCCTCTCCTGCCCAAACGCAATGTATACCGGAAGTGGAGTGCATATTTGTACGTGTTCGCATAACGTCTTCCAAACCCAAATCCAACGAGCTGGTTGTGTGCAGCGTGTACCGTCCACCCAACGCAAAGGTCGAGTTCTGGGAACTCTTCAGCCTTCAACTCGACAACATTCTACGTCAGTTTTCGAACATTATTGTCCTCGGTGACCTGAACACGGATGTTCTGCAGCCTCGCAGTGGACACTACAAACATCTCCGGAATATGTGCTGCGAGTTTGATCTCAGGAATGTTGTCACTGCTCCCACTCGTCATGGGCAGACCTGCATCGATTTGGTACTTGTTTCCACTGGAGTCCAGCTTACACAGACAGCAGTGCACCCTGTGGACGGTATCAGCGACCACGACCTAGTTATAACCCACCTAACATATCCAACCATGTCTACCTGTCCACTCTACACCAATATCAGGAAGCCGAGCGCCACAGAAATAGACCGGGACGCTCTATGCCGAACCGTGGACGAACAACTGACGTCATTCCCCCTTGCAACAGATGTAAATATCTTGGCGAACAGCCTAACAGCCGTCCTCACGTCAACTTACGACAAACTTTGCCCCGTCCGTCGCATCTGCGTACCATCCTTCAGCAAACCCAAACCTCAACCCTGGCTGACTCCTCACCTGCGATATCTTTTACAGCAGCGTAAGCATTTGCACAGAAAGGTTCGGTCACGTCCCTCTGATCAACAACTAATGCAACGGTACCGGGCAGTGAGAAGGGAAGGGACACTTCTGAACAGGCGCCTGAAGTCGGAGTTCCTAATGCAACAGTTCAGAAACATGAAGCGTGACCCCAGAGGCCAGTGGTGTCTCTTAAATAAGCTCTCTGGTCGAGCCACCACGAAATCCACCCCTGCAGCGCCACTTCCAGCACTCACTGCAACATTTGCGGCAGTTGTCCACGACCCAGCCAGGCCAGGAGTGTTGCAGATACCAGCCGACAGGGATCCGACAGCACCTAGCACCCTGACTGACTTCACCTTGGTCAACACTGAAACAGTTGAGGCTCTACTGACTACTCTAAACTCCCACAAGGCCGCGGGTTCGGATGGCATTCCTCCCTGCATCTTAAAGTCATGCAAAGCAAATATCACGGCCTCACTAACATCCATAATCAATCAGTCCCTACTTTCTGGCGTTTTTCCAGCCTCTTACAAGCATGCACACGTGTGCCCACTCTTCAAGTCCGGGGACAAACTTGCAGCCACCAACTACCGGCCAATATCTCTGCTGCCCGTTGCCTCCAAGATATTGGAGAAGGTTGTCCACCGGCAGATTACTGAATTCTTCCGTGACCACCCAGAGCTGTCCGCCTTGCCGCTGGAGCAGTTTGCGTACCGTCCAAAGCACAGTTGCGAAGATGCCCTCGCTGTTTCCATAGACAGGTGGACAAGAGCACTGGACAATGGCCAGCGATGCGCGATACTGTTCACAGATATGAGCAAGGCTTTCGACCGTGTACAGCATCAACAACTGGTCAACGAGCTGGCTGACGTAGGGCTAGGCGGCTCGGTGCTGAAGTGGTTCGCGGACTATCTGTCGTCCAGAAGTCAACAAGTCGTGGTCAATGGGGAGCGTGGTGGGACTGTGCCCTGCACCAGGGGAGTTCCGCAAGGGTCCGTCCTTGGCCCCCTCCTCTTTTGCGTCTACATCCGCAAGGTTCCACAGATTGTTTGGAACAGTATTTCTCAGCTCTATGCCGATGACATCGCCTTTTTCGTCATTGGAACGGACCTCTCTGTCATGCTGCGAAAGCTTCAGGATGACCTTAGCGCTCTGGAGCTCTACCTTGATGACAAAGGACTTCTCATGAACCCTGACAAGACGCAGTTCCTGGTCCTTCGGCGCCCACGCCAACCTGTGCCGCATCTACCAATCCCCCTAGTTTGTAAAGGCAAGCCCCTCACCCCTGCAGCCACCGTGAAGTATCTCGGACTACTCATCGACGAGCATCTCACCTTCCAGCCGCAAGTCGAGAAGGTCTGCGGTGCGGTGTTCGGCAAGATTGCCGCCTTCAGACATGGCCGAAAAAACCTAACACCTGAAGCGAAGAGGACGTTCTATTTATCCATTGTGCAATCGACTCTCGACTATGCCAGTAACGCTTATCTGCACTGTCTCAGCGCCACCCTGTTCAATAAAATCGTGACGGTCAGTCACATAGCAATGAAGAAAGTTTTTGGGTTTGACCGTATGATGTCTACTGAAATTGTTCTCCGCAAATATCATCTCTATTCTTTTGAACAGCGCACAAATCTTAAACTCTATGTTTTCGTGTACCGCTGCTTGACCCCACATCTTGCTAGTCCCCTTCTCCAATCCTTGTTCCAGCTTAGGGCTGCTGTGCCTGGACACCAGGCTCGCACGCGCGGCCAGGCACAGCGCGCATTAGTTCTTCCGCCTGTTTCTACGCAATATGGCATGCGTTCTATTTCTTTCCTGGCGGCAGACAGATGGAATGCTCTTCCCACTGACTGCCGTCAGGCCCCGTCTCTTACTCTGTATGTAAACATGGTAAAAATTCACCTAGGGTTCCCAGTAAAAAGGCAACGCCTGTTGGGACTCCCCTAGTAAAATAATAAAATCTACTACTACTACTACTACTACTAAGTGGTCGTTGACGTTTTTCTTGAATGTGTGCATGCCTCTGCGAGAAGGGGGAGACTGCAGAAGGGTACGTGGGAGCTGATTCCACGTTGCGATGAGGGAGTGGGGAAATGAGCCGAGCGTGTTGTTTCGTGACTGGGGAGGAAGAATACTGGTGAGTTGCGATGGATGATGTGTTGCAGATCTGGTTGTCTCACGAGTAGACATGCTGCATTGCGGTGCGGCTGCTGATGGTGGCAGAATGGCTTTCACCATTTCCGGACCCTCCACAAAGTGACGCTTGTACAGAAAGCAGAGCCCTGCTACGGTACGGCGAATGTCGAGGCTCGGGAGGTATGATCCATCTCCAATTATGTGCAGGGCACGGCGCTGGATGACAGTGAGGCGGGCCAAGGTGGTGGGGGCTGCGCTCATCCACACCAGCATGCCATACTCTAACACAGGGCGGACAAAGCCACCGTACTCGATTGCCCAGTGCTTTGGGTCTAGCACAGCCGATGCCTTACGGAGGAAGCCGAGCCGCTGGGCTCCGCGTACTGCAAGCTGTCGGATATGGCTGCGGAATGCCAGCTGCATGTCGAAGGTGACGCCAAGAAGCTTGAGCTCCTCTACTTCTGGCACGACTGCTCCTTGGAAGCGTATTGCGTTCGGGGGGGGGGGGTGGCGAGCGGTGGTGGCTGATGGTCAATGCCTGCGACTTTGTGGGCTCGAACTTGACACTCCACCTGCTTCCCCATGCTGCCAGTGAGTCTACTGCCTGCTGGAGGATTGCTGTCTCTTCTGGCAGTCTGAGTCGGGTGGTGATGCACTTGTAGAGAGTTGTGTCGTCGGCGTATACAGCCAGCTTTGCGCCATCAGGCAGGTGGTCTTCTGCGTCGTTGACGTACAGAAGGAAGAGGGTGGGGCCGAGGATGCTGCCCTGCGGCACGCCAGATTGGATTCGGTGGGTCGGTGAAGACTGGCCACCTATGACGACACGGATGTGGCGGTCTATCAGGTAACTCCGGAGCCAGGCAAGGAGGGGGCCACTTATGCCGCACCGCTCAGCCTTGTGGAGGACGCCGCTGTGCGAGACCTTGTCGAAGGCCCAGCAATATCTACTGAAAGTACCCTGACGAGGCCTCCACTGACAGCTGCAAGGCTCCACTCATGCTGAAGAGCAATCAGCAGATCAGAGGTTCCCAGTCCAGTGAGAAAGCCAAACTGCCTGTGAGAAAGGATGTCATTCTTCTTCAGAAAATTGGACAGGGTGCGGTTCACGATGGACTCCATACACTTAGACATTATGGGCAGTAGTGATATCGGTCGGTAGTTTCTGGGGTTCGACTTGGGGCCTTTCTTGTGTATCGGTACGACGTTGGCAACTTTCCACATGGCAGGTTGATGACCACTGCAGAAGCACAGGGTAAACAGCTTGGATAGGGGCAGGGCCAGAGAGTCGGCACATTTTCTCAGCACTCTAGCGGGTACTGCATCAGGCCCTGTGGCTTTACTTGGATTCAGGGCTCGGAGTGTCCGGCGTACGATGGCTTGGCGGAAGTGGACTGTTGCAAGCGTATTTGCGGTGCGCTGGCGGACATGCGGGAACGGCCCCGACTGTTCTGCAAAGTCATCGTCTAGGCTGCACTTCTGGGCAAAGTACTTCCCGATGACGTTAGCCTTGTCGTGGCTTTTGGTGCATTCCATGCCATTGGGGTCAACCAGGACTGGGATGGAGCTGTCCCGGCCATGCCCTCCAACTCGTTTAATCACGCTCCACCACTCTCTGTCCTGCAGGCTGCCCGTCCGGAGCCGTTGCTTGACATGGTCGAGATGTCTGGCTTTGGCTCTTGCTAGACAACTTGTTGAGTCAAGGCATGCTAGCTTGTATGTACACTGGAGCGCTCCATTTCTGGGGTCATCGCGGAATTTCCGCCAGGCATTGCGCTTTCTGTCAACTGCTGCAGAGCATTCTGGCGTCCACCAGATTGGGTCCTGCGGTCTGGTCTTGAAGACCTTGGATGGTATAAAGCGTTGCATTACTTGCCGCTCCCATCACGTAACTGTTTAGTGCTAGCTTTGGTGCCGGTGTTGGACCGTCGCAATGGAAGCTCGCTCACGTGGTCCCGGTATACACGAAGCCACCTCGCTCTAGGCCATCCAACTTCTGGCCTGTATCCTTTCTCTCCATTATAACCAAGGTTATGGAGAGTATTATCAACCGACAAGTCACCAATCTCCTGAAGCGCAATCACCCGCTGCCTGTGTCCCAATATTAGCAATATTGCCGGTGCGTTTGAGCCCGTATCTCATGTCGGCGTCCTCAACAAGGCAGAGCGAGTAGGCATCGGCGGACCTGTTTACTCTAGGCTACGCGACTACCTGAGTAACCGCTGCCTAAAGGTGGAAACTTGAGGCCACGCTTCCAAGAAGTACCCCATCACTGCCGAAGTGCCCCAAGGAAGCGTCCCTAGCCCACACTCTTCATATTATTTGCTGCCGACTTTGACCAACGGCTCTTGCATGGTTTAAGGCTCAGCTCTTTCGCTGATAACACTACCCTGTACAGTCAGACCAAAGTACAACCTCCTGGAGAAGACAGTATCTTTACAGACAACCCTCAGCAATCTTGCCGCATGAGGGTCAGCAATGGCGGATCCATTTTCCCTTGCAGGTTTTGGCTTTTTTGTTGTTGTTGTTGTTGTTGTTGTTGTTGTTGTTGTTATTGTTGTAGTTGTTGTTGTTGTTGTTGTTGTTGTTGTTGTTGTTGTTGTTGTTGTTGTTGTTGTTGTTGTTGTTGTTGTTGTTGTTGTTGTTGTTGTTGTTGTTGTTGTTGTTGTTGTTGTTGTTGTTGTTGTTGTTGTTGTTGTTGTTGTTGTTGTTGTTGTTGTTGTTGTTGTTGTTGTTACCCAACAGCTTGAGTGATGCAGCAATCTTTCCCTACCTGCCAAAAGTCTCTACCGCCATGCCCTCCGATGTAAATACAGGATTAAAATCATTAAATCATGATGTTTTTGCGCCATCGCGTGGTAGTGATGTGTTGCTATCACCATCACTAGCAAGGGGCCTACAACAACAACAACGACAGCAACAACATCTCAAGCCGCCACATATTCCAAGGTTACAGGTAATGCCACCACATCAACACGACCTCAGCGAGCCACTACCACAGAGTAACTTACTTGGACAGCAGCCGTCGAGTAAAGCAGCGTCGAGTAAAGAACCTGCAAAATCTGCCAAAGCCAAACTAGTCTGCCCGGAATGCAAAAAGAGTTTCTCGTATCCATCGGAATTCAAAAGACACATATCAGTGCACACTGGCGAGAGGCCATATCCTTGCATAGAGTGTGGAAACACCTTCAAGACGAAGTATTATCTAAATTTGCACAAGACAACACACACAGGTGAGAGACCATATTATGAGTGCATAGAGTGTGGAAAAACCTTCCAGTGGAAGTGTCATCTAACTGTGCACAAGAGAACACACACAGGTTACAAACCATATAAGTGCACAATCCCGGGCTGCGAACAGGCATTCTCACAGTCCGGCCATCGCAACCGCCATGTGCGTTACCACAAGGCGAGTATCGAGAAGCAAGCCAAACCTGCCAGTGGTTGCAACTAAACAGACACTGCTCCAGCATCTCCAGTTCAAACACGACAATGTCGGCAGGAGCACCAAATCAGAAGATAACAGCGCCATGAAATGCGGTTATAGGGGTGTACGTTTTTGGAAACATGCTTTCTGTGTTGGCGTGCACTGTGTGGAATTTGAGCAATAGAATGATCTGACAAGTGTGTGTGTGTACAAGTAGTATCCTGGCCTAAACTGCATTTGCTGCTGCAGTCATCCTAACACCCTCCGCTATCAACACAGTCACGTCTTTGATTTATATATTGCAAAACAGCATATGTACAGGGTATTATATTGGTTTTCGGAATGATTTAATTCCCCCTGTCTCCTGCCTCGCGTATAGTTTTAGTCGCATTCTTGGTTTGTCGAGTTTTGCTACAATGTAACCTTGTTGGTTTGTGGCTTTTCTCTTTTGCTGTGTTTCCTGTTGCTGCATGTTGCTGTTGTGTATGTGGAACATTTTGGTCATTTTGGTCATTAAACTCGTTTTCGATTTGTGAATTCAAATAAAGTAAACAAACAAAGAAACAGGGGAAGAGTGTGTTGCTCTCTACATGGGAGCTCGCGATTTTCCTGCCGACTTGAATTCTCCATACAAACCAACAACACCAAAACCTATTTGTGGAATGTCATTAGGCACTGGCGGATTATGCTAGCATAATTATTGGCATAGTTTGGTGATTGAAAATTTGGACCATAATTATTATTTGGCCTCCTTTTCGGAGGTAGGAGCATAACTACATGATTGTACCACAGTTCTAGTATGCAGTCTACAATTGTGTACAATGCACCTGATTAGTCCTGGTGGTCTGCATGGTAAAGGGCTTGAAGTTGGAGGCCATGCACTGCAGATAGTGTTTTCAATGAAAAGGAGCGTAGAAATCCTGGCAATACATTATTGTATGGTCGAACTCGTCTCCTTCAAAGTTCTTTCTCAGACTAATACAGTACAGTCAAACCTCGTTAGGACGAACTTCAAGGGACTGAACAAATTTGTTTGTCTTATCGGGAGTTCTTCTTATCCAGATCTGACAAAAAATCGATATGCATATCAGATGGATTGTATTTACGTGAAGGTGCATGCTGTGGTACATGGGAAGCACGTTATTCTTAGCATAAGCCAGAAACAGGTACATGTACATGTAAGTACAATGACAAAGTTTAAAGTGCAATGAATCACGACTGTGTCGAAAGTTAGTTCGTACAACGCACTGATTCTTTTGTTCAAAACACGCTTGAAAACAATTTGCACTGTACGTAAAGTAATGACCTCGACTATTGAAAAAAAGAAGAAAAAAGGCAGCCAGCGCACGCGCACGCTCCTGGACCGAAAGTTCGTACTACATGTACATGACCACACTGACTTTGTTCAAATCACACTTGAAAATAGTTCGTCTTCGCGAAAGTTCGCTGTACAGAAGTTCGTCTTAAACGAACAATTTTGACTAGAATTGATGCCTGGCCAACCATAGGATTGACCTTAGTTCGTACTAATGGAAAGTTCGCCTTATCAGTGTTCGTCCTAACGAGGTTTGACTGTACATGTAGCAGAAGATGCGGGTGAATCAGCCTTTATCAGGTATCCTGGGGCGGACGAGATAGTGACGGGTAGTCTGCAAACTGACTCTGCGTATATGTACATTATTCATTATACGAAGTCATGACCCCTGGATTTTAGCAGCCATGTCTGTGAAGGCTTTGGACATTGCTATAATAATTTAAAAAAAGAAAAGTATGAATGCCGCAGACATCACCACGCAACATGACAATTTGTTCAAGGTTTGGTTTTGTGTGTTTCCAAAATCGATTTTCACGCTCCGATCATCAGTGGAAATACGGAACTAAAGAGATCAAGGGAAAAACAAAGGTTAAAAATCCAAAGAACTTACTCTTTATTTTAGTTCTCACTTTTTGTTATACTTACCACAAGTTACCCGTCATGTGTCACACTTCTTTGGATTTTTAACCTTTGTTTTTCCCTTGATCTCTTTAGTTCCGTATTTCCACTGATGATCGGAAAGTGAAAATCGATTTTGTAAACACGCAAAACCAAACCTTGAACAAATTGTCATGTTGCGTGGTGATGTCTGCGGCATTCATACTTTTCATAGCTATTATTCAACTTTTATCTCCACGTAGATTATTTGTAATTAAAAAGAAGTTCAGGTATAGTTGGTGTTCGGTCATGATGGAAGGAGAGGTGAAGCTACGGAAGAGATGAGCTGATTATTCGCAGGGTGAGGGTGAGATCGGTTGGACGAGTATGACGATTACGAAGACAGTTGAACATGATAATTTTCAAAGGTAACTCAAACTGATTTGGCAATGAACAAATATTTTACTGAAGTACGAAAGAAGTCAAAAGTCAACTAATGAATTTATAGTAGTAATGTTTTCCCTTCTCCATGATAATCACTAGCATGCTGGGACACCTTGGTATAGGGATACTCGTGTAACATAATATTATTATTATTGTTGTACTTCTGGCCACTAGCAAATACGAAAAAGGCACAATTTTCCGAACTTTGGGGCTCCATAAGTACAACAAAGACAATTTGTATCCCCAAGTGCCAAAGCATAATAATTATTATGAGGATTATTTCGAGCATAATGCGGAATCCATGAAAGCATAATTCCATTATTTCACGAGCATAATCCGCCGGAGCCTAAAATTAATGTCATCAAGGGGGGGGGCAGGCATTGGAGAACAATGCAATTCCTCTCTGTATGATGATATTCCCCAAACTGTCTCTTGTTTCGCGTGCATGCGTGAGATGAGCATACGTAATAATATTAGTGAGTCTTCAGTCTTGCCTTTCAGTCTTCTTGTTCTCCCGTGGAAGTTGTTAAGAGTGGCTTTGCAGTAAAAAGACAACTGTCGCTGGAGAAGCCTTGGGAGTATTGTGTGCAACCCACCACCTCGACCAGCATATAAACAATCTAACACCCGGTGAAAACACGTTAGACTTAGTTCTCTCCAACTTCACTACCACTGTATCAACCAACGTGCTCGGTCCCCTCGGCAGGTCCGACCATGCCATTTTGATATGCAACTTCAAAGCGGTTTCCGCACGCCGCGATCCAACAACCTCTCACAAGGTGTGGAAATACGACAGTGCTGACTGGAACAGACTTAGGGCATTTTACCGCGGTCACGACTGGTAGTCGGTAATGTCAGACGATCCCACTCTGCTTCGCGAGCGATTGTATTTGTATTTGTATTTTTATTTACATTGCTATCAGGTTCGGCCTCATTTCCTCTGTGCTGCGCTGACGAGTCCACAAAGGACGAAACAGTTCTGTCCGCAGATTGTGTATTTGTATTTATATAATTATCTTATGGCACATCATGATGACGGCCAGTAAAACTGAGACAAGGGTGAAAGCCAACCACAGCAGTAAAACAGATAAAAGAATACAAATAAAAGGCAAAAGAAGAAGGACAAAAATGTTACGAGTTATGACTAACTGTCCACCAATGTAACCAGATCTTATACAGTCAGCGAGTGCGACAAAATGGCACAAAACTGACAAGGAGTACTGAGACATTTGGCGACCTGTTCTTCTTTTCACAATAATTTAATTGGCTCACCATCCGAATTAAATATTGCACACCTCATGAGCCGTCATGACCTATACGGCGAAACGTACGTCGTGTGGAAATGAGGCCGAATAGAACAGTGAGTTTCAGAGGTGTTCATCAACTTTCATTACTTTTCTGACAAACAAAACTGACTGGCTGACAACGTCTTGGCAAGACCAAAAACCGCCAGAAAAGAACGGAAAACAATTAGGTTGTATCCAGAAAGATAAGCACGAGAGATTCAAATATATTCAAATAACAGTAGCCACGTGGTGCATACGACGCATCACACGGAAAAGGCATGCATAGTCCAAGTGTGTCGCGGCGTGCAAGGCACAGCGAGTAGTAAACTTATTAGTATGTACCATGCGATAATATGGAATGCATCACGACGTCACAATCAGTGTGTCCCATCGGTAGACCTTCTGGACAACTTGTTATTGTACATAACTAGTCCATCATACATGATAGTGGAGTTCAGTAGGGTGTTGACGTTTCGGTTTGTCACAATTTGTCTTCGCTTAGCTTCCCCTTTCTACGTTCATTACATAAACTTGAGCCACCCAAGTTGGGTGGTCTGTTGCTTTGCGTCGTCGAGTTGTAGTAAGGCCGGTCTGTCCAATAGTCTTACTAGTTTCGTCATCATCCAGTAACTTTCGGCATTTTTTGTTGCGGTGATGCGTAGCTCGTGCTCTTCTTCGTTGCACTTTCCTTCCTCTCTCGGACCTTTCCAAACCTGAGCCTTCCAATTTGGAAGGTTGTTGGTTTGCGCCTTAGAGACGTGTTAGAGCTAGGTGTCAGGTCGCCGAATGTCTCAGTACTCCTTGTCAGTTTTGTGCCATTTTGTCGCGCTCGCTGACTGGATAAGATCTGGTTACGTTGGTGGACAGTTAGTCATAACTCGTAACATTTTGTCCCTCTTCTTTTCACAATAATTTAATTGGCTCACCATCCCAGTTAAATAAAAGGCAAAGAAGGTAAAGGAGGAGACAAACCAGCAGTATTTTATGCAAATACATGAAACCTATAATTGAGCAGAGATTTTAGCAACAAAAGTATCCATCAACGTGCTGGTCTTGGCCTGCGTTGGTAATGTTGCCCAAAACACATAGCCAGCAAAGATCGGGGATCTAGTGAATAGGGTGGAGGCAGCGCGTGAAGACTGAATGAGTTCCGGGTATTCCGTGTTTCGGAGAACCAGTTATAAACCTGCATGTGCAAGGGTATTTATTTGGTAATATTTTATGTATGAGAACACACAGGTGGTACTTATGTCGAGTGGAAAGGGGACTGATCTTGGCATTGACCTCGGCCATTCTGCAAGGCATGGACCAGTACATCCCCACCAAAGTCTTCACCACTCGTTCCTCTGACCCTCACTGGTGGACTCCAGAGGGCATCATTACTGAAGAGGCAAAGGAGAAGCAGTGGAAGAAGTGGAGGCGGAACCCGCACCAGGATGACCTCAAGGCCTCTTGCATTGCTCCTGTCAACCGAACTGTCCACACATAGCAGATCGCTCATATGTCTAGCGTCAATCGCCTGCGCCACACACTCAGGTGCCAGTCACTTAGTGACAAACAATGGTGGACTAACATGAAGAAGGGCACTGGCGTTACACGCAACTCCGCTAGTGTTCCTCTGCTAGTCGACAGCCATGGCGCAAGGAGTATCACGCCTCAGCAGAGAAGGCTGAGTGCCTGGCAAAGCATTACTCTTCGAAATGCAGCCTGGGCGAACAAGAACTGACTGTCAATGCCCATCCTGAGGTGACCACCCCGACCTACGAGCCATTAGAGCACGTACATTTCCGAGAAGCTACAGTCCAGCGGCATCGTGCAAGGCTAGTCCCATCCAAAGGCATCTGGACCTAACTGTATTCCATCTCGGGTGTTGAAAGAGTGCTGTAAGGAACTTGCCGCTCCCATCACGTAACTGCTTAGTGCTAACGTTAGCTTTGGTGCCGGTGTTGGACCGTCCCAATGGAAACTCGCTC
The DNA here is from genome assembly GCF_964019385.1 of Sycon ciliatum. Lineage (NCBI taxonomy): Eukaryota > Metazoa > Porifera > Calcarea > Leucosolenida > Sycettidae > Sycon > Sycon ciliatum. The sequence goes on along the minus strand of NC_088643.1, from coordinate 52,026,780 downwards.
ACGTGGTCCCGGTCTACACGAAGCCACCTCGCTCTAGGCCATCCAAATACCGGTCTGTATCCTTGCTCTCCATTTTATCCAAGGTTATGGAGAGTATTATCAACCAACAAGTCACCAATTTCCTGGAGCGCAATCACCTGCTGCTTGGCAGCCAGTTTGGTTTTAGGCGTGGACCATGCACAGCTGTGACCTTCTTACAGCACTCCAGAGCGAATGGGTGCAGATTGTAGCTGGGGGGGGGGGGGGGACTGTGTCAAATATTAGCAATATTGCCGGTGCGTTTGAGCCCGTATCTCATGTCGGCCTCCTCAACAAGGCAGAGCGAGCAGGCATCGGCGGACCTGTTTACTCTTGGCTACGCGACTACCTGAGTAACCGCTGCCAAAAGGTGGAAACTTGAGGCCACGCTTACAAGAAGTACCCCATCACTGCCGGAGTGCCCCAAGGAAGCGTCTCTAGCCCCACACTCTTCATATTATTTGCTGTCGACATTGACCAATGGCTCTCGCATGGTTTAAGGCTCAGCTTTTTCGCTGATAACACTACCCTGTACAGTCTGATCAGACCAAAATACAACCTCCTGGAAAAGACAGTATCTTTACAGACAACCCTCAGCAATCTTGCCACATGAGGGCCAGCAATGGTGGATCCATTTTCTCTTGCTGGTTTAGGCTTTGTTGCTTTTGTTGTTGTCGTCGTCGTTGTCATCGTCGTCGTTGTTGTTGTTGTTGTTGTTGTTGTTGTTTTCTCTTCCAATCTAAGTAGGCATGTGCACTTCTATAAAAATTGGGGAAAAATAAAATAAAAAACACGCTGTGAACCTACATGTACAATGTAGGTGCCGAATTTTACACCGTCACATAATTCAGCGCCGTATACTTCAGCGCCGTATACTTCAGCGCCGTATACTTCAGAGCCGTATATTTCAGCGCCGTATACTTCAGCGCCGTATACTTCAGCGCCGTATACTTCAGCGCCGTATACTTCAGCGCCGTATACTTCAGAGCCGTATATTTCAGCGCCGTATACTTCAGCGCCGTATACTTCAGCGCCGTATACTTCAGAGCCGTATATTTCAGCGCCGTATACTTCAGCGCCGTATACTTCAGCGCCGTATACTTCAGCGCCGTATACTTCAGCGCCGTATACTTCAGAGCCGTATATTTCAGCGCCTTTTACATCAGCGCTGTATACTTCAGCGCCGTATACTTCAGCGCCGTATACTTCAGCGCCGTATACAGTGTACTTCAGCGCCGTGTACTTCAGCGCCGTGTACTTCAGCGCCGTGTACTTCAGCGCCGTATACTTCAGCGCCGTATACTTCAGCGCCGTGTACTTCAGCGCCGTATACTTCAGCGCCATGTACTTCAGAGCCGTATACTTCAGCGCCGTGTACTTCAGCGCCGTGTACTTCAGCGCCGTGTACTTCAGCGCCGTATACTTCAGCGCCGTCTACTTCAGTGCCGTATACTTCAGCGCCGTATACTACAGACCCGTATACTTCAGCGCCGTGTACTTCAGCGCCGTATACTTCAGCGCGGTGTACTTCAGCGCCGTATACTTCAGCGCCGTGTACTTCAGCGCCGTATACTTCAGCGCCGTATACTTCAGCGCCGTGTACTTCAGCGCCGTATACTTCAGCGCCGTATACTTCAGCGGCGTGTACTTGAGCGCCGTGTACTTGAGCGCCGTATATTTCAGCGCCGTGTACTTCAGCGCCGTGTACTTCAGCACCAGCAGATAGGCTCGGGATATCTCTGCGCCAAAAAAATCAGCGCCAAATACGAACAATGAAAGTTTGAAAATTCGCACAAAGTCTCGCGGCGGGCCTTAGTAAAGTTTTGTGCGGATTCTCCCTTCCAGCAAGTTGTGAGCACAAAGTTGCCAACGTTCATCCGACGTTTCTCACTTCATGACGTACAGGGGAAATTTTGCACACATTTTCGATTTTCAGAACCTCTCTAACATCACCTAGCGTTATCAATTTTATAGAGTAATAATTATGATATACACCCACTCTCCAGGTAGAAAACTGCACAGGCGTGCAGATAACCATGCATGTGAGTGCTGACCTAAAACACACGATGGGTTCAGTGTGCATTATGCCATGAAGAAAGCAGACGACACTTCAAAAAGCGAGTAAGATTAATATGATTGTATCCCCCCCCCCTCCCCATTAAAAGCTACACAATACTGCCCCAGTTCATGCACACACGCCATGCACGCGCTAATACATCTCTATTATACTTTCAATCTCAGCCTCTCAGTTTTTGCCCCAATCACCACTTCTCATCCACCTTCACATGATCGCAGACTAGCACACCATCCACCTGACACCCCTACCCTATCAATCATGACTTGCCATATTTGGAATGGTCTATCTTGTACGCACGCCAACACCTATGATTAATTTATACTCCTACACCCCTACAATTTACTCTTTCTCACATGTATCGATCCGCAGCTCTTATCCTGCGTTAACTCCAGCACCACTAACTATCTGTGCATTTTGTTTATGTTTCAACTTGTGTATTTAGGCTTTGCCATGGACAAGAGCAACGCAGGCAGGATGAGTTACATATACCTTTTATCAACTCAGTCACAGTGGTGTAGCGTCAAACCGCTTTGGTTCCATAAGACCAATAAGCCAGCGCACCAACACCATTCTCCTATCTCCAAAGTTCGGCGGCTCCAAATCTTCAGCACTATGACAACTTGTGTGATGGAGTACTTTTTCGTCCTTTCCACAAGTCTTCACGGGCGAGAGCTTCAATGTAAATACAGGACTCGTACATCATGATGTGTTGGCGACTTTGGGTGATAGTAATGTGATATCAGCACCAGAGCCAGCAATGGCCTTACACCGATGAAGACAACATAATATCCAGTCGCCACATAAATCCAGCTTACTAGTCATACCACCAAGACAACAAATGCAAGTTGCGAGTACAAAGTTGCGACAGTCCGTGCGAAGTATCCCACTTCATTCGACGTAGAGCAGTAGTCTGCTGATGGCAGACTACTGCAGCACACCATCACCCTGACACACCTACCCTATCGAGCATGACTTGCCACATTTGCAACGTCTATCTTCCACGCACACCACCACCTATGGTTAGACTACACACCTACACCCCTAACAATTTCCCCTTTCTCACCTGTATCGACCCGCAGCACTAACATTGCATAACTCTAGCACCACTAACTGAGAGACATTCCCACCTTCACTTCACCATCGTATCTCATCACCATCAACTCCCTATTAACTCGTACCACTACCCAGATTTCTGCCTATTCACTGCAACCCTTGTTCAGAACCTCTGCATATTGTTTCTGTTTTTGAACAGAAACAATTCACAAGTTGAAAAACTTGTGAATTTTAGTCTTTGCCATGGACAACAGCAACGCAAGCAGGATGAGCCATTTCACCTTTGATCAACTCAGTCAGAGTGGTGTAGCGTCAAATCCCTACGCTTACGACGCTTTGGTTCCACAAGACCAATCACGCACCGCATCGACACCATTCTCCTACCTACAAAGTTTGGAGGCACCAAATCTTCAGCTTAAGGATCACGAGCACTATGACAACTTGTTCGATGGAGTACTTTTTCCCTCCTTGCCAGAAGTCTCTACGGGCATGGGCTCCAATGTGAACACACGACTCGTACAATATGATGCCTTTGCGACTTTGGGTGATAGTAAGTTCACGGCAGCACCAGCGCCAGCAATGGCCTTACAGCAAAGACGACAGCATCTCCAGCCGCCAAATATTCCAGGCTTACTTGAATTGCTACCAAGTCCACACGAACTCAGCCAGTCAGCCAGCCACAGAGTAACGTATTCGGAAAGCAGCCGTCGATGAAAGAACCTGAAAACCCAGGGACAACATTCTCCTTCCACCAAAGTCAGGCGGCATCGATCCTTCCGCATAGCCTAATGCCGGATAACCAGCATAATTTCAACAGTTTGAGTGATGCAGCACTCTTTCCGTTCCCGCCAGAAGTTTCTATAGGCGTCAGCTCATTTGGAAATATAGGATTCCCTCATGATGTGTTTGTGCCTACTGGTGACACGAATGCGATGGCAGTGCCAAGGCAAGGACGACAACATATTCCAAGTTTACCGGAGATGCCACCAAGTCTTCGTCACCTCAGTGAGCCACTTCAAAAGAGCATCTTACTCGGGCAGCAGCTGTCAATGAAAGAACCCAATAACTCAGCGACACCATTCTCCTTTAACCCAGGTCCGGCGGAACCACTCATTTAGCCTAACCTACTCAACGGCTTGAGTAATGCAGCAATCTTTCCCTACCTGCCAAACGTCTCTACCGCCATGCCCTCCGATGTAAATACAGGATTAAATCATGATGTTCTTGCGCCATCGCGTGGTAGTGATGTGTTGCTATCACCATCACTAGGAAGGGGCCTACAACAACAACGACAACAACAACATCACAAGCCGCCACATATTCCAAGGTTACAGGTAATGCCACCACATCAACACGACCTCAGCGAGCCACTACTACAGAGTAACGTACTTGGACAGCAGCCTTTGACTAAAGAACCTGCAAAATCTGCCAAAGCCAAACTAGTCTGCCCGGAATGCAAAAGGAGTTTCTGGTATCCGTCGGACTTCAAAAGACACATATCAGTGCACACTGGCGAGAGGCCATATCCTTGCATAGAGTGTGGAAAAACCTTCAAGACGAATTCTAATCTAAATTTGCACAAGAAAACACACACAGGTTGGAGGCCATATCAGTGCATAGAGTGTGGAAAAACCTTCAAACGGAAGTATAGTCTAACTGAGCACAAGAGAACACACAGCGGTTACAAACCATATATGTGCACAATCCCGGGCTGTGAACAGGCATTCTCACAGTCCTCCGCCCGCAACGGGCATGTTCGTCGCCACAAGGCGAATATCGCGAAGCAAGGACGTATGAACGGGAACCTCGACAGTTCTGGAAAATATTGAACACGATCACCAAGCGTACGCCACAGAGGCAAACAGTTACTATCCCAGCTGAGAGACTAAACGATTACTTCCACGCTATTGTCACCGATAATCATGCCACCTATGATCTGCCAATGGGTCCGGCTAACTCTACGGACCTCAGGACGTTCGAGGCGGTAACTGTCTCAGAAGTGAAAAGGCTAATCAGTGCCCTCCAGAGCCGCAAAGCTCCTGGCCCGGACGGAATTATGCCTTTTTTGCTAAAGGTATCGAAAGACGTAGTCGCCCTTTCACTTACCATTTTGTACAACACTTCCCTCTCTTCTGGACACTTTCCATCCCGGTTCAAAATTGCCCACATCACCCCGATATTGAAGTCAAAACAAGGCCCCCGTAATTGCCCTTCCAATCACCGCCCGGTGTCTCTAACATCCATTCTCGCCAAACTCCTTGAGCAGCTCGTGTTCTCTCGTCTCCAGGTGTTTTTCCAAGAACGTTGCCCGTTCCATGAAGATCAATTTGGTTTCCGGAAGCACCGGTCGACCGAGCAACTCCTCACGAAGGTAACGAATGATTGGCTGCTAGCCCGCGAAGCGGGTCTGCATACAGCTGTTGTTTGCGTTGACCTGAAGAAGGCGTTTGATACCGTGCAACACCAGCAACTTCTCATCGCAATCGCGGCCGTGGGTATTTCTGGCATAGCCCTGGCTTGGTTGCAGTCATACCTCCGTGGACGGCAGCAGCGCGTGGTTACCTACATCGGAACGTCTCCTCTGGTACCAGTTACTAGTGGCGTACCTCAAGGCACCATTCTGGGCCCTGTGCTCTTCAATTTATATGTGCGGAAGCTGCCGCTCACAGCTGATGCTCTTTCCTGCAAGCTGCCGATGTTCGCGGATGACATGACGCTGTATGCCAGTAGAAGGTCGCCAAATGAAGCTGTCGGTGCCGTCAACAAGGTACTTTCAGTGCTTGCTCTAGATCTTGCGGACCTAGGGTTGTCAGTCAACTCTGCCAAAACTGTCGCCATGTTCATTTCCAAACTCCCCCTGCACCTGTCTGTTCCTGTGATACTCAACGATCAGGTATTGACCCGCGTTACCAGCACCCGAATCCTGGGGGTCATCATTGATGACCGCCTAACGTGGTCGCCTCACATTGATTTTGTAATTCGCAAGACATGTGCAAAGGTTGGCGCTCTTCGTCGGTCCTTTCGGCAATTGAGCAGGAAGGCCAGGAGGCAATTTATTGTATCAGTCATTCTACCTGATCTTTTGTACTGTTGTTCGTGTTTTGTAACGAAGCTGTCCGCTAAGGACCGCCAAAGGCTCTCTACTGTGTTCCGCCGTGCTGTACGAGCTGCCTGTGGTGCTAAGTCACAGGACGACATCACGCCATTATTGACCACATTGGCGATTTATCCATTTGAACACTATATGATTCTCAACTTTGCCCAGTTTATTCATAGAAATCATGTCATCATCTCACTTCCTACCCTAACGGAATTATTTCCACCGATCACAACAAGCCTTAGAACTAGAAGCCACTCTAATGCTTCCATTGCCATATCTAAGCACCGGACAACTGATGGAGTAAATTCTTTTTCTAATCGTGCCGCAATTTTCTTTAATACACTACCTGCCGAGTGGCGCAGACACCACCGTACCTCTACATTTGCAAACCAACTCAGGGATCTTTTTAAAGACCCAGTGGCGTTTAAGAAGTATTTTGACCTTCTTTTTGGAATCTGTTGAGTTTCTCGATGATCTTGATAGTTCTTGTACTAAGATTGAAGTTGACTTGGTGTTTGATTACTGTACTGCTTGATGTCTGAATTCCAATTTTTTCTATTTTTTCTTTTCTTTTCCTTTCCTTTCCACTTATCCCGTTATCGGCCCTCTTAAGAGTTGTGTGTATCACTGTTGAGGCATCCGATGGTAAATAAAATAAATACTACTACTACTACTAACCAAACCTGCCAGTGGATGCAACTAAACAGACACTGCTCCAGCATCTCCAGTTGAAACACGACAATGTCGGTAGGAGCACCAAATCAGAAGATAACAGCGCCAGGAAATGCGGTTATAGGGGTGTACGTTTTTGTAAACATGCTTTCTGTGTTGGCGTGCACTGTGTGGAATTTGAGCAATAGAATGATCTGACAAGTGTGTGTGTGTACAAGTAGTATCCTGGCCTAAACTGCATTTGCTGCTGCACCCATCCTAACACCCTCCGCTATCAACACCCTCACGTCTTTGATTTATATATAATTGCAAAACAGCCTTTGTTCAGGGCATTTTGTTGTAGAACTATGCATTGGTTTTCTGAATGATGGCATTACCCATGTTTCTTGCCTCGCGTATAGTACTTTACCGTAGTCGCATTTTGGGTTTGCCGAGTTTTCACTTGATTTGCTAGTTCATTAGTGGGTCTTCCATTTTCTGTGTTTCCTTTTGCTACATGTTGCTACTGTGCATGCGGAACGTGGTGTTGGTTTATTCCATGTACTGATTTTGTAGAATGTCATCGAGGGGTGGGTGTTGTAAAACGATGACATTATATTTCTTTTCTGTATGATGATATTCCCCAAACTGTCTCTTGTTTAGCATACATGCGTGAGATGAGCATACGTAATTAGTGAGTTTTCAGTCTTGCCTTTTCAGTCTTCTTGTTCTTCCGTAAAAAAAGTTGTTGTCCCAGCTTTCCCGTTATGTCGCTCATGATGGTGCTGAACAAACGCTTAGGACCGTTGGAGCGACACTGACTCACGCTGCTATCTGGTGTTCACGAGGTGTTTGTCGCGCTGGAAACGGAGCGTCTCTGTAAGTTGGTATCCCTGCTGATGTTTGTGCTTGGAGAGCAACATAAGTGGTGCTCTTCAGGCACAATCTTCCTCAGCCTACTCAAGCTCAACTGATGAGGGGTGAAGTGGGCAAATCCCCTAAAGCCAGACTCCCAATATGAACTCCCCGACTGCTCCCTTTATAGGCACGATTGGCAGCACTGTAGAGGCGGAGGAGTCGCCGTGTATGTTCACTCATCCATCCCACACAAACACAAAACAATCATCACGATGAACAACTTCGAAAGGCTTTGGCTTGAATTTGTTCTATCGAATATATTACTCACAGTTGGATGCTTCTACGTTCCTTCAAGCACAGATCCGTACACATTCTGCCAACAACTGGAGCCCTGTCTAATCATAATAATAATAATAATAATAATGACAGTGCGCATTTCACTCATTGCATGAGGTCAACGCATCTGTTAACAATTTTGAGCCAAGCAGCTCTATCAGAAGCAGATTGCACAGCATCCAGAAGCGACAGATTAATGCATTGTAAGTCTTTCTTGACAACGTCGATCCATCTCAGACGTGGTCGTCCTTGGGGTCGTCGTATGTCTGTTGCCCCGTCTAGGTCTCTGCAATATGAACTCTCCGTTTCTATTGGTAGGAGGCATGAACGCAAACACACCTCATGGCTTCCCACTGATAGAGCTGGCGACCTGCTGAGCTACCCACTGAACACTGCCGGATTAAACCAGCACGGGTCTTTTCTTATCTGTATTTCCAAAGGCAATTTGAAGTCCTGCCTCGACGTAGACATCTCCAACGTACCAGAAGAAGACCTATCTGTCACATCATATCCTCCTGTCGGAGCGTCAGGTCATGTACTCGTCGGAGGACATGTGTCCCTTGCATGCCCACCACAAGCACCCGCAATCCAGCAACACGTCGAAACTTGGCGCTGGAATTGGAACCCTGATCGCGTCGTCGCACTGAAATAAGCCCTGGGCTCAATGCAGCTTTTGCCACCAGATGAGGAAATTCCGCAGTTATCAATGTAAGACCTCTGGTCGCATTGGCATCACTCGCTTATCAACACAGCATACTTTTACTGTACTAACTTTGCACCAACACGTACACACCAGTCTCGCCCAGGTCGGCGACCATGGATGACTCAACAGCTTCGTTGCAGCATTAAGGACACTGATATGGCGTTGCCTTTTTGTCTCAAACAAAGTCGCATTATTGCGACGAACGGGGATAACACTTACAGTCAACATGCGGGCAGTCTCACTCATCTTCTGATGGGAAGGTGACAGGCACGCACTGCCTTTGAGCGTGATTCGAGACGAGGAGAAGTGGAACAAGCTATGAAACGACCCGCGCAGCAGCTGTCCGGATCGTACATTTTGAGCTCTTCCTCCAGCCACGATAGTGGCGAGGAGGATGTGTAACTTGCTTGGATTTTCGACTGAGTTGCTTACTGACATGTAAATAATCATGTATATAGTGCTTTGTGATCGTGGCTTGCTTCAAATATTCGTATTTCTTTCCTGAGACAAGTGTGAAGATAAGCGCCAATTTTAACTGGGCGGACCAAGTAGATAATAGCGAGCAATGAATTGGTGAGTGAAGTATATTTCAAAAGTAATAACCACTCGATTACTGAATAGTAGTGAATACGTAGAATACTCTAGTATTATAATGATATGAACACTGAAGCTAATGTGACATTACGGTAGTACAATAGGAAGTACGTCACCACTGTTGTAAATGCACGCGCTGATCCTATCCAACCTGACGGCCAATGCAAGAGGTTGGAATTGACTATTGATTTCCTAACACACTCATACAGCACCAAAAGCTATCATTTCTGTCATTGCTCATTTTTAACTCAACATAACACAGTTGCAAATCACCAGGTGCACATCTTGGCACATAATGTGTGCTGTCGCAGTCCACCGCAGAACATAGTAATCCACAGATAACTACCGATATAAGATGATGTCACATACATGCACGCGCGCACACACATGCACGCGCACACACACAAACAAGCGCACACATGCACGCTCGCACACATGCACGCGCGCGCGCACACACACAAACACGCACACACACCCAGAAATGCGCACACACACACATACACAGCTAATGGTATAGTATTGTTGCCCGCAAAGCAGCCAGGTGCTCTGGCTTGGACCTCCAGCAGCGCTGGTTTCGCCCTCGCTACTTGTCGACTTGCCCTTTTAAGGGAAAAGTGACGTTTCGTAAGGTGGATGTCAAAAATGAGTTCCAGTGCTTTCACTAAGATTTTCCCCTTGACTGGCCTTACCTTTGGTAAGAAACGGAAGCCAGATTCCAAATCCAATTCTGGGAGTCTTAGAAGTACAGAGAGCCTCGCACTGAAGAAGAGAACGAAGGAAACCCCCAGCCATGGAGGCAATAGATCGATAACGAGCGACGGCACATCATCGGAGTCCATCAACACCATTGCGGACACCGCGCCCACGGTAAGCACGGTAACAACTGCTGAAAGCTTGCTGAAGGAACTGCTTGCTGGACAACAGGACCTGAAGAGTACCTTGAATAAAGTATGCCAAAAAGTGGAGGGGCTCACGCTTGATTTGTCCAATGTCAAAAATAAAGTGGAACATAATTATGGAGAAATCTAGCAAGGCAAGAGACAAGAAGATTGATAATTGCATGCTCGAAGTCGATTCTCTGAAAGCCCACACTGAAACTGATATCAGAAGAATACGTGAGGAGCTTGTTGATGTGGGAGAGAAGCTACGTTCTCTGAATGGCACTTCGTCCGCCACTTTCGAGACAAACTCAACCGCGACTTCCGCAAAATATATCAAAAGAGAAGAGGTCCTAAAGCTATTGCGTGAGCAACAAGATGCAGCTTCTCGTGCGAGCAATGTGATCCTGTTTGGTGTGCCTGAATCGGTGGGTGATATTGTGCAAACTTGCAGAAAGATGCTCATGGAGCCAGGTGTTTCTCTTCCGGACAACACCTCCATTGAAAGAATTGGTAAAACCACACACAACACGAACGATTCCCGCCCACGACCGATCCGCATTAGGACATCGAAGTCCGTAAAGGACAGCATCTTTCAGCACAAATTCCAAATCCGCTTCCGCGACAGGCCGATCTACATAGGTCATGACCTCACTCCAAAGCAGCAAGCAGCGCGAAAGGCCGTGTTGCACCTTTTCCGTACGCTGAGGAGCAAGAAAGTGGCCTGCTCACTACCGTACGACCGGATTGTCCAAGTAGGGGTGCCTCTAACTGACGAGCGTCTCGCCGAGATTCTTCACAGCAATGCATAGGACAACGCTGACCCAAAGGCACAGGCAAGTAACGTTGTCCCTGCCCATGTAAATAATTCTATTCTCACAACCCCTACTAACAATGCATGTATTGAGTCCCTGCTTCCTCGTCCTCCCCCTCCTCCTCTCTATGTACATAATATCACTTCACCCCCCCCCCCCCGCACAATCGTTCACAGCCCAATAATATAGCCATAAATTCACGCCCATTCATTTTAAGCACCTTGAACTGCCGCAGCATGCAGTCCAATCTAGCTAGTATCATTGACCTCATAGATCACCACGACATCGATGTTCTCTGCCTAACAGAAACATGGCTGAACAAGGCCCCCCCAGACGAAGTAGTATCAATACGCGGCTTCGAAATTTACCGACGAGACAGAGACAGCACCCAAACCAACTGGAATACACTAGGAGGTGGCGGAGTTGCCATACTGTGCGCATCACATCTTTCCGTACGTCGTCGAGCAGATCTAGAACACTTAGCATCAGAAATGATCACTCTGCAAATCAACGGTATCATTATTTCATGTATGTACCGGCCACCCCGTCATCATATCTCGTCCTTCACTGCTGCAGTTTCCGTATTGCATGAAATCGTCGACCAAAGCCCCGTGGTGGTTACAGGTGACTTCAATGCCAGAAACCAAGAATGGAACATCAGTGACAAGACGAATGCCGAAGGTCGACAGCTCAACACAATTTTCAATGAAGTTGGACTGTGTCTGATATCAACGAACTGCGGCACTCGGCCTTCGCGTAAGTCAAACTCATCATTAGACCTTGTACTATCAAATGTGCCACGAGCATTCAAAACCTGCAGTGTCGGCATGCCGCTCACAGACCAGTGCCCTCTCATATGCTCCATCTCGTGGTCGGCTTTGTCTACCATCCACATGTCAGTTTCAACACCAGGAGCATGCAACGCCACCACCACGAAAACCGACATCCAAAAACGGAAAATTGATTTTTGACATGTTGCGCACCAGACTGAGCACTATGCCTTTAATGGAGTGCATTGGTGGTGAGGCACACATCGACTATAGATGCCTGGCACTTTGCTCGTCCTTAGACATGGCCATCAGTCGATCAACAATTTTGTTTTCCAAACCATACCACGCAAATAACCAACCTTGGTTCAAAACCGCACACAAGAAACTCAGACAGCGTGTCAACCGCCTGTATAAGTTACATCGCCGAGACTTGTGTAATCCCACCCTCAAAGCTGCATACACGCTCTGTAGAAACAAATACAGAACTACCATCCGACGCGCTCGAGATTCCTACTTGTCTGCACTAGGTACATCAACTCTAAGGAAAGGTAGAACAGGAGGTTACTTGTGGTGGAAACGAGCGAAACGCCTGTGCAATATTGATGGCAAGAAGCATGATATACAACTCCTAAAGGATGATGTTGGAAATCATACATCCAGCGAGGCAAAAGCTGATGCTCTTTGTCGCTTCTTCAGCGCTCAGTGCAATCAGAATCCCAATATTCATCTCGGAAACCGACCACCTCCGTGTACCACCATTGCCAGTGAAGAAGAAGATCACTTCAGGTTCACTGCAATCACTCCTGCACAAGTCTACGATGCTGCAAGAGCATTGCCGGTGCACAAATCGTGTGCTGACACGCGTATTACAAACTCTGTTCTCAGCAAATGTGCGGATCTTCTTTGTACCTCTCTGGCCGTCCTGTTCAACTACAGTCTGGAGCAAGGTGTTCGTCCCAAGGCTTGGAGAATGGCAACAATCATCCCCATCTTCAAGAAGAGAGGCTGCCCAACTCAGCCAACGAATTATCGTCCAATATCCCTTCTCCCATGCATCGCAAAACTATTTGAAAAACTAGTCGCCAATCAGCTCCAGAAATACCTCAGCGCAACAGAGAAAATATGCAGTGAACAATTCGCCTATGTGAAAGACAAATCCGCCACAGACCAGCTGGTTATTCTAACGCAATATATGGCATGCTACATTGTTCAGAAGTCAAATTTCGATTTAGTCTCCCTCGACTTCTGCAAAGCCTTCGACAGAGTAAACCACTCCACTCTCCTTGATCAGATCGGTAGGTTTTCACACCCCAAAGTCACTGCATGGATACGGAGCTACTTGCAGGACAGACAGATAGCGGTACAAGTTGGGTCATGCACATCGTTACCGAAGATCACCAACTGTGGTGTGCCGCAGGGCTCACATTTATCACCTCTCTTGTTCTTAATCTACATTAATGACCTACCTACCACCATAATGCATTCCCATACCTTCCTGTTTGCGGATGATGTGACTTTACTCCACCCATACGAACACACTCCGTCCAGCCCAGCACTGCAAGCCGATATACAAGCGTGCCAAACCTGGGCTCGAGCTAGAGGAGGCGAGTTTTCCCCATCGAAAACCTCTGTCATCAGCTATTCCTACAAGTCGGTATCGCCGTCCACGGCTCCAGCATACCAAATAGATGGGGCTCCTCTCAACCGTACCGATGTGCTGAAACATCTGGGAATTCGCTTCACCGCTAATCTGAACTTCCACCAGCATTACATAGATATGAGTCGAAAATTCAAACAGAGAATTACGTTGCTATGTTACATGGCCCACCGCCTTACTCCCAAAGCCATGATGCTCCTTTACAAGAGCTACGTTCGACCCGTTATAGAGTATGGTGTTGTGGTGTGGGCGTACCGGCTACCTGCGTCTGATTTGTGTGAGCTAGACAAACTCCAAGCAAGATTCATCAGGTCGTACTTGCGACGGCGTAAGTTTCGATTTGCGTTCGACACGCCAAAGCAAGATCTGAACGCATTCGCCAAACTAGAATCACTGCAGTACCGTAGACAATTCATTAGCCTAGTTACATTGCACAAGTTTATTTTCAAATACCGGAATACCTTGGCTCAGTTCAGTTTTAATATTTCCCGTAGTGAGAGACGCCCCAACAAAATTATCCTCCCCAAAGCCTTGACAACATCCAAATCACTTTTTTTTATTCAAAACCTCCCTTTTATGGAATTGTCTCCCGCCCACATTGACTTCGGAATCTTCTGTCTATGTATTCAAGAAAGAGCTGCGCAAACATTCTTGTCAGTATTCATGCCTACTCGCTGGCATGCCGTTACCCTGTTCATCGTAGTCCTTCCCCCCCCCCTTCCCAATCTGTACTCTCTTGTACCATCATCCTTCAATGCGACGGACCCCACGATAGGCGGTCAGCCTTTGGGTCATCCTAATAAAGTTATTATTATTATTGCCCTCTCCAGTGCTGCCTGCAACAAAACATTCCCTTCCGGAAACTCTGGGTGGACCAGTTCTCGGTGTTGTGTTTACACCGTGCTCCGCTTTCATAATTTCCGGTATGGCATTCGTTGTTCGTATCAACCACTAAGCTCCTGGTAGGTGGCCCTTACTGGCCTTAGGATGTGGCTCTGGGTTCACTACTACATGCACATCACTGTCAGCAAGTATAGACAAAGCAAAATCGGAGGCACTGGTCTTTTCCAGGTTTGCAATTGCTATCACATGGGTGCAATTGGTGAAGCACTTTCCATGATACCAGCCACACAATTTCCTCCTCCCCGAGCCCTTGTGCTGGCAGAGAAAAGCCCAGATATTGTCGTCCTTCTCTGGAGCAGCGCTGACGATGCGACACCAACTTGTAGTCTCGATATTACTCACTGCAGGCTTCTCGTTTTTACTAAATGGGCGCTGTGACACAGACACAAAATTCCAGCAATATTCAACTCCGCTGGGCTGTCATTTGCCACTTCGTTGCCGTCAGCTGCCTCATCCAGCACCTCGCTGCCACTAGAAACGTCTTCCTCTTCTTCCATTGTTGTCAAAACAACATCAATGTACACGAAAGGAATAAACTTCAATAAAGCGATCACAATATCCCAAGTCGATATTGTCGTCAACGTCGTCTTCTTCTAAAAAATAAATTATTTTTCCTCACTCCACGCGAACTCGTGTTTTGCGCTTGCTCATACGATGCACACCTCACCACTCGCGTAAAAATATTTGTTCTCACGGTGGAATTTGGTCGAGAAAAGAAGCCCTCGCGAAGGTCTCTGGATCGGTTCTGGAACGTCCAACAAGCGAAAACGTATCCTTTGTGATGTCCTTGACCAACACTGTATGCGGCGATTTGTCCCTCCGAGAGTGCATCAGCACTTGTGATTGCGAGTTTTGGCTCACGGACTACAGGGCACTGGCCATGCAGCCTTGGATAAGCGGTACACACATGTATTTATGCGCTACAGCGCGCTGGGACGTGGTCGCATTGGATCAACATGACTACACGCAGCGTTCTGTACGTGCGCTCACTGCCGCTCAGGGCGCCGGCCCCGGTCAATTCAAGGGAAACTGAACGCCAAAAATAAGTATGGCTTATCCGAATGAGAATTGGGCACTGATTCTGATGAGCTATGTCTCGAGCCGATCAGAGAAGAGGAACCGTGTCAAATTTCATAAATAACACCTTCCATATTTGGAAATTGGGCTTGATGACGTGCGTACTGCTTAGCTGTCACCATGCTGTACATACTCAGCAGTGAATGGAAGAAAACAATTACTTTGGTGTTTTGCAGCTCTATTTCGTTCCCTGACGGTACCCAAATCTAGATGTAGGAATCTGTTGAGCAGGAGAGTGACACAATGTCTTGTCTTCCCGAAGGCTGTCAAGCCTGCAGTGGTGATGAAGAAGACACGAATAACACCCCAAGATCGATTGTAGCGAATTGGAAAGCTCATGGTGAATTTGCTTCCACTCCAAGGCAATGTCGAGGTATGACGGGTGCTTGTACTGCCTTCCAAAGTGAAGCGGAGATGAACATGGCTTTGCATAGCTGTTGTTCTACGCCAACTTACCTACTCTTGCTGGTACCGTAGTGGTATATTGCAAATTTCGTGGACGAACAATTCGAGTCACTAGTGGCTAGTGAGCAACACTAACAGGTGAGATTTTTCAATTTGACAAAAATTGTTCTTGTTTGAGAACAGACGGTGGCAGTCATTAGACTCAGTAGGTGTCTCTCTGCGGCTTCTTTCCCTTCATCGATAGGGTTGTGCTTGAAGTCGAAATAAATAGAACATGTGGAACAAAAATCTGATCATGTAATTCGAATTTCAATTTCAAAGTATGTGTACATCAAATCACAAAAATTTCAATATGGTGCTGTGCATTGAAAAAGACTGGGTGCTGGCAGCAATGGAAAGGGTAGAAACGAAACCAGTAAAGTAGAGTATTCATAAGGTAGAGGGAGTTGAAAACGGGAGATGAGTAGTGAGCATTTCAGTTCGAAGTAGTGTCAATAGACAGCATCGTGTTGCATATGTTGTGAATATTGTGCGAATCTAATAATTGGCAGAGGGCAGTGATTAAGCAGAGTCTTGTTACAATACGAGGTACTTTGTGAGCAGATACATGTAGCAATCAATATCACGACATGGTTTAGACAGGAACTCATAAATGTCAAGAAATTTATAATCCAAATTTATAATTATTATCCCCCGAGTCGTATAATTATTATGGTGTTCTCCTGTGTTTACATGCAGAGCCTTGACGTTGCTGGATGAGCGACAATATAAATTACATAAACCTGTAGCTCATAATGTGGGATGACTGCCGTATTGCATTGCCAATGCAAACCCATCCTGTGTCAGTGCAGCCATCCAGCAACTTGTACTCCCCGGACCAGATGCCGCTGCAGCTGAACACCATGCCGATGGAAAGCCAGGAGTTGATGGCGAAGCATTCTGGTCTGCACAGTACAAGGCAAAGAACAATTATGAATTATAACGCATTGTAATCCTTCCCACACGTCTTTGTAAAAACAAACAAACAGTGCCATTATCACAACACTTGATCAAGCATCTTCATGGAGGTATTTTCCATTGTGCTGGCCCAGCATCTGCACCAGGAAGACCATGTACACTTACAAGTATCTTGTGTGTGTGTGTGTGTTTGTGTATCCGTCTGTGCACACGTCTGTGTGTGTGTGTGGGGGGGGGTAGACGCATATGTGTATGGGTAGGAGTGTGTGTGTGGGGGGGTCATGCACACGTGTATGGATGTGCACGCTGCATGCGTGTGTCTGTGGGATGGGGTGGGGGTGCACGCACATGTGTACATGTGTGCGCGCAATATAGAATGTGTGTATTGTGTTCGTTGAACACAGGGAGTCCTCCTGATTCCATAAACTTTGTGATCATTGTGATTTCATGTGCTTTGAAGTTGAAATTCGCAATACATGTACTGATGCTTGATTAGATTTATGTTCCACATGTTCTATTTATTTTATTTTACTTCAAGCACTTGTACTATCAAGCACAACCCTACCAATGAAGGGAAAGAAGCAGCAGAGACACCTACTGAGTCAAATGACTGCCACCGTCTGTTCTCAAACAAGAACAATTTTTGTCAAATTGAAAAATCTCACCTGTTAGTGTTGCTTACTAGCCACTAGTCTTTACCACGGCGGGTTGTTGTGCTGCGGAGTGTACTGCATTCATTAAGCGGTTGTGTGCATTGCTGGCAACTGCCGATCGACCGCATGCCCAGCTAATGGCCTATGTGCGGTGTCGCTTGTCCTTCGCTTTGCTCAGGGCAGCCATAATGTGCATTCGCGGTGCACGTTCGGCCTACCATCGTCCAGTTAATGCAATGAGGGAGTTGGCCATTGTGGAGAGCGGCTTCTAAGCATGTGATTGAGTGGTCTCTGCATGTTGATCGGGTAGCGGAGTTCCATCACTGACACAGTGTGCGGGTATTGCATTATGAATTGGTTGAGTAGATAGTTCCGGAATTAATTCCGTGTTCGATATTGTTTATTTTTTACATATTTTTATTTATTTTTTTATTCGTGTTCGATATTGAATTTTAATTTTAATTTTTTTTTTACAAATATTGTTTTTATTCCATTTCACATTTTTCATTCGTGTTGGGTTTAATTTGGCCGTCACAAGAATTCAGCGTATTCTTGCAGTTTTTTTCTTTTGTTTCGGCTTGTATTGGCCCAATTAAGCATGTTTATAAGTTTGACCTCAATATGTCCATGCGTTATGGAAATATTTATACGTTCCCAAAAGGGAACGTTGGCCGGATCGCGTACCGAAAAGACCCTGGTTTTTATGAAGGGAAGATGCAATATGATATAATGGATTATGTTGCCTTCTAAGTGTTTGTGGAGCAATGCAAACATGAACAAGCAGAGGTGGAGAACAAAAAATATGTAATGGTCGCCAAGGAATGTCCAGCAATGTTTCTTAGGGTTTTCGTCTGCTACCGTTCGCGTCTCGTATACATCGTGGTATTCGATCCACGATCGAAATGCAGTCGAACTCCACACTTAGAACAGTAACATATCGTGGTTTGTCTGCACCATTTACAACGACATTGTGTTGTCCACATGCTGTGTTGTCAAACGCCCTTGTATTGCACATCAACAGCAAGACACTGGTGGTTCTGGGCGGGGTCGGCTATAATAAAATAGGACGGCGATCTCGGGATGAAACTGGATGTAGGACGTCGGCTTGGGGCTCGCCGCTGCTTGAAAAATTGGCACTCTCAGATCAGTTGTAAGACTGTGGAGCCAGACAAAAAGAATTACAATGAATCTCTCAAGATTGTCGGTCTCCGAGCTAATGCGGGCCTTGTCCGTATCGCGGGTATCGCGCGGTACTTACTCGTCCAATAGCGTTTAGAGATGTACAGGGTGTGTATATCTCGCGATTGGCAAGTGGGTGATGCTGTAGTGATCTCGTGGTGATCGTGAAGGGATTTGTCCAGTTCAATTTCAGGACGCCTATCGTAAACACCAGCCTATTTCACCCAAAGCGTTGCTCCAGCGGGTTTGCGATTTTTTGCCGTCGTACTCACTATCAACAGGACAGGCACCAACATCATCATCCTCTCCATTCGTCAACTGGTAGTTGTCTAGGTCCATATATCTTGCAAGTTCGATGAAATCCTTATCATCCGTTGAATCATCTGATTACTACTCTATTTCATCGTCCATGTTCATATCAACGAGAGTGGTGAGCACACATGCTCTTTCCCTGGGCACAGCAAATTCACTGAATCAGAATCACTGAATCATTAGCACCATGCAGTGAACTGAGTTGTGAATTTGCAGTGCTCAGGGAAGGAGCAAGTGTGCTCACCCCTTCTTTTCGAGTTATGAAGCTGCAGGATGCCTTACTCCTATAGCGCTTACGTTCAGATTACCAGTAATCGGTGGCGCTATGACTAGGTCCTGAAGTGTGTTGGAGTTCTCAACAATGTCCTTAGCTTCCATTGGAATCACTTTTGAGTCCCTTTCCAGAAAGGACTCTGCTACTGTAAAAATTTCCCTCTGTCATACCTAATTACAGCTAAAGCGATATTTTCTGACAAAAATGCAACCACGCGGAGGAAAAATCATCGAAAGTCCAGGAGAACGGCGTGAAGCATCCATACTTTGCTGAATATTGTTCAAGTGAATCTTGTTACACAAAAGAAAACCTACTTCAGAAGTATATCCCTTTGGAGACTGTTTAGCAATCTTTACTTTGGCAAATGTCAGGCTCGCAAAGCATTGCTGTATTCCGCATGCCAGTGAATCACAAATATATCACCAAATTTGGTTACCATGGAGACGGTCCAATCACCATCAAAACATCAAAAAGGCTCCATCAGTTATATATCCACGTTTACGGATGTTACAAACAAGACATATGCGCTAGATATACTGGTTCCTGAAATCTGGTGAAAATGAGGTATATCTGGGTCTCGGATCAGGCCAATGTTCCCTTTTGGGAACATCGAAGAAAGACGGCGGGTTTCTATGTGCCATGACCAAATTTCCGGTGAATCTTCAGGCCAGTTGGGTGGCCATAGTAGCACAGTGCACATTTTACGTTTGGAGTAGTCTGATAAAGACTGTTTTTCACACCAGAATTCTCAATTTCTGAAGTACGGCCGAATACCGAAAATTCACGACATTTCGCGTTATATACCGATACTTGAAAATTTCAAAAGCCTGACAAATATTCCAAGATTCATGATCATCAGCCTCCTAGATATGTATATAAACAGAAAATGTGGAGGAAAAATGAATTTCCCTTGACTAAATCGCATGCGGAAAGATATGTTCCCTTTTGGGAACATTGGCCTGATTAAGGTTAACTACTCACTGTACTGATACATGGTGATGATTGTGCTTTGCTTTGCCCGTAAAAGAGGCCTTCCCTATGTCACTAGCCACTAGTGACTCGAGTTGTTCGTCCACGAAATTTGCAATATGCCACTACGTAACCAGCAGGAGTAGGTAAGTTGGCGTAGAACAACAGCTATGCAAAGCCATGTTCATCTCCGCTGCACTTTGGAAGGCAGTACAAGCACCCTTCATACCTCAACATTGCCTTGGAGTGGAAGCAAATTCACCATGAGTTTTCCAATTCGCTACAATCGATCTTGGGGTGATATTCGTGTCTTCTTCATCACCACTTCAGGCTGGACAGCCTTCGGGAAAACATTGTGTCACTCTCCTGCTCAACAGATTCCTACATCTAGATTTGGGTACCGTCAGGGAACGAAATAGAGCTGCAAAACACCAAAGTAATTGTTTTCTTCCATTCAATTCCACTGCTGAGCATGCACAGCATGGTGACAGCTAAGCAGTACGCACGTCATCAAGCCCAATTTCCAAATATGGAAGGTGTTATTTATGAAATTTGACACGGTTCCTCTTCTCTGATCGGCTCGAGACATAGCTCATCGGAATCAGTGCCCAATTCTCCTTCGGATAAGCCATACTTATTTTTGGCGTTCAGTTTCCCTTTAACTGGATTTCCATATCCACGACAGTACATGTATTTCAGCAAACGAAACAGTGGCTAGATCAGATGGAGAAAAGGAGGAAGGGTTTAATAATTTTTTTCATTTCTGAAAGCCAGAAGTGCGTCACCGGACCAACTAAGGGTAGAAATTTTTGAATCTCAGGGGTGGTTGACGTTTTTGGTGCTCCTCGGAACAGCTTTCCGGGAGCCCCCCGCAGCAGTTTTACCCTTCTACCTTTGTCCTTGCTGAAACTAAGAATGTCCCTGGACCAGAACCTTGATCTTGCCCTGATCGGGTACCAGGAACTAATCGGCATCGCTGAACGCAAGTCCCTGCACTCCCCTTCGAGCCTCGCCCGGCCAGAGCTGGTGCAGGCACTGCGGAAGCAAGGCGTTGGAGTGAAGCCCGTCACTGACACCGGTACGTCGTGGATTAATGACTCTAAGCTAGATAGCCTTGCTAACACTATCCAGGCCTTGGCGGGGGAGATTGCCTCCATGAGGGAGGACAGGGAAAGCATAATTTTGTTCATGAAGCTGGAAATTTCGGAGCTGAAGGGGGAAGTGCAACAGCTTCACCAGCAGCAGCACAATGGTTCATCCAAACCCGTACATTGCGACACTCCAGACATGCAATCCCGTTGTACTCGTACAGTGAGTACGAATAGCACACAGCCTAGCCAGAAGAGGATGCACGCACTCTACACAGCAGGTCAACTAGCACTACTTATAGCAGGGCCACCGTACCTAACACCAACCACATGGAACGCAGGAACATACCCGTACACACTGTTAGAAATGCAACAACTGGGGCGCACTTACAACAGCAGGCGCCAGTGGTGCACCAGTACAGCCCACATGTACTCAGGGTGCTGCTGGGAGCACAAGAAGTTCTTGAACAGCGGCGAAGGAGCAATAAATCAGCGGCCCACAGCGATCCCATTGCCCGGGCAACAAAATCCAAAATTGTGTCTGTCTACAGAAAAATGGCCATAGAAAACCCCAACCCCAACACACTCACTGGCCCACATCTTCCCAAGCGATGTGCCTTCTTTGTCGGAAATGTTAGTCCTGGAAGTAAGGCACAGTCCATTGTAACCTGGTGCACTGATAGGGGCGTTGATGTATACGCATGCACAATTGCCGAAACCCAATACTTTGGTACCTGCTATGCACGCGTTTCTGTCGCGGAAGAGTTTGAGCAAGCGCTGCTTGACAAGGAATTCTGGCCTGACACCATTGCGCACACCGTCCGCAAATGGCGCTATGCCGACTCCGCAAACAAGTGATGGGTCCTTGGTCACCTAGCCAACAGCTAAATCCTCTTGCCCAACCCTTTGTGGCCCACGCAAGTTCATCACACCCTTCCCCTCATTGCGTTACATATTCTTCTATATCTATTGGTCATATTCCACTTGCACCACCATTCCTTCCTGATTCTGGACGACAAACTACTAAAACTCCTAATCAACCTGCCCAATTACCTTCATCCTTCTCAGTGCTCTCACTTAACTGCCGCTCCATAGTAAATAAGTTAGCTGAGCTTAGTCAAGTCTGTGAGCAGTATTCTCCAGACATAATCTGCCTATGTGAAACGTGGCTGACAGCTGCCATAGACGTCTCAATTCCAGGCTACACGTCATACCGTCTGGACTGCCCACCTACGACCAGCTCTGATAACCTGCTAGCAAGAGGCTATGGCGGTGTTGCTACTCTTGTAGCTGACAGGTCGTTCATGTCCATCAAGCGCCGCTACGACCTTGAGCGTTGTGGACTGGAGACGGTTTGGCTCGAATGGCGGCCAGTGATCCTTCCCTCACTCCCCCTCATCATCTGCTCTATTTACAGACCCCCTGGAGACAGCATCTCCCAAGTCCAGGCATTTAGTGACCTCCTAGAGGACTTTCTGTCCAACATTAGCCTCCCCAATTCTGCGATTGTACTTGCAGGAGATTTGAATGCTCGCCACTCTGACTGGTCCCCTAGAGACACCACGAATCATGCTGGAAGGGAGTTCCGCAACCTCTTCTCTTGTTTTGGCCTTGAGCAAATGGTGACATTCCCCACACACTTTACCCCCCATGGCTCAACATACACGGATCATACTCACCTACTACTCTCTGTTACATCTCTTGCTCCTCTTGGTGCATCTGACCACGCACAGATCCTCAGTCACTTCATACTGCCTACTGATGCTGTTTATCGTGAGGAACCTGCTGCAAACGGACATCCCGCTGCTGCACCCCAATACCACTTCAGGAATGTTCCTGGAAAGCCGGAATATGACTTTAAATCCGTGCCATCTTCCGTCTGGGATAGTGTGAATGCAGAGCTCGCTGACATTGACTGGAGCTGGCATCTGCGTGCCAGCAACGTCAATGATGCGCTTTCGCACTTTTCTTCCATTCTCAACAGTGCCCTTGAGAAGCACCTCTGGCCATTCGGAAAGCAGCCGTATTCTCACCGCTGCCCACGGCCCAGTCAGCCACCCTGGGTTGATGCCCATCTCCGCACAGCAATCAAGTGGAAATATGATCTCTATAGCATGTTTAAGAAGTACCCAACACAACAAAACAAACAAGCATACCAACAGCAGCGAAATATAGTGAAAACCCTGACGTGGACAAAGTACAGAGCCGAGTAATATCCGCTCTGTGCAAACTACTTTGCAGGGTGGACACCGTCCATCGCTTCATCAGTTTGTGAGACAAGCAAGAATTCGAAACGTATCACGGGAAATTCCGTCACTCACCACAGGGACTCAGCAGGCGGCTGACCCTTTGGCCAAAGCTACGGCATTAAACGCCCAGTTTGCCTCTGTGACTCGCCCAGATGACCCGTTGCTCTCTATTCCCCCTATTCTCACCCCCTCGGAGCCCTCAGCTTGTTTCACGTCCGTCATCACCACAACTGCCACTGTCCGGCGTCATCTGAAGAAGCTTCCGACGTGCAAGGCATCTGGCCCCGACTGCATCCCCAACCGGGTCCTCAAGGCCCTGGCACTATCCATAGCATTCCCTTTGTGCCATATTTTCAACATGTCATTTACCACGGGCATATTCCCTTGCGCATGGAAAACAGCGAAAGTCATACCTGTATACAAGAAAGGTTCCCGCCACGAACCTGCAAACTACCGCCCCATCTCTCTTCTTCCCTGCGTGTCCAAAGTATGTGAACGCATCTTTTATGATCACTTATACAGACATATTTCGCCGTTTCTGAGTCCCGCACAATCTGGGTTTCGTAAAGACGACTCCACCTCCCTTCAACTGACCCGCATCGTGCAGCAGGTGTGCCAACATAGGGATAACAGAGCGCTTGCTGGTATTTGCTTCTTTGACTTGGCCAAGGCGTTTGATACCGTCTGGCATCGAGGACTTTTGGCCAAGCTCGAGCATGCATTCAGGGTACGTAAGCAACCACTCTCCTGGCTGAAATCATAATTATCTCTCTGGGCGTTATCAGTACGTAACTGTGCTTGGCGTATCCTCGGTTGCAGAGCCAGTATTATCAGGCGTTCCTCAACGATCAATTCTTGGTCCCCTACTATTTATAATTTACGTAAACGATTTACCTGCAGTCTTCCCTGGAACGTCTCTGTTTGATGACGACACGACCTTTATCACCTCATCAGCTTCCCTCACTGGCCTGAAAAACAACTTGCGTGCTGGCATTCAGGAAGTTCTTTCCTGGATGTCGTCCTGGAGATTGTCCCCAAATTTATCAAAAACAACGATCATGCTCTTCCCGCCCCAGCCAGAGTTCACAACCCTCATCCATGCCAACTTTCCAAATCCAATTGACATAGTGTCTTCTCACAAACACCTTGGCATTGTGATTGACTCTGCACTCTCTTGGGTACCCCACATCGAATATATCTGTAAAAAATCAAGTAAATCCTTAGGAATTCTCTCCCCCCACTGCTCCTACCTCCCACTTTCTTGCAAGCTTCAGTATTGTTTAGCCTACCTTCGCCCAATATTTGATAATGCCGATACGTCTTGGGTTGGATTATCCTCTTCCGCTGCTGCAAAGCTTGAAATACACCACAAGAAAATCCTTAAAATTCTCCTCCGTCAATCCCACATGCTCTCATCATCCGCCCTTTATAAAATCGCACATACAACCCGGTTATCACATGGACGCAGTGCACACCTGGCTTCTCTTGTCCATTCTATTAAGCTAGAGTTGTGCCCACCTCATCTCATGTGTTTTAATTGGTTCTCTTCTCTAAGAACTAGAAACTCGCTCTTACTCCCTAAGTGTAACTCATCCACTCTTTTGCGCTCCCCTCTCTTTATTGCTTTTTCTGATTGGCTCACTCTACCCCCCCCACTACTTATCTAATTTTGGAATACATATCACAACCAGTGCACGACGGCCCAATAAGCTGATATTGACAAACCATGGACAGCGCTGTTCAAATCTTTTTTTCCATAAATACAGCACCCTCTGGAATTGTCTGCCCCCTAAGATCACCTCCTTAACCAGTTTAAGCGAATTTAAGCAAGAACTGCACAAACAGTTTTACGAGCATTGGTTTCACTGTAGTGGAATTCCGTTGAATATGTAGCGTCACATCATATTCTTTAGAAGCTTATCTCTGGCACATTTTTCATCATTTATATGTATTATCCCAGTTCTGCAAGCTTACAATCATATGCTCAAGCGCAGAGCTCTGCCCTAGACTATGCCTTTTTCTCTTTCTTTGCTCACCTATCGCTCATTACTTTTTTTACAGATTTCGTATTATGGAAAGTTTGGAAACCCCTCGATAGGCGAAAGCCTTTGGGGAATCCTTAAACAATAAAAAATTACAAAAAAAATTAACCAGAGAAGTTACGGATCTGACCTCACTCCGCCTGTTTAAGATCCGTGCCGCCCCTTATTTACTACGACATAAATTGCTCATTATCCACATGTCCTTTGCGTCTCTGTGTTTTTCACGGTTTTTATTTGACATTATTTTCTTTACGGAGTTGTTGTTGCTGTTCATTTTGCTACTCTTTCTTTTTCCCTCCCCTTCCTTATATTTATCGCCGTTGTTGGCAATCACCCACTCTCTTCACATTGGCCGGTGTTTCCACCGAGTCTTGAGATGTTGCAATAAATATAATATAAACTAAAGCCGTACCAGAGATAGGCGTGTCGCGCATCATCGAAGCGAACTGAAGGGAATCACCACCACCCTGGAGGAGGTCAGAAAACTCCTTTCCGCTCTTGATTTCCGGAAGTCGGCTGTGTACCATGACATCCCGACGAAATTGCTTGAGATCACTGGAGAGGAAATATTGTGCTCCCTCGCAACGCTTTTCAATGAGTCCTTCTCGCGAGGCGAGCAGCAACAGGACTGGGGCGACGCCACTATCAGTCCTCTACACAAGAAAGCCTCTTGTGCAGAGATAACCAATTTACGGCCAAACTCGCTCCTGAGCGTTGTCAGCAAGGTTCAGGAGAGAATTGTTCACCAACGCCCACATTGAGCACCACCTACCGGCCGACTCATCTGGTTTTCGATCTAAGGATAGCACTGAAATACAGCTCTCCCGCCTTGTGCATGAGATTTCCGCCAGCCGAGATGCCCGTCACATAGTGTCAGCATGCGTCTTTGACTTATCAAAGGCCTTTGACGGAGTTTGGCATGCTGGCCTCCTGGCCAAACTCAAGCACCTTGGTGTCCATGGCATTGCCCATAGCTGGCTCACAAGCTACCTGACTCGCCGCCGACAACGCGTCAAGGTTGGCTCCGCCTTTTCATCATGGAAATCCATTCCAGCTGGAGTATCCAAGGCTCTGTCTGGGGCACCTTCCTATCCTGGTGTACACGATCGACCTACCCCCAGCATGTACAAACTCGCACTCCAAATGCACCCAGTTTTCCGATGACACGGCATTCATCGCGACGCATTACACGAGGAATTTATCCGCTGCATTCCTCCAACGTGCAGGACACGCAGCAGGACGATGGTTGAAGGATTGGCATCTCTTCGTCAACACCACTTAAACCGTCGTCCTTTCCATTCAAAACCAACACATCACGCTCCAATCGACTCTGCTGCAGGAGGTCCAATAACATAGGCACCTTGGCGTTACACTCCAAGACGATATGCGATGGACCCAACACATCATATAAATTACCAACAAAGCCAAAAAACTACTACACTAACTCCACAAGACATGTGGCACGATGATCGCTTCCAGCCAATTATTAATATACACGACCTACATCCGACCCGTTCTCGAATATGGCAGCCTTGGTGTTTGTACTCAGTGCGCAGCATTTGGGTATGTGACACTTTGTGATGTCCAACCTGCATGGACACGATCCATACAGTTCTTCATTCTACAAGAGACTGCGTTTGTAATAAAGGTAATTATGTTAATTCTCAATAAGGATTCTGCTGTTCTTTTTCCCTCCCCTTCCTTATATTTATCGCCGTTGTTGGCAATCACCCACTCTCTTCACATTGGCCGGTGTTTCCACCGAGTCTTGAGATGTTGCAATAAATATAATATAAACTAAAGCCGTACCAGAGATAGGCGTGTCGCGCATCATCGAAGCGAACTGAAGGGAATCACCACCACCCTGGAGGAGGTCAGAAAACTCCTTTTCGCTCTTGATTTCCGGAAGTCGGCTGTGTACCATGACATCCCGACGAAATTGCTTGAGATCACTGGAGAGGAAATATTGTGCTCCCTCGCAACGCTTTTCAATGAGTCCTTCTCGCGAGGCGAGCAGCAACAGGACTGGGGCGACGCCACTATCAGTCCTCTACACAAGAAAGCCTCTTGTGCAGAGATAACCAATTTACGGCCAAACTCGCTCCTGAGCGTTGTCAGCAAGGTTCAGGAGAGAATTGTTCACCAACGCCCACATTGAGCCCCACCTACCGGCCGACTCATCTGGTTTTGATCTAAGGATAGCACTGAAATACAGCTCTCCCGCCTTGTGCATGAGATTTCCGCCAGCCGAGATGCCCGTCACATAGTGTCAGCATGCGTCTTTGACTTATCAAAGGCCTTTGACGGAGTTTGGCATGCTGGCCTCCTGGCCAAACTCAAGCACCTTGGTGTCCATGGCATTGCCCATAGCTGGCTCACAAGCTACCTGACTCGCCGCCGACAACGCGTCAAGGTTGGCTCCGCCTTTTCATCATGGAAATCCATTCCAGCTGGAGTATCCAAGGCTCTGTCTGGGGCACCTTCCTATCCTGGTGTACACGATCGACCTACCCCCAGCATGTACAAACTCGCACTCCAAATGCACCCAGTTTGCCGATGACACGGCATTCATCGCGACGCATTACACGAGGAATTTATCCGCTGCATTCCTCCAACGTGCAGGACACGCAGCAGGACGATGGTTGAAGGATTGGCATCTCCTCGTCAACACCACTTAAACCGTCGTCCTTTCCATTCAAAACCAACACATCACGCTCCAATCGACTCTGCTGCAGGAGGTCCAATAACATAGGAACCTTGGCGTTACACTCCAAGACGATATGCGATGGACCCAACACATCATATAAATTACCAACAAAGCCAATAAAACTACTACACCAACTCCACAAGACACGTGGCACAATGAACGCTTCCAGCCTATTATTTATATACACGACCTACATCCGACCCGTTCTCGAATATGGCAGCCTTGGTGTTTGTACTCAGTGCGCAGCATGTGGGTATGTGACACTTTGTGATGTCAAACCTGCATGGACACGATCCATACAGTTCTCCATTCTACAAGAGACTGCGCTTGTATCAGAGATAATTATGTTATTTCTCAATAAGGATTCTGCTATATCTGGTTTCTACAGCAGAAAGGGTGGTTGGCAATGGGAAGCCAACTCTGAACTTCATTAGCCGCCATCAACATGGACAGCTTCAAAATCGACACAGCATCTACTGAGACGTTTTCGTTCGCTACACGGATGACACTGTAACTGCTGAGAAAATACCAGAGGAAACTGAATCCTTATTGTTAAAGGTTAACATTAAACGCCCAACAATCAACTTCACACTTCCGTAATCGTACGAAGATCGTGTCTTGTACATGTAGCTGTAGTTTCGTGTCGTGTTCTACTCCCTGGTCATATCTATCAAAGCACTCAGAAAGAAAAGAGAAAGCCAGAGACGTTCAGGATGCGTGAATCTCCAATAGCCAAAATAATAGACAATAAACAACAAATTCTTAGTTTGAAAAGACACATGCCACCTATCGTGACGGTAGGTACCTCCTCCCGTACCTTCTATAACCTTATCCAAGTTGGCCTGCATGCACTCTCGTACTCATCTTTTGTCTCCGCTCCGTTGGCCTGGGTAGCAAGTAAATCGGCTCTTGTTTGGAATTATTTACCAGACGACCTGAAGTCCTGCACTACTATCTCAGATTTCCGCGTCAAATTGCCTATTTGGGTTGATTTGCTTTCAAGCAATGTGCATAATCAGTAAATTGATGTTGCTGTTTTATTTTGTTGTTTTTTTGGTTTCCCGTTCTCGGGACCTTCTATTCGATACTCTTTGTAGTTGTACTTCTGTACTGTTGAGCTATCCGAATTCAAATGAAAACAAAAAAAGAAAAGAAAAAGCTAGCTACTTCCGCGCCCATAATTGCCATAGCTACCCAGGCCATTTATCTTGCCGTTCACACTTGATCTCTACCTCTTGTCTCTCTCTTCCATAATTTTGTCGTTTCGTTCGTCTTTGTCTCAGTCTCTTCGTCTCCCCAATAAAATGTTGTTCGACCTAACCTGTTCCCGTTGTCCGTTGTAATGTCTTGAGAAGATGTCGTCGTCTTTTTCGTACTCAACAGTTATGTAAAGAGGTCAACGCGGGCTCGCAGCTCATGCGATAACATTAGGGACCTTTAGCACCACGTTGTTCACTACGTAAGCCTGACGTAGGCCCTTGTCCGGGTTCGGGGTCACGTCGCGACGTCGGATGTACGTTCATCAGGCAACGTTTTCGACGTAGAAAAGGCCTTTTGTACGTTGTGGCAGGACCTAGGAATTTGCCTTTGCACTTTGCACCAAGAGGGCAAGAGTTCAAATAACGTCGATGTGTTTATGTTGTAGCAAGAGTTCATTTTAGTTATGAACTCTTGGTTGTAGTTTTTGTTTTGTAACCCACGAGGTACGATCGATTGAGAGGCACTAGGCGTAATTTTATTCTTTGCTATCTTTGTTTTTTGTTTCCGGTATCCTCTTCTCCGAGCAAAATTTGTTTCGGTATGGCTGCGGAGGACACGCAGACTAAGGCTGTGTGCCAGAAATTTCGTTTTGGAACCAAGGAGGACATCAATCTGTTGAAAGAAGCAGTGGCAGCGTCGAGCGAAAAGCCCTTCTCTCGTGGCTCGCCTGCCTGGAACACTGTACTCCTGAATTTGACAACCAACTACGACGCCAAATGGAAACCGGTAGTTTCGTCCATCACGCATGTCATGTACAGCTCCAAATCTCGAGCATCCTGAAATCTGACAGCCATCAACAACCATCGACTGCCCAGAAACGCTGTGTTTGCAACTTACTAGGTATACTGCATAAGGTGCTCTACACGCGCTCTCTCTCTTTCTCTTTCTCTCTCCTTGAAGGAAATCAACTAATTTTCGAAGTACATGTATATGTACAGTAGTTTACTAAAAAAGTCTTTTCTTCAAGTCTTTTCTTCCACATTTCCCGCGAGGAACTTTGAAATCACGCGCGCCGTTCTGCTCTGTTCCTGTGGCAACGACGCCGATCCACAATCACGTCTCGCTAAAGGCTAGCCAAGTATGCAAAACACGTATCGCGCACCCCGATCGACGTGATCAAGTACGTCAAAAGGCCTACGTTGTAACGTGGTGCTAAAGGTCCCTATTGATTGACACTGACGGATGGTACTGTTGTTCTACAACTAACTGGCTATCAGCTCTAGCGCATCTTGGATACGCACCCCAACAGCCTGCCAACTTGGAAGGTTCTAAGGTACATCTATTATGATAACATAGGAGGGGAAGGTGTTGTTAGTGGATACTATAGCGTAACTTGTAGTTCCTTGGTCCCTTTTTCTATTCCATCAATTTATTCTTGGCTCTGAATCCGAGTCAATCCTAACACTACCGGTACCACAGTGCATGCATACCTCTCCATGCATCCGCTAATTTCAATTACACTGGACAGCTTCTCAGTTTTAGCCCAAATCACAACTTCTCTTAACCTGAAATCCTTACCCTATCTAAGGTGATTTGCTACATTTGTCACCTTTTTTTTCTTCCACACACACCAACACCTATTTCCAGTCCGCACTTATCTCCTTTTGATCGGTTATCCTGGCCTCTTTGTAGTTGTACATTGTACTGTTGAGCCAGTGAAGTAAAATAAATTCAATGCAATACAATACAGTACACTCTGATCATTTCCTTTTTCTCACCTGCATCGATCCGCAACACTTACCCTGCCAACTCCACGCGGCACCACTGACTGTTAGATATGTCCACCTTCACAGTTTCACCTTTTCTCAGCACCATCAACTCCCTATTAACTCAAGCCACTACAAAGAATTCTGCATATTCACTGCAACTAGTGTTCAGAACCTCTTGATTCTGGTTATATTCCGACTTCGGTCCGTAGTCTCTGCCATGGACAATAGCAGTGCAGGCAGGAATAGCCATCCTTCCTTTGATCAACCCAGTCAGAGTGATGGAGCAGCAAGCAGCTACACTCACAACGCTTCGGTTCAACAGGACCAATCACACAGCTCAGAAACAGGACGACAACGTCTCCATCCACATCATATTCCAAGTTTACCTGGAATGCCACAAAGTCGTCATGAGCTCAGGGAGCCACTACCACAAAGCACCTTACTTGGTCAGCTACCGTCAATGAAAGAACCTGATAACTCAGCGACACCATTTCCCTTCCGCCCACTCCTTGAGCCCAACCTACCCAACAGCTTGGGTGATGCAACAATCTCGCCGTCATCGTCACAAGTCTCTACCGGCACGGGATGCATTGCAAATACAGGATTACCTCATGATGTGTTTGCCTCTTCGAGTGGAAGTAATGTGTTGCTATCACCATCACTAGCAAGAGACCCGCAACGAGAACAACAACATCTCCATACGCCGCAACTCCGGAGCTCACCGGAAATGCTACCAAATCAACACGACCTCAACGAGCCACTACCACAGAGTAACTTACTTGGACAGCAGCTGTCGACTAAAGAACCTGCAAAATCTGCCAAAGCCAAACTAGTCTGCCCGGAATGCAAAAGGAGTTGCTCATATCCGTCGGACCTGAAAAGACATAATGAGAGTGCACACCGGTGAAAAGCCATATCGTTGCACAGATTGTGGACAAGCCTTCTCGCGGAAGAGTGATCTAACTGTACACATCCGAAAACACGCTGGGGAGAAGCCATAATATCATTACGACAGATGCAAAAAACGTTTTTCTGACCCATCAGTACTAACCGTCCACAAGAGAACACACACAGGTGAGAAACCGTATAAGTGTACAATCCCGGGCTGTGAAAAGGCATTCTCACAGTCCTCCAGCCGCAACCTGCATGTGCTTCGCCACAAGGCGAATGTCAAGAAGCAAACCCAACCTGCCAGTGGATGCAACTAAACAGGCACTGCTCTATTGGACCAGCATCTCCAGTTGAAACACGACAATGTCGGTAGGAGCACCAAATCAGAAGATAACAGCGCCAGGAAATGATGTTATAGGGTGTACGTTTTTGGAAACATGACTTCTGTGTTGGCGTGCAATATGTGGAATTTGAGCAATAGAATGATCTGACAAGTGTGTGTGTGTGTACAAGTAGTATCCTGGACTAAACTGCATTTGCTGCTGCACCCATCCTAACACCCTCCGCTATCAACACCCTCACGTCTTTGATATATATATTGCAAAACAGTATATGTACAGGGTATTATATTGGTTTTCAGAATGATTTAATTCTCCCTGTCTCCTGCCTCGCGTTTAGTTTTTAATCGCATTCTTGGTTTGCCGAGTTTTGCTACAATGTTACCTTGTTGGTTTGTGGCTTTTCTCTTTTGCTGTGTTTCCTGTTGCTACATGTTGCTGTTGTGTATGTGGAACGTTTTGGTCGTTTATTCCATGTACTCGTTTTGGATTTGTGAATTCAAATAAAGTAAACAAACAAAGAAACAGGGAAAAGTTTGTTGCTCCCTACATGGGAGCTCGCGGTTTTCCTGCGGACTTGAATTCTCACTACAAACAAACAACATCAAAATTTATTTGTGGAATGTCATCAAAGGGGGCAGGTGTGGTAGAACGATGTATTTCCTATCTCTATGATGATATTTCTCAAACTGCCAGCAATGGTCTTACACTGAGGAAGACAACATATATAGTCGCCACATATTTCAAGGTTACTTGTCATACCACCAAGACGACAAGTACAAGTGGCGAGCACAAAGTTGCGAAAGTTCGTGCAAAGTTTATCACTTCATGATGTAGAGCAAAGGTTTGCACGCATTTTCGTTTTTTCAGAACCTCTCTAATCTAACCCAGCGTCATGTCGAGAGTAATACCTAAACTCTTCAGGTAGAAAACAGCACAGATTGGCAGATAACCATGCCCGTGAGTGCTGACATACCCTAAAACAGGAGATGCGTTCAGCGATAACTATGGCAAGAAGCAAGCGAACGACACCTCGAAGAGTTTGTTTATCATGATGGCTACCCCCCCCCCCCCTCCCCAAATGAAAAGCTACACAATGCTGCATGCACAAACGCATTGCACACGTGAATCTCTATTCTACTTTCAATCACAGCCTTTCAATTTTCGCCTAGATTACCACTTCTCACCCGCCTTCAGCTGATGGCAGACTAATACAGCACACCATCACACTGACTCACATATCCTATCGAGCATGACTTGCCACATTTGCAACGTCTATCTTCCACGCACACCGACACCTATGGTTAGACTACATACCTACACCCCTAACAATTTCCCATTTCTCAACTGTATCGACCCGCAGCACTAACATTGCATAACTCCAGAACCACTAACTGAGAGACATTCCCACCTGCACCTCAACATCGTATCTCATCACCATCAACTCCCTATTAACTCGTACCACCACCCGGATTCATGCCTATTCACTGCAACCGTTGTTCAGAACCTCTCCATTTTGTTTCTGTGCCGACTTGTGAGTTTTAGTCTTTGCCATGGACAATACCAACGCAAGCAGGATGAGCCAGTTTACCTTTGATCAACTCAGTCAGAGTGGTGTAGCGTCAAACCCCTACGCTCACGACGCTTTGGTTCCACAAGACCAATCACGCAGCGCATCAACACCATTCTCCTACCTACAACATTTGGCGGCACCAAATCTTCAGCTTCAGGATCACCAGCTCTATGGCAACTTGTTTGATGGAGTAATTTTTCCCTCCTTGCCAGAAGTCTCTACGGACATGGGCTCCAATGTGAACACACGACTCGTACATCATGATGCGTTTGCGCCTTTGGGTGATAGTAAGTTGACGGCAGCACCAGCGCCAGCAATGGCCTTACAGCCAAGACGACAGCATCTCCAGCCGCCAAATAATCCCGGCTTACTTGACTTGCTACCAAGTCCACACGACCTCAGCCAGTCACTACCACAGAGTAACGTATTCGGAAAGCAGCCATCAATGAAAGAACCTGAAAACCCAGCGACAACATTCTTCTTCCACCAAGGTCAGACGGCACCGATCCTTCCGCATAGCCTAATGCCGGATAACCAGCCTAATTTCAACAGCTTGAGTGATGCAGCACTCTTTCCGTTCCCGCCACAAGTTTCTAAAGGCGTCAGCTCATTTGGAAATATAGGATTCCCTCATGATGTGTTTGCGCCTACTGGTGACACGAATGCAATGGTCGTGTCAAGGCAAGGAGGACAACATATTCCAAGTTTACCAGAAATGCCACCAAGTCGTCGTCACGACCTCAGTGAGCCACTTCCACACAGCACCTTACTCGGGCAGCAGCCGTCAATGAAAGAACCTGATAACTCAGCGACACCATTCTCCTTAAACGCAGGTCCGGCGGAACCACTCATTCAGCCTAACCTACTCAACAGCTTGAGTGATGCAGCAATCTTTCCCGACCTGCCAAAAGTCTCTACCGCTATGCGCTCCGATGTAAATACAGGATTAAATCTTGATGTGTTTGCGAAATCGCGTGGTAGTGATGTGTTGCTATCACCATCACTAGCAAGAGGCCTACAACAGCAACAACCACAACAACAACATCACAAGCCACCACCTATTCCCAGGCTGCAGGTAATGCCACCGCATCACCATGATCTCAGCGAGCCACTACCACCGAGTAACGTACTTGGACAGCAGCCGTCGACTAATGAACCTGAAAAAATTGCCAAAGCCAAAAAAATAGTCTGCCCGGAATGCAAAAGGAGTTTCTTGTATCCGTCGCAGCTCAAAATACACATGACAGTGCACACTGGCAAGAAGCCATACCGTTGCACAGAGTGTGGACAAGACTTCTCGCAGAAGCGTTATCTAACTGTGCACATCCGAAAACACACCGGGGAGAAGCCATATCATTGCGACAGATGCAACTCACGTTTTTATGACCAATCAGCACTACCCAAACACACGAGAACGCATACAGGCGAGAAACCATACAAGTGCACTATCCCGGGCTGTGAACAGGCATTCTCACAATCCGGTCATCGAAATCGCCATGTGCGTAGCCACAAGGCGAATATTGAGAAGCAAACCAAACCTGCCAGTGGATGCAACTAACAGACAGTGCACTATTGCTCCCGCATCACCAGTTCAAAAACAACAATGTCGGCAGGAGCAGCAAATAAGAAGATACCAGCGACAGAAGTTTCAGTTTACGTGAGATTAATTTCATTTTTGGGCAGGGGCATGCTTTTCACACTGGGGCGCACTGTGCCGAATATGAGCAATAGAAGAATCTGACATGTGTGCGTGTGTGTGTGTGCCTTCAGTACTACTATTAATTTTGGGTATGTACGTTTCATACCCTCAACTCCCAAAATATGGTGCCACACCCAGACCGCCATACATGCACGTGTATTCGTACTTGCCTAAAAATGCGTTTGCCGGTGCAGACATCCCTCCACCCTCCGCGATCAAAAACCCTCACTTCTTTGATTTATTTGATACAAAATAGCATAGAGTTTTGGCTTGTTTTGGTACAATGTCAGCTGGCTCGTTTGTGGTTTTTCTCTTTTGCTGTGGTTCCTTTTGCTACATGTGACTGTTGTCCATGGGGATTGTGATGTTCGTTTGTTCCGTGTCCTGATTTTTTAGAATGTCATCAAGGGGGCAGGTGATGTAGAACGATGTGTTGTTTTTCTGCATGATGACATTCACCAAACTGTCTATTGCCTCGCATAGATGCGTTATATGAGCATTCGTGATTTTTGAGTCTTCAGTTTTGTCTTTTTCAGTCTTTTTGTTCCTTCCAGTGGAGTTATTGTCCCTGGTTTCCCGTCATGTCCTTTGTTCAAATACGTTAATGCAAACAAACGAGTGCTTGTCTCCTGTGTCCTGGGTACGAATGGCCGTGATACCGTTACAATATGTATCGGTACTCTACGAAGTACTGCATGTCGAAATAGCAATGGGGATGCAGCAGTGCGAATATCAGACGGATTTCTATTTTATCTGTCTTCAGCCAAATAAGAAAGATAAAACAGACCGTAGCGTGAATGAAAAATGCAGGGTAGAACTAAGCTATTGGGAGAGTGAATGCAATCTCGACATTGTAAGGTATTAGGGACTGAAGAGCGGAGTACAAAGAGGTCGCAAAAAAGGACACCATCGACATTGGTAGCGGTTCCAAATCTCCCGATCAGCCAGAAGATCTCCCGATTTTTTGATGTTTTTGAAACCTCTCCCGATCTCCCGCCTAACAACAAAAACCTCCGTTTGCTCCGTTTTCTTTGCTACCAATTTTTCGTCAACTTCTTAAACCTCAAACAAAGACACCAGCATAGGGTAAATATCAAGAAAAAACACGCACACATGCACTAGAAGCAGCTCTGGTGCTGCCATCAAATTACTATCACCCGGAGGCGCAAACACATCTTGGTGTACGAGTTCTGTATTTACAATCGAGTCAATGCCGGTAGAGACTTGTGGCAAGGACGAAAAGGGTGGTGTGTCATGCAGGCTGCTAGTATAGCCCGGGTGATCCCGCACCAAGTAGTTATGCTGAAGGATTGGTGCTAGGCCCCAGCGGATATTGCTAACATTATATGTAGCATATTTAGCACATTCTGGAAACTAGCATTACGCTAGCACCGTACGTTTTGCAGAAAACTAACTAAGGCCACCCCGTTTTGTTTCTATGTTTCGCGTCACCTTATTCGATGAAATCAATGAGGGAGGGCGAAAAAATAAAAAAGCCATCCGAAAAAAAACAAGTGTACGTGCATTGCATGCATTTGTGTACAGTGAGGCGACGCGGCACTGTTCATGTACATGTACATGAATACAATGTCATGAGTGTATCCCCTATGCCATGCAAGTAAGTTGTGGTCCAAACACAGGCGCTAGGCGGCATGATGATTGTGTGACTTGCGGCCCAGCTTATTACACACATGTACAATACATGTGTGTGAGCCGAGTACAATCATGCGATAAATGGAACAAATATATAAATTTTGATGCCAACATAATAGTTACGTATAACAATCATGTTCGGGTTTTTTTCTACCAGCTACCACGCCTTTGCCTGCTGAGTAATAATAATTCTGTGGATCTTGTATATTCAGAATTCAAGCATTATCAGTGCTTTTTTGGAGCAGAATGCGAGTATATTGAAAAGCAGAATCCATCAAATTCTCCAGCATTATCCGCCGGGGCCTAATTGGTGCATTCAGTCGTACTTCGGAGGTAGGAGAATGGTGTCCGTGCACAGTGTGATTGGTCTTCGGTTGAACCCAGGGAGTCGTAAAATACCGGGAGGCGACACGAGATGCACAACCGCGTCGGATGATTGACTCAGCTCGGGCACGAGTGCTGAGGGAAAAATATAGAATCCCCATGAGGTCAAAGCGGCGCAGGTCATGCACAAAGGACGCGTTCGCTGTTTGGTCCCAAAAATCAAAAAAATAATCCTGCTCCCAAGGAATCGTCCGAGTGTCAGCAGTTGATTTGGTGATTCTAAGTTTGTGCCTTGGCGGGGTAAAGGATGATGGAGCTTGACAGAGATGCCTGCCAAAGTGATGAGTCCACCGTGGAAGATGTAGATGACGCCACGTATCCACTTGGTGACCTGAGTTGTGGAGATCTTCAGCTGTGGACTACTGGTGAGATTCTCTCGTCTGCATTTTTTGGTCTCGTCTTGTCCCTGTGAACACGAATGTATAATCTGTAGCATACTAAGCGCCCCAAACTCACCCAAAAAATGGGAGTCTGCCCACGGTGCATTGTCTGTTCACTATGACATGTGACAGTGTTCACACTGTGACAGGATATTATTTTATTCATGTCCTGAAAATTACGTGTGTACCTAGTATGTAAATTGTTGACATTATAATTATGTAAACCTCCGCCCTCAACCCTTGCTTCGCCTATCCATGTAAGAGTGGCAGTGCCACCATGGTGTACAGGCCTATGGAAGGTGAAATAATCCATGGAATTTGCGAACTGCTGACAATGAGACAGGGGAGTGTTACTGAGGCGATGGAGTCATTCCTGCATGTTATCAGGACACGGTTACACAAGGCATCAGGTTTTGGAAATCTGCTACGCCAGGAAGTGTGCCAGCTGAAGGCATGCAATGGTGCT
Organism: Sycon ciliatum; assembly: GCF_964019385.1. Lineage (NCBI taxonomy): Eukaryota > Metazoa > Porifera > Calcarea > Leucosolenida > Sycettidae > Sycon > Sycon ciliatum. The sequence goes on along the minus strand of NC_088643.1, from coordinate 51,988,102 downwards.
GGCATTTCGCAAGCATGGCAACAAGTGCTCTCCAGCATCTCAACAGCTTTTCCCAAAGTGAAGCTCTGTATAAGACACAATATGACACAGCTAAAAACAACTGAAGCAGTGACATGTGAATGTTGCACGAGCATGTGTGTGTGTGTGTATGTGTGTGTGTGTGTGTGTGTATATGTGTGCGGCTGTGCCAAAGCCTAGAGTGTTCATTTGCGGCTGTGGCAGGGACTTCCGTCGGCCCAATGATCTAACTCGCCACAGGAAATACTGCAACTCCTGATGCTATCATTGCACGGAGCAATGGGCATCCAAAGGTCCAAAGGTGTATGTGTGTTGTGCATTAGTGGTCGATTCACATGGCTTTGCCAGTTGTGTGGATTATACAGTTATCTGATGCAAGTCCTGATCTCTCTCATTCAGATCTTGTTCGCTATCGTTGCTATAAGAGAAAATCTGTGGGTGCACATCCAGTGCATTTGCAGACTTGCGTTCTTCTCTTGCGACGGGCGTATGCATGGTATGTGTGTGCGTGCGTGTGTGTGTATGCTTCTGTGATAAGTGGATCAAGCAGTATACAGGGTATTTACGGGTATTCGCCTTGAGTGCATTTGCGGATAGTGTGACTTTCGTCGCAGAGAACTTTGCTCAGTCGGTCAGGCGACTCAGCCTTACGTTTCCTGAAGGCAATGTGTTCAGAACACAGTTACTTCAAGTATGAACAGCTATGAACAGTTAAGAAATGACAAATATTGTGTGTAGTTCATAGACCATAATGTGAAACACTTTGAATGCAGAAGAATGAGGATAGTGGCATCAAATGCTGCATAGATTCTGTTTGATATGCTCCTTTTTTCCCTTGCATGAAAAGGTGAGTGCATCATCGATCTTCATCTCGAAACTTGACACAAACCGAGAATGGAACTTGGACAACATGAAGGGGCCATGGGCATGGTGTGTTTAGTGGAGAACTATTCCGAAAACAGGGTGTCATTCGCACTTACTCAATTCAAATTTGAGTACATTTCGTGAATAACTTACCTTGACATTCCGTCGTCTCCAAAGCAGTGAACTTCCCAAAAAAATTAAAAGCCACGGCTCAACCTAAGGCAATGCGTAGTTCGTATCAGAAACAACCAGCTTTTGCTCTGGAGATCCAGAATAGGCCTCGAAGCATAGCAAAAACAATTGAGAAAAAGAAGATGACGACGACGTTTCAATCACGCATCAAATTTCGCGGGTCGTGTGCAGCAATCCTCGGATCGTGAAATGTGTGGCGTGTCGCCTCCCGGTATTTTGCGACTCCCTGGTTGAACCAATCTGTTATGAGTGTAGGTACCTGCCGCTTCATTACTCTGACTGAGTTGATCCAAGGCAAAATAGCTCATCCTGAGTGCATGGCTATTGTCCATGGCCAAGAATTGGTACACAAGTCGAAACATAAAGAAATATTTCAGATTCTGACCAGCATTTGTAGTGAATACGCAGGATTCTCGGTGATGGATAGAGTTTTTTTCAAATGGTTTAAAAGTAGCTGATGGTGATGAGATTCAGTGGTAAGATGCAGGTGAGAATATTTCTCAGTTAGCGGTGCTGAAGTTGTGGGTGGTAAGTGTTGAGGATCGATGCAGGTGAGAAAACGTAAATGGTCAGATTGCAGACTGGCAATAGGTGTTGGTGTGCGTGGAAGGTAGAATTAGCAAAAGTGACAAGTCTTGGTCAATAGGGTAAGAGTCTCAGGTTGATGGCGTGCTGTTTGCACATGCAAGAGCTGTAATGTAAATGCATGACTCGCACATCATGATGTGTTTGCGCCTTTGAGTTACAGTAATGTGATATCAGCACCAGAGCCAGCAATGGTCTTACACCGAGGAAGACAACATATCCAGTCGCCACATATTTCCAGGTTACTTGCCATACCACCAAGACAACAAGTACAAGTGGCGAGTGCAAAGTTGCGAAAGTTCGTGCGAAGTTACTCGATCACTTCATGATGTGGAATAAAGTTTTGCACGCATTATATTATCATTTCCTTTACTGGCCTAACTTGCTTTTAATACGTCATTACCCACTCTACTCAGTATCATTACCTTCATTGGCCTTTCATACTTTATTCTCCTTTTTAGTCGATATAATGAAATTAGGCAAATTTGCCTGTTTGTTCCTCGACTCTAAATAAACAAACAAACAAACAAAACAAAAACATTTTCGTTTTTCAGAACCTCTCTAATCTAACTTAACGTTATGTCGAGAGTAATACCTCAACTCTTCAGGTAGAAAACTGCACAGATTGGCAGATAACCATGCATGTGAGTGCTGACTTAGCCTAAAACAGGAGATGTGTTCAGTGTGATTAACACGCATGCACTCGCTATTGCAGACCAGTGGAGAGCACACATCATATGGAGGATTCATGGAGTGCTGGGCAACCGAATCTGGCATGTGATAATCATGTAGGATAGTCCACGCACGAGGTGCAGCCCATGAAATGGGCACCCACGAACTGGGCGGAGTGTGGACGGCCTGTATGATAGTGTGTATGTATGTCCACGCACAAAGTGCAGCCCATGAGATGGGCGCCCATGAAATGGACGGAGTGTGGACGGCCCACGCACACGAGGTGCAGCCCATGAAATGGGCACCCATGAACTGGGCGGAGTGTGGACGGCCTGTATGATAGTGTGTATGTATGTCCACGCACAAAGTGCAGCCCATGAGATGGGCGCCCATGAAATGGACGGAGTGTGGACGGCCCACGCACGAAGTGCAATGCCCGTTAGGAGGCAGGAGTGTGGGAGTATGAGTGTGATGGCCGAAGGCCGTGATAATTGCCAGATGAGAGGAGATAGCTGGCCCAGCACTCCTATTTATTTTCGTCTTGTATGAATTATGATACCTGTGTTGAATCAAGGATATCAATATTATTCATAGATGGGAAGAGGTGGGTGGGTGAGAAAGGAACAAACCAGTGTTCTTCTCACTACCCAAGCAAAGCAAATATGAAGTAGCAATACGGCCAGCGCGAAGTATGGTGTATGCGTTACGGGTTCAAGCTCCGATGTGTGCTGCAGCCGCATATGGCTGGTTGGCTGGCGAGTTCAGGTGAGTTCCGGCGTACGCATGTTACATGCCACCACAGCGTGCATGTACGTGTTACTTGACATGCATCAATGAATAGCGTGGGATCTGCGGGCTCTTTGGAAGCCGCTGGAGCGTGTGTGAAGTGGTGGCTTGTGCAATGTGTTAACCTACATTACCGCAAGCTCTAATGTGCTATTTATGGCAAGAAGCAAGCGAACGACACCTCAAAGAGTATGATTATTATGATGGCTACATGATGGCTACATGATGGCAGGCATAGTGGGATGGTCTAAGACCATGATTGAGAAACAGAGGGTACCAGGTTCAAGTCCTGCTTGGAAGCCGTGCTGCGACCCACAGTTAATTGGGAACTCGTGGCCTGGCACGAGGGTAACATGGATGCAGCTAATGGGATTTCGGTCTTTGACCACTTGGTGGTGGGTCTGATCTACTCACCTCCCACCGTTCAGGCGCTGCATCTGCGCCTTTGATCCTAGAGGGTGGTGGCGTTCCCACGGCGGATGCGGAAAACTCGGCTTCCAGCCGAGTCTCACGCGAACGGTGAAATTTATTTTATTTTATTTACCCCCCCCCCTCTCTCTCCAAATGAAAAAACTACACAATGCTGCAAAAGTGCATGCACACCCACATTGCACACGTGAATCTCTATTCTACTTTCAATCACAGCCTCTCCATTTTAGCCCAGATTACCACTTCTCACCCGCCTTCAGCTGATGGCAGACTACTGCAGCACACCATCACCCTGACACATATATCCTTTCGTGAATGACTTGCCACATTTGCAACGTCTATCTTCCACGCACACGAACACCTAGGACATCGTTAAACTACACACCTACACCCCTAACAATTATCCTTTCTCACCTGTATCTATCCGCAGCACTCACCATGCTAAAATCCAGCACCACTAACTGAGAGACATTCCCACCTTCACCTCAACGTCGTTTCTCATCACCATCAACTTCCTATTAACTCGTACCACCACCCAGATTCCTGCATATTCACTGGCACCGTTGTTCAGAACCTCTCCAATTTGTTTCTGTTTCAACTTGTGAATTTTAGTCTTTGCCATGGACAATAGCAAAGAAGGCAGGATGAGTCATTTTACCTTTGATCAACTCAGTCAGAGTGGTGTAGCGTCAAACCCCTACGCTCACGACGCTTTGGTTCCACAAGACCAATCACGCAGCGCATCGACACCATTCTCCTACCTACAAAGTTTGGAGGCACCAAATCTTCAGCTTAAGGATCACGAGCCCTATGACAACTTGTTTGATGGATTAATTTTGCCCTCCTTGCCAGAAGTCTCTACGGGCATGGGCTCCAATGTGAAAACACGTCTCGTACATCATGATGCGTTTGCGCCTTTGGGTGATAGTAAGTTGATGGCAGCACCAGCGCCAGCAATGGCCTTACAGCCAAGACGACAGCATCTCCAGCCGCCAAATATTCCCGGCTTGCTTGACTTGCTACCAAGTCCACACGACCTCAGCCAGTCACTACCACAGAGTAACGTATTCGGAAAGCAGCCATCAATGAAAGAACCTGAAACCCCAGCGACAACATTCTCCTTCCACCAAGGTCAGGCGGCACCGATCCTTCCGCATAGCCTAATGCAGGATAACCAGCATAATTCCAACAGTTTCAGTGATGCAACACTCTTTCCGTTCCCGCCAGAAGTTTCTATAGGCGTCAGCTCATTTGGAAATATAGGATTCCCTCATGATGTGTTTGCGCCTACTGGTGACAAGAATGCGATGGCAGTGCCAGGCCAAGGACGACAATATATTCCAAGTTTACCGGAAATGCCACCAAGTCGTCGTCACGACCTCAGTGAGCCACTTCCACAGAGCACCTTACTCGGGCAACAGCCGTCAATGAAAGAACCTGATAACTCAGCGGCACGATTCGCCTTAAACCCAGGTCCGGCGGAACCACTCCTTCAGCCTAACCTACTCAACGACTTGAGTGATGCAGCAATCTTTCCCTACCTGCCAAAAGTCTCTACCGCCATGCGCTCCGATGTAAATACAGGATTACATCAAGATGTGTTTGCGCCATCGCGTGGTAGCAGAGTGTTCCTATCACCATCACTAGCAAGGGGCCTGCAACAACAACGACAACAACAGCAAGATCACAAGCTGCCAGATATTCCCAGGTTACAGGTAATGCCATCATATCAACACGACTTCAGCGAGCCACTACCACAGAGTAACTTACTTGGACAGCAGCCGTCGAGTAAAGAACCTGCAAAATCTGCCAAAGCCAAACTAGTTTGCTCGGAATGCAAAAAGAGTTTCTCGCGTCCGTCGGACTTCAAAAGACACATATCGGTGCACACTGGCGAGAGGCCATATCCTTGCATAGAGTGTGGAAAAACCTTCAAGAGGAAGTATAATCTAAATGTGCACAAAAGAACACACACAGGTGAGAGACCATATGAGTGCATAGAGTGTGGAAAAACCTTCCAGTGTAAGTGTCATCTAACTGTGCACAAGAGAACACACACAGGTTACAAACCATATATGTGCACACTCCCGGGCTGTGAACAGGCATTCTCACAGTCCGGCGATCGCAACCGCCATGTACGTACCCACAAGGCAAATATCAAGAAGCAAACCAAACCTGCCAGTGGATGCAACTAAACAGACACTGCTCCACTGGACCAGCATCTTCAGTTCAAACACGACAATGTCGGAAGGAGCACCAAATCAGAAGATAACAGCGCCAGGAAATGCCGTTATAGAGGTGTACGTTTTTGGAAACATGCTTCCTGTGTTGACGTGCACTGTGTGGAATTTGAGCAATAGAATGATCTGACAAGTCTGTGTGTGTACATGTAGTATCCTGGCCTAAACTGCATTTGCTGCTGCAGTCATCCTAACACCCTCCGCTATCAACAACCTACCGTCTTTGATTTATATATTATTGCAAAACAGCATATGTACAGAGTATTATAATTGTTGTAGAACGATGTGTTGGTTTTCTGAATGATGAAATTACCCGCGTCTCTTGTCTCGCGTATAGTTTTAGTCGCATTTTTGGTGTGTGGAGTTTTGCTACAATGTCACCTTGTTGGTTTATGGCTTTTCTCTTTTGCTGTCTTTCCTGTTGCTGTTGTGTATGTGGAACGTTTTGGTCGTTTATTCAATGTATCCGTTTTGGATTTGTGAATTCAAATAAAGTAAACAAACAAAGAAACAGGGGAAGAGTCACTCAGTGTGTTGCTCCCTACATGGGAGCTCGCGGTTTTCCTGCCGACTTGAATTCTCACTACAAACAAACAACATCAAAATATATTTGTGGAATGTCAATAATGTCATCAAGGGGGGGGGAGGGGCAGGAGTTGTAGAACAATGTACTTCCTCTCTGTATGATGATATTCCCCAAACTGTCTCTTGTTTCGCGTGCATGCGTGAGATGAGCACACGTAATTAGTGAGTCTTCAGTCATGCCTTTTCAGTCTTCTTGTTCTCCCGTGGAAGTTGTTAAGAGTCGCGTTTGCAGTAAAACGACAACTGTCGCTGGAGAGGCCTTGGGAGTGTTGTGTGCAACCCACCACCTCGACCAGCATAAACACCATCCAACACCCGGTGAAAACACGTTAGACTTAGTTCTCTCCGACTTCACTACCACAGTATCAACCAACGTGACTGCTACCCTCAGCAGGTCCGGCCATGCCATTTTGATATGCAACTTCAAAGCGGTTTCCGCACGCCGCGATCCAACAACCTCTCACAAGGTGTGGAAATACGACAGTGCTGACTGGAACAGACTTAGGGCATTTTACTGCGGTCACGACTGGCAGTCGATAATGTCAGACGATCCCACTCGGCTTCGCGAGCGATTGTATTTGTATTTGTATTTACATGTATATCATAATCTTATGGCACATCATGATGACGGCCAGTAAAACTGAGACGATGGTGAAAGTCAACCACAGCAGTAAAACAGATAAAAGAATACAAATGAAAATTGCTGTACATTTCCTCTGAAACATTACATTGACCGATCCTCCTGCGTATACATTCACAAAATCAAACTTATCACTGCCCCTCAGCATGTGCAGCATTCCTTAAACTGGTTTAATGAATCCTCAACAAGCCGGAACTCGCTTCGTTTCCCGATTGCAGGAAACAATTCTAGGAGCAAATCGCCTGTATTCCTAGCATACCAATTATGGGATTCTCTTCCTCAGCAATTAAAGTCCAGCAACACCCTCAATGCGTTTTTAAGCTTGATAAATATACACGTACGTCGATCTTCATTTACTAATCATTGATTTCAATTCTCTTTGTGTATTACTTCAAGCTCCAAAGTAAATCACATATGCTACCTGTACAATTCATTAGGGTTTTGGATTGATTTACTTTTATTTCATTTTTATTTTCATTTAACTTGCCATATTTTGCGTGTGCATTTTTGCCTTCTTGTTCTTTTATTCCATGGCAGGTAGCCCTCATTCATAATATTGGTTGACACCATGTCATCCATGAATTGAGAATAATAATAATAATAATAATAATAATAAAAATAAAAGGCAAAAGAAGAAGGAATTTTTTTACGTGTTATGACTAACTGTCCTCCAATGTAACCAGATCTGCCATGTATTATTAATGTGCCTCCCTTTCTTTTTCTCTCCCTATCTCCTTTCCCTCTCTGACAGCATCTTTCTTTTTTTTCCCTTTTAGCTTGCCGTGGTTGGCTATCACCTGACCTCTCATGTTTATTGGCAGTCTTCGGACGGGCCAGGAGATGTTGAATAAATAAATAAATCTTATACAGTCAGCGAGTGCGACAAAATGGCACAAAACTGACAAGGAGTACTGAGACATTCGGCGACCTGTTCTTCTTTTCACAATAATTCAATTGGCTCACCATCCGAGTTAAAGGGGAAGTTAAGGCAAAAATTAAAATTTCACCAGTTGTAGTCTTCGGGGTGCTGAGTCGAATGGTCTTGGTCCGAGAAAGCTGAGACGCTCCCTTCCTACTTGAATCCCAATCGAACTCGCGCACTTCCACCGAAACTGGGTGACTGCGCCCTACTAGATGGGGATTTGTATGCAAAATGTCACTAAAAGCGCCATTTCGTTCTTATAAAAGCACGGATGACCACGATTGGCCCATATGTTGTAGTCTTTTGGACGCTGAGTCGACTGGTTTTGGTCCGAAAAGGCTGCGATGCAGCGTTCCTCCTTTATTCCCAATCGAACATGGTTGAACAAGCGGTCACGTGCTCCTGGTTGCCCAAATCACCTGGTCACCACGCCAGCAGGCGACAACTTTCACACCAAGGTTCAACTCGAGTGACATTATTGCACCCAAAAAAGGTCAAACAGGCTAGTAAGTTGTACCCTGCAGGCACGGTGACCAGGTGACTGGTGTACGCACCTGATGAGCCGTCATGACCTATACGGCGAAACGTACGTCGTGTGGAACTACTTGTTATTGTACATAACTAGTCCATCATACATGATAGTGGAGTTTTGTAGGGTGTTGACGGTTCGGTTCGTCAAAATTCGTCTTCGCTTAGCTTCCCCTTTCTACGTTCATTACATAAACTTGAGCCAACCAAGTTGGGTGGTCTGTTGTTTTGCGTCGTCGAGTTGTAGTAAGGTCGGTATGTCTTACTAGTTTCGTCATCATCCAGTAACTTTCGGCATTCTTTGTTGCCGTGATGCGTAGCTCGTGCTCTTCTTCGTTGCTCTTTCCTTCCCCTCTCGGACCTTTCCAAACCTGAGCCTTCCAATTTGGAAGGTTGTTGGTTTGCGCCTTGGAGACGTGTTGGAGCTAGGTGTCAGGTCGCCGAATGTCTCAGTACTCATTGTCAGTTTGTGCCATTTTGTCGCACTCGCTGACTGTATAAGATATGGTTACGTTGGTGGACAGTTAGTCATAACTCGTAACATTTTTGTCCTTCTTCTTTGCACAATAATTTAATTGGCTCACCATCCGAGTTAAATAAAAGGCAAAGAAGGCAAAGGAGGAGACAAACCAGCAGGATTTTATGCAAATACATGAAACCTATAATTGAGCAGCGAGTTTAGCAACAAAAGTATCCATAGACGTGCTAGTCTTGGCTTGCGTTGGTAATGTTGCCCAAAATACATAGCCAGGAAAGTTCGGGGATCTAGTGAATACGCTGGAGCCAGCGCGTGGAAGAATGAATGAGTTCCGGGTATTCCGTGTTTCGGTGAACCAATTATAAGCCTGCATTTGCAAGGCTATTTTATTTAGTAATATTTTATGTATGAGAACACAGAGGTGGTACTTATGTCGAGTGGAAAGGGGACTGATCTTGGCATTGACTTCGGCCATTCTGCAAGGCATGGACCAGTATATCCCCACCAAAGTCTCCACCACTCGTTTCTCTGACCCTCACTGGTGGACTCCAGAGGGCATCATTACTGAAGAGGCAAAGGAGAAGCAGTGGAAGAAGTGAAGGCGGAACCCGCACCAGGATGACCTCAAGGCCTCTTGCATTGCTCCTGTCAACCGAACTGTCTACACATAGCAGATCGCTCATATGTCTAGCGTCAATCGCCTGCGCCACACACTCAGGTGCCAGTCACTTAGTGAAAAACAATGGTGGACCAACATGAAAAAGGTCACTGGCGTTACACGCAACTCCGCTAGTGTTCATCTGCTAGTCGACAGCCATGGCAAGGAGTATCACGCCGCAGCAGTGAAGGCTGAGTGCCTGGCAAAGCATTACTCCTCGAAATGCAGCCTGGGCGAACAAGAACTGACTGTCAATGACCATCCTGCGGTGACCACCCCGACCTACGAGCCATTAGAGTACGTACATTTCCGAGAAGTTGCAGTCCAGCGGCATCGTGCAAGGCTAGTCCCATCCAAAGGCATCTGGACCAAACTGTATTCCATCTCGGGTGTTGAAAGAGTGCTGTAAGGAACTTTTTTTTTTTTTTTCACTGAACACCACAGTACCATCAGATGCTGCACAGCGGCGGCGGAGGCATATTGGATGGAAGTGGGGGCGGGGCAAAAGTAACTCCTCCGACCAAAGGTCTCGGAATCATCATTACTCCTTTGCGCTGATACATAGGAGAAAAGAAACATGTGCATCCAAGAGGGAAGCACCGGCTTTGCAAACGATAATGGGGAGAATTTGAGATTGAGATAGGACAAAACAATAGTAAAAGCAGTGCACCGTAGGAAGAAGGAGAGAACTGATAATCGGATTTTAAGGCTGAGCGAAGGGGATCAAAGAGCGGTAGAAGGGAGCTGGAGTGCGGTCAGTATAATTAGGCTGGTGTGTTGGCAGAGAACATAGCCTGTCTGTGGCCCACTCCCACTTGCTGCCTTAAAGTGGTCGTTGACGTTTTTCTTGAATTTGTGCATACCTCTGCGAGAAGGGGGAGACTGCAGAAGGGTAGGTGGGAGCTGATTCCACGTTGCGATGAGGGAGTGGGGAAATGAGCCGAGCGTGTTGTTTCGTGACTGGGGAGGAAGAATACTGGTGAGTTGCGATGGATGATGTGTTGCAGATCTGGTTGTCTCACGAGTAGACATGCGGAATTGCGGTGCGGCTGCTGATGGTGGCAGAATGGCTTTCACCATTTCCGGACCCTCCACAAAGTGCAGCTTGTACAGAAAGCAGAGCCCTGCTACGGTACGGCGAATGTCGAGGCTCGGGAGGTATGATCCATCTCCAATTATGTGCAGGGCACGGCGCTGGATGACAGTGAGGCGGGCCAAGGTGGTGGGGGCTGCGCTCATCCACACCAGCATGCCATACTCTAACACAGGGCGGACAAAGCCACGGTACTCGATTGCCCAGTGCTTTGGGTCTAGCACAGCCGATGCCTTACGGAGGAAGCCGAGCCGCTGGGCTCCGCGTACTGCAAGCTGTCGGATATGGCTGCGGAATGCCAGCTGCATGTCGAAGGTGACGCCAAGAAGCTTGAGCTCCTCTACTTCTGGCACGACTGCTCCTTGGAAGCGTATTGCGTTCGGGGGGGGGGGGGATGGCGAGCGGTGGTGGCTGATGGTCAATGCCTGCGACTTTGTGGGCTCGAACTTGATACTCCACCTGCTTTCCCATGCTGCCAGTGAGTCTACTGCCTGCTGGAGGATTGCTGTCTCTTCTGGCAGTCTGAGTCGGGTGGTGATGCACTTGTAAAGAGTTGTGTCGTCGGCGTATACAGCCAGCTTCGCGCCATCAGGCAGGTGGTCTTCTGCGTCGTTGACGTACAGAAGGAAGAGGGTGGGGCCGAGGATGCTGCCCTGCGGCACGCCAGATTGGATTCGGTGGGTCGGTGAAGACTGCCCACCTATGACGACACGGATGTGGCGGTCTGTCAGGTAACTCCGGAGCCAGGCAAGGAGGGGGCCACTTATGCCGCACCGCTCAGCCTTGTGGAGGACGCCGTTTTGCGAGACCTTGTCGAAGGCCCAGCAATATCTACTGAAAGTACCCTGACGAGGCCTCAACTGACAGCTGCAAGGCTCCACTCATGCTGAAGAGGTGCTGAACAAACGCTTAGGTCCGTTGGTGCGACACTGACTCGCGCTGCACTCTGGTGTTCACGAGGTTTTGTCACGCTGGAACCGGAGCGTCTCTGTAAGTATGTATCCCTGCTGATGTTTGTGCTTGGAGGGCAATATAATTGGTGCTCTTCAGGCACAATCTTCCTCAGCCTACTCAAGCTCAACTGATGAGGGGTGAAGTGGGCAAATCCCCTTAAGCCAGACTCCCTATACGAACTCCCCGACTACTCCCTTCATAGGCACGATCGGCAGCACTGTAGAGGCGGAGGAGTCGCCGTGTATGTTCACTCATCCATCCCACACAAACACAAAACAATCATCACGATGAACAACTTCAAAAAGCTTTGGCTTGAACTTGACCTACCGAATGTATTACTTACAGTTGGATGCTCCTACGTTCCTCCAAACACAGATCCGTACACATTCTGCCAAAAACTGGAGCCCTGTCTAGGTCTGTGCTGTAACAGTTTTCCCCTGTTCTCTATAACTTTACACTCCCTCGCACCTCATGCGTCTTACGCCTGTCTATTAGCACCTTCATTGGCGCCATTGCCACATGTATACTATCACATTTTGCATATAACTGGTCGAGGCACGCTCAACCAGGCCACTTACTTTTCAAGTTTGATTAAACCTGTTACACTGGTAGCAGAGGATGGTTACTACTCTGCTTTTGGCAGGTGTTCTGGTCGCTCTGCTTACGCTCCTTGTACTCGTCGTTCGGCTGATAAACGATATCAAGACCGCTCAGCGCGTTAGCCAAGGAAACCGAACGATACATCCGAACTCGGAACCGTGGGAGCCAACACCCCGCCTTACGAAAGAGCCGCATGTGTTTGGAGGAGATTCCGCTACATTCAAAGAATGGACGTTTGCAATGGACATGGCCCTACGGTCGTTGGCACTCCCAAATGCGGCACAGAGGGTCGACTACGCGGCAGGATTTTTGACTGGAAACGCTCGTCTTTGGTTGATAGCGGCATTGGAAGCTAACCAAGTGTTTTCCGACTGGCCTGCTCTGAAAGCGGCACTTGGCGATGTGTACGGACCACGGCACAACGAGGAAACATCGCGTATGCGACTAATTTCCGCAGCGCAGCGCGGGTCGCTGGACGCATACATTGCTGCTTTCACTCGCCTCAGCCTGCAAGTGCCGGAAATCGACCACCACACCAGAGCGCTGCTGTTCGTCAGGGGTCTAGTGCCGCACATCCAGCGACAGGTCATGCGTGAGCATCCACGTACCCTGGAGCAAGCTGTCATGGCAGCAAACACCGTGGAGCAGTCGTCAGGGCCACCGGCGTCGGGGCCACCAGCCAGTAGAGAGTCGCGTTCCGTGCCCAGCTTCCGTGGTCAGGGCCTCCGCAAGCTGACGGACCAAGAGCGTGTCCAACTGCGAGCAATGGGACACTGCTTTGCTTGCAGGAAGCCAGGCCACCTCGCTAAAGACTGTACTGAGGGTGGACAGCGCTACCCAAACGCTGGTCGCCAGTAAGAAAGGGGGTGCGCTTACTGGCGACGACCCAAGCGCCCACGCCGGTACCAGTCGCTAACCGGTTCGGAGCTCTGGAGGTTGAAGACGTTGCTCTCCAGGAACCTACGGAGCCGGAGACACCCATAGCTGTAGGAAATAATTGTCCCGTTGCAGAAAGGTGTCATGTCAGCAACGTCAGCGTCGGCAATGAACCTGAACACGACCTACTGCGCATACAGGGAAAGATCGGCGGTCGCCGTGCAGTGATGCTGATAGATTCCGGTTCGACGCATGACTTCATTGCAGACAGTTTTGTTCGAAAGCATCATCTTGACACGGATGCAAGCTCAGCAGTGCTGAGCGTAACATTGGCGGACGGCTCGACCAGCGAGGTCCCGCAGATTTCCACACGCACGCTAAGGGTGACAGTCGGGGGCTTCAGTGAGGAACAGCACTTTACTGTGTATCCCCTGACTCGCTACGACGCTATTCTTGGCAAGCCGTGGCTTACAAGGAACAACCCCAGCATCAACTTCCGTACGAACGAAGTTCAGTTGGACGGTGAGCCCTTTGTTGCCAAATTGCCTTCAGCTAACCCGCCGACAGCCGACCGGCCATCTGTGGAAAGCATGTTTATCAGTGGCCGACAAGCTCGTCATGCCCTGAGGAGTGGAGCCGAGGGGTTTCTTGCATGGGTCACTGCTGCAAACGAGGAGAATCGTTCCGGGCCACAACTCCAGGAATCAGAGCAACAAGACATCCAGAACCTGCTCAAGAGGTACCAGGATTTATTTCCAGACGAGCTGCCGAATGAGCTTCCACCGAAGAGACCAGTCGACCATGAAATCCAGATAGAAGATGGAGCCAGACCACCGTCTCGACCCGCCTACCGCCTGCCGAAACCAGAGATGGACGAGCTCCAGTCACAGCTATCAGAATTACTTGAGAAGGGATTCATTGAGCCAAGTAAGTCGCCATACGGTGCACCTGTGTTTTTTGTGAAAAAGTCGGATGGTACTCTGAGAATGGTGTGCGATTGGCGAGAATTGAATAGAATTACGATCAAAAACAAAGCTTGTCTTCCTAATATTGATGACTTATTCGACACGATCCAGGGCAGTGCATATTTCTCCAAGTTGGACTTGCGGTCAGGCTACAATCAAATCAGAATTCAAGACTCGGATGTTTCTAAGACGGCCATTAATACGCCGTTCGGCCACTTCCAATTTAGAGTCATGGGATTCGGGCTGACTAATGCCCCGGCCACCTTTCAGTCACTCATGAACTCTATTCTGCAACCGCATCTCCGAAAATTCGTTGTAGTATTCTTGGATGACATTCTAGTTTTCAGCAAGACCTGGGAAGATCATCAGCATCATCTTCAAACAGTTCTAGAAACACTTAGAAATAGTGAGCTGTATTGCAAACAGTCTAAATGCGAATTCGGCGTGAGAGAAGTTCTCTTCTTGGGGCATAAAATCAACGGCACATCAATTTCCCCTGATCCCAAGAAGATAAGTGCTGTGGAAACATGGCCAACTCCGTCGTCAGTAACTGATGTGAGGAAGTTTCTTGGCTTTGCAAACTATTTCCGAAGGTTCATAGATCCACACTCGACCATCTCTCGTCCATTAGAAGAAATCACCGGAAAAAATTCACGCTTTGAATGGAGCGCTGCTAGACAGAAGGCATTTGAGTCTCTAAAATCAGCATTACTCGAGGCGCCAGTGTTGCAACTGGCCGATGTTGAGAAAAGCTTCATGGTAGAAACTGACGCAAGTGACTTTGCCGTGGCGGGTGTGCTCCTGCAGCAGGGAGAAGATATGGATTTGCATCCCGTAGCCTATTGTAGTCGGAAACTGTCAGCTGCAGAACGCAACTATACTGCGGCCGAGAGGGAAACGTTGGCTGTGGTATTTGCATTAAAGTGCTGGAGAATCTATCTATTCCGCCACTTTGACCTGATGACTGATAATATGGGTGTTGTCTATTTACGAACCAAACCGACTCTCACCAAGCGTGAGGCAAGATGGGTAGAGTTTTTAGCTGACTATGACTTTACGGTCTTTCACAAACCAGGAAAGAAAAACATTGCCGACCCGCTTTCACGCCGTCCAGATCTGTTCAGTGATTCTGAAATAGGCGGGTCATCCTATCCTCCTAACATTCAGTTGAATGCCATAGAGCATACCCTAGAGATTAATCCAGACTTAGCGCAGTTAATTGTCAGCGGTTACAAGTGCGACAAGGATCTTGCTCCCATTATCAGGAGACTGAAAAATTCAAGCCATGACAATCTGCACGACCGTTACCTTCTAAATGAAACACCCGGTTATCTTTATCTCAGATCTTCACCACAGAACAGGTTATGCATTCCAAAGAGTAGCAAACTCCGACTCGCCCTGCTTCAAGAATACCATGACTGTGTGACTGCGGGGCATCCCGGTCGAGATCGCACCTATTTCAGACTCTCTAGATATTTCTATTGGCCCAGAATGGGACTGGATGTAAAGGCGTTTGTCAAGTCATGTGACGTCTGCCAACGAGTTAAAGGCGGCCAGCTAAAAACTGGTCTCTTGCAGAATTTACCAGTGCCCAGTCAGCCGTGGGCGGATATCTCGATGGATTTTATCATGGGTTTGCCTAGGACCGATACAGGTCATGATGCTATATATGTATTTGTAGACCGCTTGACAAAGTGTGTACATTTAGCACCTACTTCCTCTAGTATTGGCGCTAAAGGAATTGCTGATCTGTATATTCAACATGTATTTCGACTTCATGGTTTGAGTTCTAGTATTGTATGTGATCGCAAGATTTACGGCAGCATTTTTTCAGGAATTGTTTGATCGCTTAGGAACGAAACTAGCATTTAGTACTGCCAATCACCCTCAGACAGATGGCCTAACTGAACGAGTAAACAGAATAGTAGAGGATGTGCTGAGGGCTTTTGTAAATCATAAACAAGATAACTGGGATATGCTCCTACCTCTCTGTGAGTTTTCTATCAACAGCGCTACTCAATCATCTACAGGAAACACACCGTTCTTCTTAAATTACGGTCTAAATCCCAGAGCGCCACCCGACTTCCTCAACCCTATTCAGGGAGGCAGAGATTCAGCTGATTGGTTGCAAGCAAGACAAGACGCGGTCAAGATCTCACAAGATGCGCTAGTGGCAGCTCAAGCTCGTCAGGCCTTCTATGCAGATCGGACAAGGGTCGAGGGAAAGCTGAAGGTGGGAGATTTGGTAATGGTCTACCGGGATTTCCTCCTGACTCCTGAAGCTCGGGACCGACCATCCCATAAATTACGCCCCAAGTGGTTTGGCCCCTTTCCTATAACCCACGTGGTCGGCCCGAATGCCTACAAGCTCAAGTTGCCTCATACCAGCCGCTGTCACCCGGTATTTAATGTGTCGGCACTCCGTGCCTACGAGAAGAACGCTATTCCTAATAGGAGACAGCCTACGCCTCCGCCTATCACGGACCTTGATGGTCATGCCCGCTATGTGGTGGAGAACATTCTCAGTCACCGCCGCCGGCAGAATCAGCTTCAGTACCTAGTCAAGTGGCAAGGCTACTCTGATGCCACTTGGGAGCCTGAACATTATTTGTTGGATGAATCTGGTAATGACATTGTTCCACTTCAGAAGTACAAAACCTTGGCTTCTGCCCGCTGAGTTTTGCAGTTGAACTTCTAGTTTCACCTTACACATTTGTTGAGCTTATTACACTTTATTTGCATGGAGTTTCAGTCGTCTTATTGTGTTACTTCAGTGCGAAGCCTTTTTTTCGTCTCGCACATGTTTGCGCTTATTGTACTCTATTCCACTTGAGCATTTGGGTTATAAGCTCCTTCCTCTCCATAGGAGGGGGATGATGTAACAGTTTTCCCCTGTTCTCTATAACTTTACACTCCCTCGCACCTCATGCGTCTTACGCCTGTCTATTAGCACCTTCATTGGCGCCATTGCCACATGTATACTATCACATTTTGCATATAACTGGTCGAGGCACGCTCAACCAGGCCTCTTACTTTTCAAGTTTGATTAAACCTGTTACATGTGCTATATGAACTCTCCGTTTCTATTGGTAGGAGGCATGAACGCAAAACACACCTCATGGCTTCCCACTGATAGAGCTGGCGACCTACTGGATACTGCAGGATTAAACCGGCCTACTAAGCCAGGAAAACCGTAGCCGCCGCGGTTAGCGGAGATTTTCTGTTGTTGGTGCTCTGGTGTGGAACGGTCTCCCTGGTGAGGTCCGCACAATTACCCGGCTACCTGAGTTTAAGCATGCATATGTACCATACGCCTGTAGGGAGTAGTAGTTCGAGTTGCTGCTGATAACTCTGCTCTCCCTCCCCTTGCAGTTCAGTAATCCTCACGTAGCATCACACATACATCGTATTCTCTCTCTCTCCCCCCCCCCCCCGTTTACTCGCAGTTATTAGTATCCTATTCTCTTACTATGTGCTTCCACAGCCTTTACTAGGCTAAGCCTTCGCCGTCATCCCGTTTGAATGAGCGAAGTGAAATGAAAACCAACCAACCAAACCAGCACGTGTCTTTTCCGACCTGTATCCTGCCTCGACGTAGTCATCTCCACTGTGACGTACCAGAAGAAGACCTATCTGTCACATCATATAATCCTGTCGGAGCGTCAGATCATGTACTCGTCGGAGGACATGTGTCCATTGCATGCACACCACAAGCACCAACACCCCAGCAACACGTCGAAACTTGGCGCTGGAACTGGGACCCTGATCGCGTCGTCGCACTGAAAGGAGCCCTGGGCTCAATGCAGCTTTTGCCACCAGCTGAGGAAATTCCGCAGTTATCAATGTCAGAACTCTGGTCGCATTGGCATTTTTTTTTTTTTTTTTTTACTAAGGCCACAGCTTCCAATCATGACATGCAAAGCAGCGTTGCAGCATCGCAGGCATGAATCGTGGACGTGGTGACGGGGTCTGATGTGCTCCACCGACCTAGGGTCACGGCTTCACTGCACAGCAAACGCGTCACTCGCTTACCAACACAGCATTGTTTGTTTGTTTGTTTTCTTTATTTGAATTCGCTAAAACCAAACGGACGGAACTGTCCAGTGACAAGGGAGCGAATGATGAGCGTCATAATCACTATGCATCAAAACATCTCAGGACAAAATGAGACAGACTATATTAAGGAAGGGTCTGCACAACACTTGTACATAAAGGGGAGTACGAGAACAAAGGCGCGGCAGAAGTCGAAGCAAGAAAGCAATCAACGCCAGAGATATTTTTGTCCACCAAAAACAGAGAGAGAGAGAGAGAGAGCATACTTGTACTGTACTAAATTCGCACCACGACGTAAACACCAGTCTCGCCCAGGTCGGCGACCATGGATGACTCACAGCTTCTTTGCAGCATTCAACTCAAGTATCAGCTCTACCGTCATGATCAGTATCTCAGAACTCAAACTTTCAAAGCGCTGAGAACTGGATCGCGTTCGTTACTCAACGCAATAGGACCACTACACAGCTGAGAGAAGCCAAATCCGCCTTTGTATCCGCTCCCGCGCAAGGCGACGTAACTGGTGTGCAGGAGCGAAACCTGTACAAGTTATTGACGTCACTGCGGTCGTCCCCGTTCAAGGACCTCCACCTACTGTCGTGGACATGGAAATCCAGTCGCACGTCTAGCGGTCCCAGGGCGCTGGCCATGCAGCCATGGATACGCGGTACACACATGCATTTATGCGCTACAGCGCGCTGGTACGTGGTCACATCGGATCTGCAGTACACAGTACATGTATTTTAGCAAACGAAACATTGGCTAGATCAGATGGAGAAAAGGCGGAAGCGTTTTATAATCTTTTTTTCATTTCTGAAAGCCAGAAGTGCGTCACCGGACCAACAAAACTTAAGCCGTACCAGAGATAGGCGTGTCGCGCATCATCGGAAGCGAACTGAAGGAAATCATCACCACCCTGGAGGAGGTCAGAAAACTCCTTTACGCACTTGATTTCCGGAAGTCGGCTGGGTACGATGGCATCCCGACGAAATTGATTGAGATCACTGCAGAGGAAATAATTATTGTGCTCCCTCGCAACGCTTTGCAATGAGTCCTTCTCGCGAGGCGAGCAGCCACAGGACTGGGGCGACGCCACTATCAGTCCTCTACACAAGAAAACCTCTCGTGCAGAGATAACCAATTTCAGGCCAATCTCCCTCCTGAGCGTTGTCAGCAAGGTTCAGGAGAGGATTGTTCATCAACGCCCACATTGAGCCCCACCTACCGGCCGACTTATCTGGTTTTCGATCTAAGGATAGCACTGAAATACAGCTCTCCCGCCTAGTCCATGAGATTTCCGCCAGCCGAGATGCCCGTCACATTGTGTCAGCATGCGTCTTTGACTTATCAAAGGCCTTTGACGGAGTTTGGCATGCTGGCCTCCAAGCTACCTGACTCGCCGCCGACAACGCGTCAAGGTTGGCTCCGCCTTTTCATAATGGAAATCCATTCCAGCTGGAGTACCCCAGGGCTCTGTCCTGGGGCACCTTCTTTTCCTGGTGTACACGATCGACCTCCCCCCAGCATGTACAAACTCGCACTCCAAATGCACCCAGTTTGCCGATGACACGGCACTCATCGCGACACATTACACGAGGGATTTATCAGCTGCATTCCTCCAACGTGCCGTGGACGCAGCCAGACGATGGTTGAAGGATTGACATCTCCTCGTCAACATCACGAAAATCTTCGTCCTTTCCTTTCAACCACACCATATCATCCACATCACGCTCCAATCGACTCTGCTGTAGCAGGTCCAATAACATAGGCACTTTGGCATTACACTCCAAGACGATATGCGATGGACCCAACACATCATATAAATTACCAACAAAGCCAAAAAACTACTACACCAACTCCACAAGACGCGCGACACAATGAACGCTTCCAGCCTATTATTAATATACACGACCTACATCCGACCCGTTCTCGAATATGGCAGCCTTGGTGTTTGTACTCAGTGCGCAGCATTTGGGTATGTGACACTTTGTGATGTCAAACCTGCATGGACACGATCCGTACATTCCTCCATTAAAAGCCCTGCGCTTAAACTGGAGACTGCGCTTGTTTATCTTCGAAGCCCTCTTGGAATGCGCTTATAATAGAGACTGGGCTTCTACAAGAGACTGCGCTTGTAATAGAGATACGCATGTTATTTCTCAATAAGGATTCTGCTATATCTGGTTTCTACAGCAGAAAGGATGGTTGGCAATGGGAAGCCAACTCTGAACTACATTAGCCGCCATCAACATGGACAGCTTCAAAATCGACACAGTATCTACTGAGACGTTTTCTTTCGCTACGCGGATAACACTGTAACTGCTGTGGAAATACCAGAGGAAACTGAATCCTTATTGTTTTAAAAAGGTAAACAGCAAACGCCCAACAAGCAACTTCGCACTTCAGTAATCATACGAAGATGGTGTCTTGTAGCTGTAGTTTCGTGTAGTGTACTACTCCCTGGTCATATCTACCAAAGTACTCAGAAAGAAAAGAGAAAACCAGACCCGTTCACGATGCGTGAATCTCCAATAGCCAAATAGACAATTAACTACAAATTCGCAGTTTGCAAAGCCACATGCCACCTAACTTTATGTAAAGAGATTAACGCGGGCTCGCAGCTCATGCGATAACATTGCACGACACTGACGGACGGTACTGACGTTTCACAACTAACTGGCTGTCAGCTCTAGCGCAACTTGGATGCGCACTCCAACAGCCTGCCAACTTGGAAGGTTCTAAGGTATTATGATAACATAGGAGGGGAAGGTGGTGTTAGTGGACATAATGGCGTAGCTCGTAGTTCCTTGGTCCCTTTTTCTTTTCTATGAATTTATCCTTGGCTCTGAATCTCGGTCCTTTCTAACACTGCCACAGTGCATGCATACCTCTCCATGCACCCGCTAATTTCTATTATACTGGACAGCTTCTCAGTTTTAGCCGAAGTCACAACTTCTCCTGACATCCTTACCCTATCTACCATGACTTGCTACATTTGTCACCTTTTTTCCTTCCACGCACACCAACCCTGATTTCCAGTCCGCACTTATCTCCTTTTGACCGGTTTTCCTGGCCTCTTTGTAGTTGTACATTGTACTGTTGAGCCACCGAAGTAAAATAAATTCAATACAACACAATGCAGTACACTCTGATCATTTCTCTTTTCTCACCTGCATCGACCCGCAACACTTACCCTGCACAACTCCAGCACCACTAACTGTTTGATATTTCCACTTTCACAGTATCACCCTTTCTTAGCACCATCAACTGCCTATTAACTCAGGCCACTACAAAGAATTCTGCATATTCACTGCAACTAGTGTTCAGAACCTCTTGATTTTGGTTATATTCCGACTTCGGTGCGTAGTCTTTGCCATGGACAATAGCATTGCAGACAGGAATAGCCATCCTTCCTTTGATCAACCCAGTCAGAGTGATGTCGCAGCAAGCAGTTACACTCACAACGCTTCGGTTCAACATGACCAATCACACAGCTCAGAGACACTCCAAAGATCGGCGACTCAAAATGTCCAGCTTAACCAAATTCCGGATCATCAGCTGGATGCCAACAGCTTGAGTGAGGCAGCGAACGTTCCGTCCTTGTCAAAAGTCACCACCGGCATGGGCTCCGTTGTAAATACAGGACAAGATCACGATGTATTTGCACGTTCGGGTGGTAGTAATGTGTTCATATCACCCGTCCTAGCAAGGGCTCTACAACGAGAACAACAACATGCCCAACAGCAGCGCATCTTGAGCTCACCTGAAATGCCACCAAGTTAACACGCAGGTGACAAGCCATACAAGTGCACAATCCCGGGCTGTGAACTGGCATTTTTAACGTCTTCGTATCTCAAATTACAACTTCTCACCCACCTTCAGCTGGTGGCAGACTAATACAGCACACCATTACCCTGACACACATATCCCATCGAGCATGACTTGCCATATTTGCAACGTCCATATTCCACGCACACCAACACCTATGTTTAAACTACACACCTACACCCCTAACGATTACCGTTCCTCACCTGTATATATCAGGCAGTCCTGCACAACTCCAGCACCACTAACTGAGATATATTCCCACCTGCATCTCAACATCGTATCTCATTACCATCAACTTCCTATTAACTCGTACCACCACCCAGATTCATGCCTATTCACTGCAACCATTGTTCAGAACCTCTACATTTTGTTTCTGTTTCAACTTGTGTATTTTAGGCTTTGCCATGGACAACAGCAAGTCAAGAGAGATGAGCCATTTTACCTTTGATCAACTCAGTCAGAGTGGTGTTGCATCAAACCCCTACGCTCACAACGCTTTGGTTCCACAAGACCAAACACGCAGCGCACCGACACCATTCTCCTCCCTTCAAAGTTCGGCGGCACCAAATCTTCAGCTTAAGGATCACCAGCACTATGACAACTTGTGTGATGGAGTACTTTTTCCGTCCTTGCCACACGTGTCCACGGGCGAGAGCTCCAATGTAAATACAGGACTCGTACATCATGATGTGTTGGCGACTTTGTGTGATAGTAAGGTGATATCAGCACCACCACATATTTCAAGCTTACTTGCCATACCACCAAGCCAACACGACCTCAGTAAGCCACGACCACAGAGTAGCGTCCTTGGACAACAGCTATCAATGAAAGAACCAGAAAATCCAGCCTTGACATTCTCCTTCGACCTAAGTTCGGCGCCACCCAACCTTCCCCCTAGGCTAATGCCGAATGACCAACACAAATCCAACAGCGTGGGGGATGCAGCACGCTTTCCGTCCCCGCAGCAAGTCATTACCGACGTGGGTTCATTTGCAAATATAGGATTCCCACATGATGTGTTTGCGCATTTGGATGACACGAATGCGATGGCAGTGCCAAGGCAAGGACGACAACGTCTCCAGCCACATCATATTCCAAGTTTACCTGGAATGCCACAAAGTCGTCATGAGCTCAGGGAGCCACTACCACAAAGCACCTTACTTGGTCAGCTACCGGCAATGAAACACCCTGATAACTCAGCGACACCATTCCCCTTCCGACCACTCTTTGAGCCTAACCTACCCAACAGCTGGGGTGATGCAACAATTTCGGCGTCCTCGTCACAAGTCTCTACCGGCACCGGATGCATTGCAAATACAGGATTACCTCATGATGTGTTTGCCTCTTCGAGTGGAAGTGATGTGTTGCTATCACCATTACTAGCAAGAGACCCGCAACGAGAACAACATCTCCATACGCCGCAACTCCCGAGCTTACCGGAAATGCTACCAAATCAACACGACCTCAACGAGCCACTACCACAGAGTAACTTACTTGGACAGCAGCTGTCGACTAAAGAACATGCAAAATCAGCCAATGCCAAACTAGTCTGCCCGGAATGCAAAACGAGTTTCTCATATCCGTCGGAGCTCAAAAGACACATGACAGTGCACACCGGTGAAAAGCCATATCGTTGCACGGATTGTGGAAACGCCTTCTCGCGGAAGAGTAGTCTAACTGTACACATCCGAAAACACGCTGGGGAGAAGCCATAATATCATTGCGACAGATGCGAAAAACCTTTTTCTGACCCATCAGCAATACCCGTCCACAAGAGAACACACACAGGTGAGAGACCATATCAGTGTGCAATCCCGGGCTGTGAACAGGCATTCTCACAGTCCGGCAATCGCAACCTGCATGTGCTTCGCTACAAGGCGAATGTCAAGAAGCAAACCAAACCTGTCAGTGGATGCAACTAAACAGACACTGCTCTATTGGACGAGCATTTCCAGTTCAAACACGACAATGTCGGCAGGAGCACCAAATCAGAAGATAACAGCGCCAGGAAATGCGGTTATAGGGGTGTACGTTTTGGAAACATGCTTTCTGTGTTGGCGTGCACTGTGTGGAATTTGAGTAATAGAATGATCTGACAAGTGTGTGTGTGTGTGTGTGTGTGCATGTAGTATCCTGGCCTAAACTGCATTTGCTGCTGCAGTCATCCTAACACCCTCCGCTATCAACACAGTCACGTCTTTGATATGTATAGGATATTGACCAAGACGAGGTCTATATGGGAAATATAGGCCGAGTAAAAGACCGAGGTCCGCCGAGGTCTTTTACGAGGCCTATATTTCCCATATAGACCAAAGTCGAGGTCAATATCCTATTTATCACGATTCCTTTGCCATAACTCCAAAATTTGAACCTTTATGAGCCATTTTAACCTTTTTAGAATAGCATTTGTACTATAGTGTACATAGGATGTTGCCTATTTTGGGTACAACACTGTAAGAACAACAGAGTTCAGCATCTGCAGCACAGTGGCTGGGTGGTATAAGGGGTTGCTTGAGATTCATACTGTTGTGAGTTCGAATCCTGCTTGTTCTCTTCCTTTGTCTTCTTTCTTTCAATTTTTCTTTTTGAAGTGGAGAGAAAATTTCTAAGTCCCTCCAAAGTCGAAAGATTACAATGCCTAAGTGGTCGATACAAGCGGTCGATATAAGCGGTCGATATTGCGGCGATATGGGTGATATAGGACCAGTCAAGGATCACGAGAATTAGTGGAGGTCGATATAGAAGAGTGATAAATATATATGTTGGACTCAGTAGAGCGTCCAGCCCCTATATGATGTCCAACCCCTATATAGAGTCCATTGGTCCAAAATCCACTGTACAGAGTCCAAACTTGGAATCAACTGTGAGCATAAAGTTTAGATGAACATCACTCCCTGTATAGAGTCCAGCCAATTGGCTTCACCCCTATATAGTGTCCATTGGTCCAAAATCAACTGTACGGAGTCCAAACTTTGAAATCAACTATAACAAGTCTTTATGTGGACAACACTTCCTGTATAAAGTCCAGCCAATTAGGCATCCCCTATCCAGAGTTCGAAATTAGACATATGATCTGCTGTAAGCAGTGAATATTAACCAGAAAACGGCCTCTCCCTTTAATCCTTTACATCATTCACTTGCACTTGAAAACACCGCCATTCCGGCAACAGGCTCTCAGCTGCACCAAATAAATAACTTTGCCAATATTTCGCCCATTGGGCATCATCAGGGCATTGAGGAAGGGGAGGCCAAATTACGAAATATAAAGACGAATAATGCAGGCAGATGAATGTTCTAGAACTAACACATCATGGTGACACAATTGGCAAGGCCAGCAAACTAAACAATCATCACTTGTAAGGTGACCTAAACAAAACGAAAGATGAGAAAACTCACACATACACACAGACACAATTTGGCAAGAAAACTAACACTAACACTAACACTAAAGTTTACAATCATCACCTGTAAGGTGACCTAAACAGAAGAAAGAAGACTAGTAAGACTATCACAGCACGTACAAGAACACTTTCAAGTGTGGGAATGCTAAAGGCGATCTATGTATATGACAGCGGTGTATGTGCAAAGTATGTGTATGTGCTGTGTCAGGTGGTAAAGTCCAGTGGTAGTTCGAGGAGATGGGTGTCGATTCCAGTGACGATCCGGTGACATCCAATCAGTCAATTAGGCGCCAGCCGTCATCGCAATTGACTGCTGGTTTGCGCTTCCTTATCTCGATAGCTTCAAGCAGTTTCCTTGATGGTATCATTCACTTCTCAAGATAAAAAAATTAGTATTGAGGCGCCACTGCAGCCACTTCATTACATGAAAAACCCTACAAACACCATTCTCAAATCAAGTGGTCTCTTCGCAGACGCTGCAAATTACAATATCTCAATCATGTAGTGTTGCCAAATTATTGTGCACGCACACACACACACATGCACACACCCACACAACGCCAAGAAAATACCTAGAAAAAAACCAAGAATCGAAAGATAATAATGGAGAGCCAAGGATTAATTATTTGTTTTCAAATTATTGTGCGGGCGCACACACACACACACACACACACACACACACACACACACACACACACAAACTTATACAACGCCAAGAAAACACCAAGAAAAGAGTAGAGACACAATACACACGCAACTCCAACAGCCATGCAAACATCCACCCATTTACACGTAAAGTCAAGAGGGATAACAAATAATTATACGAAACGAATGCATACGTGGCCGTGGGCGGATGCACGCACGTTTACATACATGTACATGTAGTAGTGTAAGAGAGTATCATAGTGCAGTAGTCAGCATAATACTAGCACATGCTGAGACTGCAATAGCAAGCTTCACCATTGCTCATGGCCATGCAAATGTTCAGCAGCACTCAGTTCCGCAAGCTTCTGAAGATCAGCACACCTGCAACAAATAGATAGCACAAGGATACGCTTATTACCCTAATGATGCATGGGAGCACACAACTACCAAGTTCTCAACGAATGTGATGCTCAATGAAAATCCATCCACTCAAAGACCTGTGAACAGGTGACGGCGGGGACAATAATCTATTAGTAATACGAGGAATAAGATCGTTTGTGCACACTCAAGACGCACAGACACACCACCATACATGTAGTGTACACAGTGTTTCACTTCACTGCAACTAAATTGAAATGAGATGATTTGAACAATCTGTACAGCGTTGCCGTCCGTCAGTCTTCCCCGAGATGGAAATGCAATGATTTGTTGTCACAAGGCAGTTTCACTGACACAGTGTCATGTTTGTCACATCAAAACGGTTACTTCATGGAATACGAGTACATGATGTATTAGCTTGAAGCTTTTTCTTGTCATCGGCATACAAGAAATCCTCCTACTACTACTACTACTACTACTAGTACACTGGCACTGCGTTTGTGGATCCCATTGTATTTGACATCATACTAGAGCCTAGTAGAGGAAGAGTGTCGTGGAGTTCACATAATTATCATAGGGATAAAAATACATTTCTCATGAAACAAAATAATAATTGATGATAGCTAGACGATCGTATACGATTGATGCAAAGTCCTTGCAGTCCTTGAGGACTATTACGAAATGGTTGATTACTTTTAGGGCATTCATTCAAGCAACATCAAACAAACGCGATATGCTCCTTGAAAAATGGAAAAAAAATTCAAGCATATTACGACAGAACAGCAGACCAATCGAAACGAGTAAAAGCTTCCTTACCTCAGTCATCGTCCTGCCATGTAGTTGGACAGCCTTTTGACACGGTGGTACAGGCAGCTCTTGTCCAGACAAACAGGATATCCTTGTGGCGTCGAACGAAAGAGAGTGTCAGTGTATCTGACTCGTCAGATTGGAACTGTGCTGAACTTTTCTCGTTCTCCGCTTTCTGCTTTCATCCCTCGCTCTGATGAAACTGTTCAAACGTCTTACTGGCAGCAATGGCCAGCCAAACAGGGGATCCTTGTGGCGTCGAACGAAAGAGAGTGTCGGTGTACCTGACTCGTCAGATTTGAACTGTGCTGAACTTTTCTCGTTCTGCAATTTCTGCTTTCATCCCACGCACTGATGAAACGTCTTCCGAGAACCACAAGACGCTTTCCAGATTTGATTTTGAACGTCTCCTTATCCTCCTTGGTTACCTCGAGACAGATTACTGTCAGCAATTGCACAGCAGAACTGGCAGCCATGGCTGAAGTGAAGAAAGGAATGCGCTGCCACGAGGCAAGCAAAACTGAAAAGGTGTTTGTTCTCTTTTGGGCACAACTCACAGGACGGCGTGACTGGATAAACTGGACTCCTGGACCGTGAATAGGGGACTTGTAGAAAAAGTGTACTCCTTATAGGGGATTGCGCGGCAGGATGAAGCTGATCAAAACTGAGTGGACTCCTGGACTCTGTATAGTGGATTTTGGACCAATGGACTCTATATAGGGTGCTGGACATCATATAGTGCATGGACTCTATACTGAGTCCTACATATATATTATTGCAAAACAGCATATGTACAGGGTACTATATTGGTTTTTGGAATGATTGATTTAATTCTCCCTGTCTCCTGCCTCACGAGAATTAGTGGAGGTCGATATAGAAGAGTGATAAATATATATATTATTGCAAAACAGCATATGTACAGGGTACTATATTGGTTTTTGGAATGATTGATTTAATTCTCCCTGTCTCCTGCCTCGCGTATAGTTTTTAGTCGCATTCTTGGTTTGCCAAGTTTTGCTACAATGTTACCTTGTTGTTTTATGGCTTTTCTCTTTTGCTGTGTTTCCTGTTGTTACATGTTGCTGTTGTGTATGTGGAACATTTTAGTCGTTTATTCCATGTACCCGTTTTGGATTTGTGAATTCAAAAAAGGTAAACAAACAAAGAAACAGGGGAAAGTGTGTTGCTCCCTACATGGGATCTCGCTGTTTTCCTGCGGACTTGAATTCTCACTACAAACAAACAACATCAAAATTTATTTGTGGAATGTCATCAAAGGGAGCAGGTGTTGTAGAACGATGTATTTCCTATCTGTATGATGATATTTCCCAAACTGCCAGCAATGGTCTTACACTGAGGAAGACAACATATCCAGTTGCCACATATTTCCAGGTTACTTGCCATACCAACAAGACGACAAGTACAAGTGGCGAGCACAAAGTTGCGAAAGTTCGTGCAAAGGTTCTCACTTCATGATGTAGAGCAAAGGTTTGCACGCATTTTCGTTCTTCAGAACCTCTCTAATCTAACCCAGCGTCATGTCGTGAGTAATACCTCAACTCTTCAGGTAGAAAACTGGAAAGGCTGGCAGATAACCATGCACGTGAGTGCTGACATACCCTACAACAGGAGATGCGTTCAGCGATAATTGTAGCAAGAAGCAACCGAACGACACCTCAAAGAGTATGATTATTATGATGGCTACCGCCCTCCCCCCCCCCTCCACCCAAAATAAAAAGCTACACAATGCTGCACGCACAAACGCATTGCACACGTGAATCTTTATTCTACTTTCAATCACAGCCCTTCAATTTTAGCCCAGATTACCACTTCTCACTCGCTGTCAGCTGATGGCAGACTAATACAGCACACCATCACCCTGACTCACATATCCTATGGAGCATGACTTGCCACATTTGCAACGTCTATCGTCCACGAACACCAACACCTATGGTTAGCATGTCGACACACTAATTGCACCAGGCGCGTCAGCTGGAGGGTGGTAGAATCGCCTCTGCGAAATCCGGACTGAGCTGAACTCAAACGTGACGAGACATGACAGTACAATTGGTCGTAGAAAACGCGCTCACAGAGTTTGGAAACACAGGACAGTAGAGATATCGGACGGTAGTTTGATGCTTCGTGGCGGGACCCTTTCTTGTAGATCGGTATAACATTAGCTGTTTTCCATGCAGAGGGAAGCTACACACCTACACCCCTAACAATTTCCCCTTACTCACCTGTATCGACCCGCAGCACTAACATTGCATAACTCCACAACCACTAACTGAGAGACATTACCACCTGCACCTCAACATCGTATCTCATCACCATCAACTCCCTATTAACTCGTACCACCACCCAGATTCATGCCTATTCGCTGCAACCGTTGTTCAGAACCTCTCCATTTTGTTTCTGTTTCACCTTGTGAGTTTTAGTCTTTGTCATGGACAATAGCACCGCAAGCAGGATGAGCCGGTTTACCTTTGATCAACTCAGTCACAGTGGTGTAGCGTCAAACTCCTACGCTCACGACGCTTTAGTTCCACAAGACCATCACGGAGCGCATCGACACCATTCTCCTACCTACAAAATTTGGCGGCACCAAATCTTCAGCTTCAGGATCACGAGCACTATGACAACCTCTTTTATAGAGTATTTTGTCCCACCTTGCCAGAAGTCTTTACGGGCATGCGCTCCAATGTGAACACACGACTCGTACATCATGATGCGTTTGCGCCTTTCGGTGATAGTAAGTTGACGGCAGCACCAGCGCCAGCAATGGCCTTACAGCCAAGACGACAGCATCTCCATCCGCCAAATAATCCTGGCTTACTTGACTTGCTACCAAGTCCACGAGACCTCAGCCAGTCACTACCAAAGAGTAACGTATTCGGAAAGCAGCCGTCAATGAAAGAACCTGAAAACCCAGCGACAACATTCTCCTTCCACCAAGGTCAGACGACACCGATCCTTCCGCATAGCCTAATGCCGGATAACCAACATAATTCCAACAGCTTGAGTGACGCAGCACTCTTTCCGTTCCCGCCACAAGTTTCTAAAGGCGTCAGCTCATTTGGAAATATAGGATTCCCTCATGATGTGTTTGCGCCTACTGGTGACACGAATGCGATGGTCGTGTCAAGGCAAGGACGACAATATATTGCAAGTTTACCGGAAATGCCACCAAGTCGTCGTCGTCACGACCTCAGTGAGCCACTTCCACAGAACACCTTACTCGGGCAGCAGCCGTCAATGAAAGAACCTGATTACTCAGCGACACCATTCTCCTTAAACCCAGGTCAGGCGGAACCACTCATTCAGCGTAACCTACTCAACAGCTTGAGTGATGCAGCAATCTTTTCCTACCTGCCAAAAGTCTCTACCGCTATGCGCTCCGATGTAAATACAGGATTAAATCATGATGTGTTTGCGACATCGCGTGGTAGTTTTTTTTATTTATTTTTTACAATGATCACAGCTCACAGGCAAAGACAAAAAATTGCATAGTGGGAGCATAGTGATGGTGAGGCGTTCTGCCCTCAGCCGACCTGAGGTCTCGACGTCATGGGGACATAAAACGCACCAAAAAAAGAAGAAAAATGAAAGGAGTGACAGGTACATGATACGAAATTAGGGGTGAAACGATTAGTTCGAATATTCGAGTATTCAGTACGAAGTAGTGGTTGCGACTTCGGCGAGGATTTTGTAAGAAAGGTTTGCTCCCCACACCGGAGCTCGCGCTATTCCGCCGACTTTACTTGACACTTGACTGACTCACGACTGCCATCCAGAGCACACGAGAAGTCCATCGAACCTTCGACTCGGCAAACCTGCAAGAAAGCACCACTCCCTGCTCAATACACAGTGTTTCGGGGAATTCACCCCTCATCAGTTGAGCTTGAGTAGGCTGAGGAAGATTGTGCCTGAAGAGCACCACTTATATAGTGCTCTCCAGGCACAAACATCACCAGGGATACAAACTTACAGAGACGCTCCGCTTCCAGCGCGACAAACACCTCGTGAACACCAGATAGCAGCGTGAGTCAGTGTCGCTCCTGGACGGTGAGACAGACGTCGAGGACCCTCGGTCATTCGCAACGCTGTCACCTCCAAACCAACTAGTCGCCAGCCCGCGCTGGGCACAACAGTACGAAGTAGTGGTTGCGACTTCGGCGAGGATTTTGTAAGAAAGGTTTGCTCCCCACACCGGAGCTCGCGCTATTCCGCCGACTTTACTTGACACTTGACTGACTCACGACTGCCATCCAGAGCACACGAGAAGTCCATCGAACCTTCGACTCGGCAAACCTGCAAGAAAGCACCACTCCCTGCTCAATACACAGTGTTTCGGGGAATTCACCCCTCATCAGTTGAGCTTGAGTAGGCTGAGGAAGATTGTGCCTGAAGAGCACCACTTATATAGTGCTCTCCAGGCACAAACATCACCAGGGATACAAACTTACAGAGACGCTCCGCTTCCAGCGCGACAAACACCTCGTGAACACCAGATAGCAGCGTGAGTCAGTGTCGCTCCTGGACGGTGAGACAGACGTCGAGGACCCTCGGTCATTCGCAACGCTGTCACCTCCAAACCAACTAGTCGCCAGCCCGCGCTGGGCACAACAGTACGAAGTAGTGGTTGCGACTTCGGCGAGGATTTTGTAAGAAAGGTTTGCTCCCCACACCGGAGCTCGCGCTATTCCGCCGACTTTACTTGACACTTGACTGACTCACGACTGCCATCCAGAGCACACGAGAAGTCCATCGAACCTTCGACTCGGCAAACCTGCAAGAAAGCACCACTCCCTGCTCAATACACAGTGTTTCGGGGAATTCACCCCTCATCAGTTGAGCTTGAGTAGGCTGAGGAAGATTGTGCCTGAAGAGCACCACTTATATAGTGCTCTCCAGGCACAAACATCACCAGGGATACAAACTTACAGAGACGCTCCGCTTCCAGCGCGACAAACACCTCGTGAACACCAGATAGCAGCGTGAGTCAGTGTCGCTCCTGGACGGTGAGACAGACGTCGAGGACCCTCGGTCATTCGCAACGCTGTCACCTCCAAACCAACTAGTCGCCAGCCCGCGCTGGGCACAACAGTACGAAGTAGTGGTTGCGACTTCGGCGAGGATTTTGTAAGAAAGGTTTGCTCCCCACACCGGAGCTCGCGCTATTCCGCCGACTTTACTTGACACTTGACTGACTCACGACTGCCATCCAGAGCACACGAGAAGTCCATCGAACCTTCGACTCGGCAAACCTGCAAGAAAGCACCACTCCCTGCTCAATACACAGTGTTTCGGGGAATTCACCCCTCATCAGTTGAGCTTGAGTAGGCTGAGGAAGATTGTGCCTGAAGAGCACCACTTATATAGTGCTCTCCAGGCACAAACATCACCAGGGATACAAACTTACAGAGACGCTCTAGTCAGTCAAGTGTCAAGTAAAGTCGGCGGAATAGCGCGAGCTCCGGTGTGGGGAGCAAACCATTCGAGTATTCGTTCGAAAATTTCAAACGAGCGAGTATTCGAAATTTTGCACTCGATCGTTTTTTTTTTTTTTTTTTTTTTTTTAGTATTGGCATTGTATTTTTCAAAAACTTTTGTTGTACGGCTGGTCCACTGGTATGCATGCGTTATGCATGGCTTTGAGTCAGCATTTTAAGACTTGGACGATGCGATCACCACGGCAAGTAACGTTCTGAGATATGAAAGTACTGATGAAAATCGTTACTTTACACACTGTACAAGACGTTGACGACTTTTGTTCTATGTTCACAGATAATTTCTTCCGAATTTGTCGAGAACTCGCAAATCTAGTGCTTTTGAATTTTGATAATATACTCGAAATAATCGGATACTCGATCGAATATTATGAACGAGTGATCGGTTGGTCAAAATAGATACTCGTTTCACCCCTATACGAAATGTTAGGAGGAGAGACAGTACATTAGAAGGAGGGGAATGATAAGACAGACAGTGCTAGGAGGAGAAGGAGAGAAAAGAAGAATAGACGTTATTGGGAATAGTATGTGGAGCGGAATTTGGAAGTCATGGGGTGAGGCAGATATGATGCTGATGATCAGAGATGGTCATGTGCCCACGACCAGTCGTTGGTCTTCAAATAGCGGTTGGCTGCAACTTTGAAGTGTTGCAAGTTCTTGGTGCAGAAAGGACCAGAGAAGACTCCAGCGGGCAGCTGGTTCCAGACGGGGACAACTGCGTGAGGGTAGGCTCGACACAGGTTGTTGCGGGAACTGACTGGAAGTTCATTGGCCAGTTGGTGTGCGTGAGCATTACATCTCTGGAATGTACTACGGGTGGAGTGGACTGTTCGGTGTTGGGGCTGCTGGGGTGGCAGCATCCTCTGTAGAAGGGGATGCGCATCCGGACAATGCATCTTGTACAGGAGGCAAAGTGCTGCAACCATCCGACGAAGAGCAAGACTTGGCAGCCAACACATTGGGGCGATGGCACGGATGGCCCGGGCTTGCACACGGTCGAGTCTTGCAAGATGGGATGGGGCCGCTCCCATCCAGACAATAGGGCAGTACTCCATCACTGGGCGCACAAAAGCATTGTAGGCTTGGATGCGACCGGGCACGTCTAGGAGGTGGAAAGCCTTACGCAAAGCACCAAGTCGCTGTGTTGCCCGGAGGGCTACGGTACGAAGGTGGCGTCGGAAGTCAAGCTGACACTCGAAACTGATGCCCAAGATTTTGAGCTCCTCCTGTTCCGTCACATTTGATCCGTGGAAGTCAATCGGTGGCATGTCCCATTGGGTGCGGTGGAAACTGACGGTCAGTGCCTGGGATTTGGCTGGTTCAAATTTTATTTTCCATTCTTGACCCCAGCGGGAGATGTTGTTGACTGCTAGCTGGAGGGCTTGGGTGGTATCTTCTTGGGTGGTGGGGGTGATGTTGGCATACAGCGTAGTGTCGTCTGCGAATGAGGCTAGGTCAGCACCGGCTGGTACGTGGTCTTCGCAGTCGTTCACGTACATGAGGAAGAGAGTCGGACCCAGAATACTTCCCTGGGGGACCCCAGCCTGAATTGGGAGCCTTGAGGATGTCTGGCCACAAATGACCACTTGAAGGTAGCGTTCACTGAGGTAGCTGCTGAGCCACTGGTGCAGTTGCCCACGCAGGCCGTATACGTCGGACTTGTGTAGCACACCGGGGTGTGATACGCGATCAAACGCACCAGCGATGTCAATGGCCAGTATGCGTGCTGCGCCTTTCTCCCCGGCTGTATGCAGCCACTGGTGGTGGAGGCTGGTAAGGAGGTCGGCTGCACTATGACCATGGCGAAATCCAAACTGTCTGGTGGAGAAGACGTTGTTCGACTCGAGGAAATTTGTGATTGTTCGGTTGATGATTGTCTCCATCACCTTGGACAGAATACACAAGAGCGAAACTGGACGGTAATTGGAGGGTAGAGACTTTGATTTCCGTTTGAATATAGGGACTATGTTGGCAATCTTCCATGTCTTGGGCTGTATCCCAGTTTGGAAGCATTGGGTAAACAGTATGGAAAGCGGTTGCGCCAGTTCAGCAGAGCAGGCTTTCAACACTCGTGCCGGTATCCTATCCGGCCCGATTGCCTTTGATGGGTTGAGATGGCGAAGGGTGCGTTCAACAGCAGCGACGCGGAAACGGACGTCCGAAAGAGCCTGGTCAGTTCGAGGTCTGACATATGGGAATGGGGCGGACGGGTCATCTTGTGCGAGACTGCATTTGCTTCCAAAATAGCAGGCCATGCATTCTGCTTTGTCTGCGCTGGCTGTGCACTCTCGTCCATCGGGATCACGTAATGTCGGAACAGATTGACTACGCCCATTGCCAGAGGCACGCTTGACGGTGCGCCACCAGTCACTGGGTGGCAGCTGCTTTGAGGTCATTTTCTGTCTCAGTTTCGCCATGAAAACACTCTTGGCAGTTTTGAGACAGGCAATCGTTGAGAGCGGTGCATCTTGGTAGGCTGACTGCCGATCGTGGTCAGACTGGTCGTCTCTCAGGCACCTCCATGCACGTCGTTTCCTCACTGTGGCAGCAGTGCACTCAGGGGTCCACCATGGAGGATCTGATGCTCGGGTTTTCAGAATTTTAGAGGGGATGAATCTCTTCATACCCTCCAGGATCCTCTCTGAGATGCCAGTGCATGACAGGTCTGGATCAGTCCGAGCAATAGCTGCCCAATTGGTGGTTCTGAAGAAGTGACGGAGCCTGGCCCAATCAGCATGCTGATACCTCCATACTGTTCTTGATATGGGAGGCTCGCGTGATGCACGGATCTGGAAGTCAGCAAGTATACAGGCATGGTCAGATTTGCCAAGACAGTAGCCAATGATTCTACGGGTAGGTCGGATATAATCAGGTCCAGTGTGTTGCGGCCACGCGTTGGTTGGTCGACTAGCTGCTCAAGACCGTGCATGTAGCACATGTCCTCTGCATGCTCGCCGGCTCTAGTTGTTCTGCTACTGTGGAGCCACTCTTGGTTATGTACATTGAAGTCTCCAGCAACTATCACAGCAGAGTTGCGGCAGGCTGTGGAGATGAGGCCCCTGCAGATCACGTCGAAGATGCTGGTGTCTGTGTCTGAGCACGTTCCAGGACGGTAAGCAGCACATATAGCCACAGGCCGGCCAGTTGACAGTTTGACGTTTAGCCATACTAGCTCCTGGCCGAAGACATCAATGGTATCCAGTTCGTTCATGGCTAGCGTGGCCTTCACCCCAACTGCCACCCCGCCACCATGGCGGTTTCGGTCGCGTCTCAGAGGCTGGTAGTAGCCAGGGAGTGTCAACTCTGCTTTGAGCACAGCCTCTGACAGCTTTGACTCTGTTACTATGGCAACATCTGGGGATTCAGCATGGAGCACATGGCGGAATTCATCCAACTTACTCATTAGCCCAAAGGCATTTGTTACGAACAGTTTCAGGGTTTTGTTGGTCATTACCGGCTTAGGGGTGCAAACGCATTGCCAACTGAGACAGAGTACTTGGCTGCTTGGTCTGCAGGTGGTGAATCTCGCTGGTGGGAGCGAACTTTCATCCCTGGAGTTCGACTCGAGGTACCTGCATCGGCAGAGCTTCCATCCTCACTGTCCCTTTCATCTGCACTGCTTGCGTTGCTAGTGGTGTTTGCCTGTGGTGCGGAAGATTTTGCGGTGCTGCTGCTGTTGCTGCTGCTGTTGTCGCTGCTGCTGCTGTTGCTGCTGTTGTCGCTGCTACGGCTGCTGCTGTTGCTGCTGCTGCTGTTGTCGCTGCTGCTGTTGTCGTTGCTGCTGCTTCTGCTGTTTTCGCTGTTGCTGCTGCGGTTTCCGCCAGAGTTTTTGGAGAAGCGCCACGGTCGGCAGTACAAAGGCCTAGGCCAGAAGTTGGGGGCGGTCACAATAGGCATGGAGGTGGCATCTACAGTGACTCTGGCTGATACTCGTCCACTCTCTCCTACATGTACACTGCAGGTATGCACGGGCATGGAAGAGCCTGACATTGCCTGTTCGCTTCTGTCCATGATGAACTGTTTCAGGCGGCCCTCTGTGCAATCTGGGGAGATGTTGCCCACATAGGCGACAGAGCGCTTGGTCTTGGGTGGTCCTGCTGAGACCAACTTCCAAGAGTCGTCCGTGATGGTGCTGAACACAGGCTTGGAGTTCTTGACTGGCAGGAGTTCAGTACCCTCTGCGTCAGAGTACATGACATTGTACTCCGTTCCCGTGTCCACTGAGGGCACCGTCGTAGTGATGTGTTGCTATCACCATCACTAGCAAGAGGCCTACAACAGCAACAACGACAACAACAACATCACAAGCCACCACATATTCCCAGGCTGCAGGTAATGCCACCGCATCACCATGACCTCAGCGAGCCACCACCACCGAGTAACGTACTTGAACAGCAGCCGTCGAGTAAAGAACCTGAAAAATTTGCCAAAGCCAAACGAGTCTGCCCGGAATGCAAAAGGAGTTTCTCTTATCCGTCGCAGCTCAAAACACACATGACAGTGCACACCGGCGAGAAGCCATATCGTTGCACAGAGTGTGGACAAGCCTTCAAGCATAAGCGTTATCTAACTGCGCACATCCGAAAACACACCGGGGGGAAGCCACATCATTGCGACAGATGCAACTCACATTTTTATGAACAATCAGCACTAACCAGACACAAGAGAACACACACAGGTGAGAAACCATACAGGTGCACTATCCCGGGCTGCGAACAGGCATTCTCACACTCCTTCAACCGCAACCGGCATGTGCGTACCCACAAGGCGAATGTCAAGAAGCAAACCAAACCTGCCAGTGGATGCAACTAAACAGACAGTGCACTATTACTCCCGCATCACCAGTTCAAAAACAACAATGTCGGCAGGAGCAGCAAATAAGAAGAAACCAGCGACAGAAGTTTCAGTTTACGTGAGATTAATTCCAATTATGGGCAGGGGCATGCTTTGCACACTGGGGCGTACTGTGCCGAATATGAGCAATAGAAGAATCTGACATGTGTGCGTGTGTGTGTGCCTTCAGTAGTACAATTTGGGTATGTACGTTTCGTACCCTCAACTCCCAAAAATATGGTGCCACACCCAGACCGCCATACATGCACGTGTACTCGTACTTGCCTAAAAATGCATTTGCCGGTGCAGACATCCCTCCACCCTCCGCTATCAAAAAACCCTCACTTATTTGATTAATATGATACAAAATAGCATAGAGTTTTGGCTTGTTTTGATACAATGTCAGCTGGTTCGTTTGTGGTTTTTCTCTTTTGCTGTGGTTCCTTTTGCTTCATGTGACTGTTGTGCATGTGGAACGTGGTGTTCGTTTGTTCCGTGTACTGATCTTTTGGAATGTCATCAAGGGGGCAGGTGTTGTAAAACGATGTGTTGTTTTCTGCATGATGACATTCACCAAACTGTCTATTGCCTCGCATAGAGGCGTGATAAGAGCATTCGTGATGTTTGAGTCTTCAGTTCTGTCTTTTTGAGTCTTTTTGTTCCTTCCAGTGCAGTTATTGTCCCTGGTTTCCCGTCATGTCCTAGTTCAAATACGTTAATGCAAACAAACGAGTGCTTGTCTCCTGTGTCCTGCGCCCCTGAGTACGAATGGCCGTGATATCGTAACAGTATGTATCGGTACTCTACGAAGTACTGCATGTCGAAATAGCAATGGGGATGCAGCAGTCCGAATATCTATTTCTATTGTATCTGTCTTCAGCCAAATAAGAATGATAAAACAGACCGTAGCGTGAATGAAAAACGCAGGAAAGAAATAAGCTATTGGGGGAGTGAATGCAATATCGACATTGTAAGGTATTAGGTACTGAAGAGCGGAGTTCAAAGAGGTCGCAAAAAAGGACACCATCGACATTGGTAGAGGTTCCAAATCTCCCTATCAGCCACAAGATCTCCCGATTTTTTGATGTTTTTGGAACCTCTCCCGATCTCCCGATCTCCCGCCCAACAACAAAAACCTCCGTTTTCTTTGCTACCAATTTTTCGTCAACTTCATAAACCTCAAACAAAGTCACCAGCATAGGGTAAATATCAAGAAAAAACACGCACACATGCACTAGAGGCAGCTCTGGTGCTGCCATCAAATTACTATCATCCGGAGGCGCCAACATATCTTGATGTATGAGTCCTTTATTTACAATCGAGTCAATGCCGGTAGAGACTTGTGGCAAGGACGGAAAGGATGTGTCATGCAGGCTGCTAGTGTAGTATCCCTGCCCGACCAATACGGAAGCAGTACGGAACTAATACGGAGCTTTGCCTGATGTATATTTAGTGTATCTCCGTATGTAAGCGTACGGCGTCTGCTGCATAAAAGCGGCTGCGCATTTCTGTTTTGATGAAGATGAGATTTTGATAATAACGAGCTATTCAACCTCCAGGTGTGCACCGGAGAGAAAGTCAGTTATTTTGCCGCTTCTTCTTTCACTAACAATTATATCTCAGGTGTGTACCTGAAAGAAGTAGAATAAAAGTAATTCTTGTTGATTTCACTGCGCCTACCACTCGGCTACCCATTACATTGGTGGCAGCGGTGTGTTTAAAAAATAAATAAAACAACGTGATTCGACCCCAGACCCCCATGGCTCAACCCGCTGCAGCTCCCTGCGACGAATCAAGATGAGAATCATGTTTCTTGCCTTCCTGGGCTTGGCCATGCTTATTAATCTGCAGCACAGTCAGGGTGCTAACGTGGATCACCATTCTTTCCGCACGGCACACACTGGAGACTCAGATGGCGATTCCAAGCGACCCGCTACCTACATGTATACTACCGGTGGTGATAGCGAAGCTGATGAGGACGACGACAGGCAGGCTTCTGACCAAGATGAGGAGGGTATTCCCCAAGACCAGCAGCGTTTGATTTTCGCCGGCACGCAGTCGGAAGCAGGAGCTCACTCGGTACTTCGCCTCCGTGGTGGGAAGCAGATTTTCGTCAACACTCTTCCTGGCTAGACCATCACTCTTTACGTCGCGCAAAGCGATGCTATCGACAATGTGAAGACCACGATTCAAGACGAGGAGGGAGGTTATTTGTCTGACGCCGAGCTAGCCGCTCTGAGTGACCGGCTCAACCAAGATGACGATAAAACCTGGCTCGCCCTCCGCCATAGCTCCAGCCGCCTCCGTGGTTACTAACGCTGATTCCAGGTATGGCATTTTCTCTCCTGTCTTCCTTCAGTCTCCCTGTTCTCTTCAGTCTTCCTTTATGCGAGTGTGTGAATCCAGTTTAGTTTGGTAGGCGTCTGATCATGGTGAGCCACGGTTTACCCAGCTAACGTGGGACAATGTGTGTGACAACGCCCCTTATAGTTATAATGTATTCAGTTCGGTTTTTGAACTGCGATGTTCCTGGCGGGTTGTGCCAGCGTAGTGCAGCAAGAGTGCTGTGGTTTCAGGTCCTATTTGGAGGACAGTTCTTTGCCTTTTGACCCCGTGAGATCGTGTGAACCTGGTGTGCTTTTACTTCTATTTTATGATTTGTTATCAGTTCATTTCTTCTGTCTACTCTAAACGTTATCATTTCCGATATAATTTGCCATCTTCCGGTTGACGCTGTTGTTCGTAACTCCTCACTAATTTTTTGAAAATCACGAGGGCGTGATTATCTGTAGGAAGGGAGGGTGTAGTATCCCTGCCCGACCAATACGGAAGCAGTACGGAACTAATACGGAGCTTTGCCTGATGTATATTTAGTGTATCTCCGTATGTAAGCGTACGGCGTCTGCTGCATAAAAGCGGCTGCGCATTTCTGTTTTGATGAAGATGAGATTTTGATAATAACGAGCTATTCAACCTCCAGGTGTGCACCGGAGAGAAAGTCAGTTATTTTGCCGCTTCTTCTTTCACTAACAATTATATCTCAGGTGTGTACCTGAAAGAAGTAGAATAAAAGTAATTCTTGTTGATTTCACCGCGCCTACCACTCGGCTACCCATTACACTAGTATAGCCCCAGTGATCCCGCATCAAATAGTTAGGCTGAAGGATTGGTGCTAGGCCCCAGCGGATATTGCTAACATTATAATTATCTAGCATATTTAGCACATTCTGGAAACTAGCATTGCGCTAGCATAATCCCGTACGTGTTGCAGAAAACTAACTAACATAATTTGCGAAAAGTAGCATATTCTTGCGAGAACTAGCATATTCTTGCGAGAACTAGCATATTCTTGCAAAAACTAGCGTATTACTGCAAAATATTGGATGTTCGTGAGAATGCGGAATGCCCTCCCGACTACTACCAGCTACCACGCCTTTGACTGCTGAGTAATAACAATTCTGTGGTTCTTGTATATTCAGAAATCAAGGATTATCAGTGCTTTTTTGGAGCAGAATGCGAGTATATTGAAAAGCAGAATCCATCAAATTCTCCAGCATTATCCGCCGGGACCTAATTGGTGCATTCAGTCGTACTTCGGAGGTAGGAGAATGGTGTCCGTGCACAGTGTGATTGGTCTTCGGTTGAACCAATCTGTTATGAGGGTAGGTACCTGCCGCTTCATTACTCTGACTGAGTTGATCCAAGGCAAAATAGCTCATCCTGAGTGCATGGCTATTGTCCATGGCCAAGAATTACTACACAAGTCGAAACATAAAGAAATATTTGAGATTCTGACCAGCAATTGTAGTGAATACGCAGGATTCTCGGTGATTGATAGAGTTTTTTTTAAGTGGTTTAAAAGTAGATGATGGTGATGAGATTCAGTGGTAAGATGCAGGTGAGAATATTTCTCAGTTAGTGGTGCTGAAGTTGTGGGTGGTAAGTGTTGAGGATCGATGCAGGTGGGAAAACGTAAATGGTCAGATTGCAGACTGGCAAAAGGTGTTGGTGTGCATGGAACGTAGAATTGGCAAAAGTGACAAGTCATGGTCAATAGGGTAAGAGTTTCAGGTTGATGGCGTGCTGTTTCCACATGCAAGAGCTGCAATGTAAATGCATGACTCGCACATAATGATGTGTTTGCGCCTTTGAGTTACAGTAATGTGATATCAGCACCAGAGCCAGCAATGGTCTTACACCGAGGAAGACAACATATCCAGTCGCCACATATTTCCAGGTTACTTGCAATACCACCAAGACAACAAGTACAAGTGGCGAGTACAAAGTTGCGAAAGTTCGTGCGAAGTTACTCTATCACTTCATGATGTAGAGCAAAGGTTTGCACGCATTTTCGTTTTTGAGAACCTCTCTAATCTAACCTAACGTTATGTCGAGAGTAATACCTCAACTCTTCAGGTAGAAAACTGCACAGATTGGCAGATAACCATGCATGTTAGTGCTGACTTAGCCTAAAACAGGATATGTGTTCAGTGTGAATTATGGCAAGAAGCAAGCGAACGACACCTCAAAGAGTATGATTATCATTATGGCTTCCCCCCTCCCCAAATGAAAAAATACACATTGCTGCACGCACAAACGCATTGCACACGTGAATCTCTATTCTAATTTCAATCACAGCCCTTCAATTTTAGCCCAGATTACAACTTCTCACCCGCCTTCAGCTGATGGCAGAGTAATACAGCACACCATCACCCTGACACACCTATCCTATCGAGCATGACTTGCCACATTTGCAACGTCTATCTTCTACGAACACCAACACCTATGGTTATACTACACACCTACACCCCTAACAATTTCCCCTTTCTCACCTGTATCTACCCGCAGCACTAACATTGCATAACTCCAGCACCACTAACTGAGAGACATTCCCACCTGCACCTCAACATCGTATCTCATCACCATCAACTCCCTATTAACTCGTACCACCACCCAGATTCATGCCTATTCACTGCAACCGTTGTTTCAGAACCTCTCCATTTTGTTTCTGTGTGACCTTGTGAGTTTTAGGCTTTGCCATGGACAATAGCAACGCAAGCAGGATGAGCCAGTTTACCTTTGATCAACTCAGTCACAGTGGTGTAGCGTCAAACCCCTACGCTCACGACGTTTTAGTTTCACAAGACCAATCACGCAGCGCATCGACACCATTCTCCTACCTACAAAATTTGGCGGCAGCAAATCTTCAGCTTCAGGATCAACAGCACTATGACAACTTGTTTGATGAAGTACTTTTTCCCTCCTTGCCAGAAGTCTCTACGGGCATGGGATCCAATGTGAACACACGACTCGTACATCATGATGCGTTTGCGCCTTTCGGTGATAGTAAGTTGATGGCAGCACCAGCGCCAGCAATGGCCTTACAGCCAGGACGACAGGATCTCCAGCCGCCAAATATTGCCGGCTTACTTGACTTGCCACCAAGTCCACACGACCTCAGCCAGTCACTTCCACAGAGTAACGTATTCGGAAAGCAGTCGTCAATGAAGGAACCTGAAAACCCAGCGACAACATTCTCCTTTCACCAAGGTCAGACGGCACCGACCCTTCCGCATAGCCTAATGCCGGATAACCAGCATAATTCCAACAGTTTGAGTGATGCAGCACTTTTTCCGTTCCCGCCACAAGTTTCTATAGGCGTCAGCTCATTTGGAAATATAGGATTCCCTCATGATGTGTTTGCGCCTACTGGTGACACGAATGCGATGGTCGTGTCAAGGCAAGGACGACAACATATTCCAAGTTTACCGGAAATGCCACCAAGTCGCCGTCACGCCCTCAGTGAGCCACTTCCACAGATCACCTTACTCGGGCAGCAGCCGTCAATGCAAGAACCTGATTACTCAGCGACACCATTCTCCTTAATCCCAGGTCCGGCGGAACCACTCCTTCAGCCTAACCTACCCAACAGCTTGAGTGATGCAGCAATCTTTCCCTACCTGCCAAAAGTCTCTACCGCCATGCGCTCTGATGTAAATACAGGATTAAATCATGATGTTTTCGCGCCATCGTGTGGTATTGATGTGTTCCTATCACCATCACTAGCAAGGGGCCTACAACAACAACAACGACAACAACAACATCACAAGCCACCACATATTCCCAGCCTGCAGGTAATGCCACCGCATCACCATGACCTCAGCGAGCCACTACCACCGAGTAACGTACTTGGACACCAGCCGTGGACTAATGAACCTGAAAAAATTGCCAAAGCCAAAATAGTCTGCCCGGAATGCAAAAGGAGTTTCTCTTCTCCGTCGCAGCTCAAAAGACACATGACAGTGCACACCGGGGAGAGGCCATATCGTTGCACAGAGTGTGGACAAGCCTTCTCGCAGAAACATAATCTAACTGTGCACATCCGAAAACACACCGGGGAGAAGCCATATCATTGCGACAGATGCAACTCACGTTTTTCTCAGCTAACGACACTAACCAGACACAAGAGAACACACACAGGTGAGAAACCATACAAGTGCACTATCCCGGGCTGTGAACAGGCATTCTCACAGTCCTCCAACCGCAACTGCCATGTGCGTCGCCACAAGGCCAATATGGAGAAGCAAACCAAACCTGCCAGTGGATGCAACTAAACAGACACTGCACTATTGC
Organism: Sycon ciliatum; assembly: GCF_964019385.1. Lineage (NCBI taxonomy): Eukaryota > Metazoa > Porifera > Calcarea > Leucosolenida > Sycettidae > Sycon > Sycon ciliatum. Next base: position 51,943,932 of record NC_088643.1, on the reverse strand, counting down.
CCTCGCATCACCAGTTCAAAAACAACAATGTCGGCAGGATCTAGGAGCAGCAAATAAGAAGATACCAGCGACAGAAGTTTCAGGTTACGTGAGATTTATTCCAATTATGGGCAGGGGCATGCTTTGCACACTGGGGCGCACTGTGCCGAATATGAGCAATAGAAGAATCTGACATGTGTGCGTGTGTGTGCCTTCAGTACTACTATTTGGGTATGTACGTTTCATACCCTCAACTTCCAAAATATGGTGCCACACCCAGACCGCCATACATGCACGTGTACTCGTACTTGCCTAAAAACGCATTTGCCGGTGCAGACATCCCTCCACCCTCCGCGATCAAAAACCATCACTTCTTTGATTTATATGATACAAAATAGCATTAAGTTTTGGCTTGTTTTGATACAATGTCTGCTGGTTCGTTTGTGGTTTTCTCTTTTGCTGTGGTTCCTTTTGCTACATGTGACTGTTGTCCATGTGGAACGTGGTATTCGTTTGTTCCGTGTCCTGATTTTTTAGAATGTCATCAAGGGGGCAGGTGATGTAGAACGATGTGTTGTTTTTCTGCATGATGACATTCACCAAACTGTCTATTGCCTCGCATAGATGCGTTATATGAGCATTCGTGATTTTTGAGTCTTCAGTTTTGTCTTTTGGAGTCTTTTTGTTCCTTCCGGTGGAGTTATTGTCCCTGGTATCCCGTCATGTCATGTCCTAGTTCAAATACGTTATTGCAAACAAACGAGTGCTTGTCTTCTGTGTCCTGCGCCCCTGGGTACGAATGGCCGTGACTCCGTCACAATATGACTGTATCGGTACTCTACGAAGTAATGCATGTCCAAATAGCAAAGAGAATGCAGCAGTGCGAATATCAGATGGATCTCTATTCCATCTGTCTGCAGCCAAATAAGAAATATAAAACAGACCGTAGCGTGAATGAAAAACGCAGGGTAGAACTAAGCTATTGGGGGAGTGAATGGAATTCCGACATTGGAAGGGATTAGGTGCTGATGAGCGGAGTGGAAAGAGGTCCCAAAAAAGAACACCATGGACATTGGTAGAGGTTCCAAATCTCCCGATCACCCACAAGATCTCCCGATTTTTTTATGTATTGAAACCTCTCCCGATCTCCCGCCCAACATCACAAACCTCCGTTTTCTTTGCTACCAATTTTTCGTCAACTTCATAAACCTCAAACAAACACACCAGCATAGGGTAAAAGGCAAGAAAAAACACGCACACATGCACTAGAGGCAGCTCTGGTGCTGCCATCAAATTACTATCATCCGGAGACGCAAACGCATCTTGATTATTATTATTATTAATATTATTACTAAATTTTTGATAGGGCAATCCCCACAGGCCTAAGGCCTTCTTACAGGGTACCCTAAATGTGCCAATACAAGGTAATGGATGATGTACGAGTTCTGTATTTACAATCGAGTCAATGCCGGTAGAGACTCGTGGCAAGGACGGAAAGGGTGGTGTGTCACGCAGCCTGCTAGTATAGCGCGGGTGATCCCGCACCAAGTAGTTAGGCTGAAGGATTCGTGCTAGGCCCCGGCGGATTCAGCTAACATTATATCTATCATATTTAGCACATTCTGGAAACTAGCATTGCGCTAGCATAATCCCGTACGTTTTGCAGAAAACTAACTAGCATATTCTTGCGAGAACTAGCATATTCTTGCGAAGACTAGCATATTGTTTCAAAATATGGGATGTTCGTGAGAATTCGGAATGCCCTCGCGACTAGTACCACCTACCGCGCCTTTGCCTGCTGAGTAACAATAATTCGGTGGTTCTTCTATTGTCTTCTGTTTCGTAGAACATGACTTATGCTGCATAATAGTAGTTGTAGTAGTATTTATTTATTTACCATCGGATGCCTCAACAGTGATACACACAACTTTTAAGAGGGCCGATCACGGGATAAGTGGAAAGGAAAGGAAAAGAAAGGAAAAGAAAAAAATAGGAATCCAGACATCAAGCAGTACAGTAATCAAACACCAAGTCAACTTCAAGCTTAGTACAAGAACTATCAAGATCATCGAGAAACTCAACAGATTCCAAAAAGAAGGTCAAAATACTTCTTAAACGCCACTGGGTCTTTAAAAAGATCCCTGAGTTGGTTTGCAAATGTAAAGGTACGGTGGTGTCTGCGCCACTCGGCATGCAGTGTATTAAAGAAAATTGCGGCATGAATAGAAAAAGAATTTACTCCATAATACATGTATGCTGTTAACAATCTGCAACAAAATAAATGCCTCTATTTCCATTTTCCGAAGCAGAATTCCAGCATTATTAGTGCTCTTTTTGGAGCAGAATGCGAGTTTATTGAAAGGCAGAATCCATCAAATTCTCCAGCATTATCCGCCGGGACCTAATTGGTGCATTCAGTCGTACTTCGGAGGTAGGAGAATGGTGTCCGTGCACAGTGTGATTGGTCTTCGGTTGAACCAATCTGTTATGAGGGTAGGTACCTGCCGCTTCATTACTCTGACTGAGTTGATCCAAGGCAAAATAGCTCATCCTGAGTGCATGGCTATTGTCCATGGCCAAGAATTAGTACACAAGTCGAAAAATAATTTTTTTTGAGATGCTGACCAGCAATTGTAGTGAATACGCAGGATTCTTGGTGATTGATAGAGTGAGAAATGGTTTAAAAGTAGTTTATTGTGATGAGATTCAGTGGTAAGATGCAGGTGAGAATATTTCTCAGTTAGTGGTTCTGAAGTTGTGGGTGGTAAGTGTTGAGGATCGATGCACTCAAGAAAAAGGAAATGGTCAGAGTGCAGACTGGCAAAAGGTGTTGGTATGCGTGGAACGTAGAATTGGTAAAGGTGACAAGTCATGGTCAATAGGGTACAAGTCTCAGGTTGATGGCGTGCTGTTCCCACATGCAAGAGCTCCAATGTAAATGCATGACCCGCACATCATGATGTGTTTGCGCCTTTGAGTTACAGTAATGTGATATCAGCACCAGAGCCAGCAATGGTCTTACACCGAGGAAGACAACATATCCAGTCGCCACATATTTCCAGGTTACTTGCCATACCACCAAGACAACATGTACAAGTGGCGAGTACAAAGTTGCGAAAGTTCGTGCGAAGTTACTCAATCACTTCATGATGTAGAGCAAAGGTTTGCACGCATTTTCGTTTTTCAGAACCTCTCTAATCTAACCTAACGTTATGTCGAGAGTAATACCTCAACTGTTCAGGTAGAAAACTGCACAGATTGGCAGATAACCATGCATGTGAGTGCTGACTTAGCATAAAGCAGGAGATGCGTTCAGTGTGAATTATGGCAAGAAGCAAGCGAACGACACCTCAAAGAGTATGATTATCATGATGGCTACCCCTCCCCCTCCCCAAATGAAAAAAAAACTACACAATGCTGCATGCACAAACACATTGCACACGTGAATCTCTATTCAAATGTCAATCACAGCCCTTCAATTTTTGCCCAGATTACAACCTCTCACCCGTCTGCAGCTGATGGCAGACTAATACAGCACACCATCACCCTGGCACACATATCTTATCGAGCATGACTTGCCACATTTGCAACGTCTATCGTCCACGAACACCAACACCTATGGTTAGACTACACACCTACACCCCTAACAATTTCCCATTTCTCACCTGTATCGACCCGCAGCACTAACATTGCATAACTCCAGAACCACTAACTGAGAGACATTCCCACCTGCACCTCAACATCGTATCTCATCACCATCAACTCCCTATTAACTCGTACCACCACCCAGATTCATGCCTATTCACTGCAACCGTTGTTCAGAACCTCTCCATTTTGTTTCTGTGTCACCTTGTGAGTTTTTGTCTTTGCCATGGACAATAGCAACGCAAGCAGGATGAGCAAGTTTACCTTTGATCAACTCAGTCAGAGTGGTGTAGCGTCAAACCCCCACACTCACGACGCTTTAGTTCCACAAGACCAATCACGCAGCGCATCGACACCATTCTCCTACCTATCAAATTTGGTGGCAGCAAATCTTCAGCTTCTGGATCACGAGCACTATGACAACTTGTTTGATGGAGTACTTTTTCCCTCCTTGCCAGATGGCTCTACGGGCATGGGCTACAATGTGAACACACGACTCGTACATCATGATGCGTTTGCGCCTTTGGGTGATATTAAGTTGATGGCAGCACCAGCGCCAGCAATAGCCTTACAGCCAAGACGACAGCATCTCCAGCCGCCAAATATTGCCGGCTTACTTGACTTGCCACCAAGTCCACACGACCTCAGCCAGTCACTACCACAGAGTAACGTATTCGCAAAGCAGCCGTCAATGAAAGAACGTGAAAACCCAGCGACAACATTCTCCTTCCACCAAGGTCAGACGGCACCGATCCTTCCGCATAGCCTAATGCTGGATTACCAGCATAATTCCAACAGCTTGAGTGATGCAGCACTCTTTCCGTTCCCGCCACAATTTTTTATAGGCGTCAGCTCATTTGGAAATATAGGATTCCCTCATGATGTGTTTGCGCCTACTGGTGACACGAATGCGATGGACGCGTCAAGGCAAGGACGACAATATTATATTCCAAGTTTACCGGAAATGCCACCAAGTCGTCGTCACGACCTCAGTGAACCACTTCCACAGAGCACCTTACTCGGGCAGCAGCCGTCAATGAAAGAACCTGATTACTCAGCGACACCATTCTCCTTAAACCCAGGTCAGGCGGAACCACTCATTCAGCCTAACCTACTCGACAGCTTGAGTGATGCAGCAATCTTTCCCTACCTGCCAAAAGTCTCCACCTCTATGCGCTCCGATGTAAATACAGGATTACATCATGATGAGTTTGCGACATCGCGTGGTAGTGATGTGTTGCTATCACCGTCACCAGCAAGAGGCCTACAACAGCAACAACAACGACAACAACATCACAAGCCACCACATATTCCCAGGCTGCAGGTTATGTCACCGCATCACCATGACCTCAGCGAGCCACTACCACCGAGTAACGTACTTGGACAGCAGCCGTCGAGTAAAGAACCTGAAAAATTTGCCAAAGCCAAACGAGTCTGCCAGGAATGCAAAAGGAGTTTCTCGTCATCGCTCAAAACACACTTGACAGTGCACACCGGGGAGAAGCTATATCGTTGCACAGAGTGTGGACAAGCCTTCTCGCAGAAGCGTAGTCTAACTGTGCACGTCCGAAAACACACCGGGGAGAAGCCGTATCAATGCGACAGATGCGACTCACGTTTTTATGAACAAACAGCACTAACCAAACACAAGAGAACACACACAGGAGAGAAACCATACAAGTGCACTATCCCGGGCTGTGAACAGGCATTCTCACAGTCCTCCAGCCGCAACCGGCATGTGCGTACCCACAAGGCGAATATCGAGAGGCAAACCAAACCTGCCAGTGGATGCCACTAAACAGGCACTGCTCTATTGGACCAGCATGTCCAGTTCGAACAATGTCGGCAGGAGCACCAAATCAGAAGATAACAGGGCCAGGAAATGCGGTTATAGGGGTGTACGTTTTTGGAAACATGATTTCTGTGCTGGCGTGCACTGTGTGGAATTTGAGCAAAAGAATGATCTGACAAGTGTGTGTGTGTACAAGTAGTATCCTGGCCTAAACTGCATTTGCTGCTGCACCCATCCTATCACCCTCCGCTAGCAACCATTCACGTCTTTGATTTATATATAATTGCAAAACAGCCTATGTTCAGGGCATTTTGTTGTAGAACTATGCATTGGTTTTCTGAATGATGACATTACCAATGTCTCTTGCCTCGCGTATAGTACTTTACCGTAGTCGCATTTTGGGTTTGCCGAGTTTTCACTTGATTTGCTAGTTCATTTGTGGGTCTTCCATTTTCTGTGTTTCCTTTTGCTACATGTTGCTACTGTGCATGCGGAACGTGGTGTTGGTTTATTCCATGTACTGATTTTGTAGAATGTCATCGAGGGGTGGGTGTTGTAAAGCGATGACATTATATTTCTTTTCTGTATAATGATATTCCCCAAACTGTCTCTTGTTTAGCATACATGCGTGAGATGAGCATACGTAATTAGTGAGTTTTCAGTCTTGCCTTTTCAGTCTTCTTGTTCTTCCGTAAAAAAAGTTGTTGTCCCAGCTTTCCCGTTATGTCGCTCATGATGGTGCTGAACAAACGCTTAGGACCGTTGGAGCGACACTGACTCACGCTGCTATCTGGTGTTCACGAGGTGTTTGTCGCGCTGGAAACGGAGCGTCTCTGTACGTTGGTATCCCTGCTGATGTTTGTGCTTGGAGAGCAACATAAGTGGTGCTCTTCAGGCACAATCTTCCTCAGCCTACTCAAGCTCAACTGATGAGGGGTGAATTGGGCAAATCCCCTTAATAAGCCAGACTCCCTACACGAACTCCCCGACTACTCCCTTTATAGGCACGATCGGCAGCACTGTAGAGGCGGAGGAGTCGCCGTGTATGTTCACTCATCCATCCCACACAAACACAAAACAATCATCACGATGAACAACTTCGAAAGGCTTTGGCTTGAATTTGTTCTATCGAATGTATTACTCACAGTTGGATGCTTCTACGTTCCTTCAAGCACAGATCCGTACACATTCTGCCAACAACTGGAGCCCTGTCTAATAATAATAATAATAATAATGACAGTGCGCATTTCACTCATTGCATGAGGTCAACGCATCTGTTAACAATTTTGAGCCAAGCAGCTCTATCAGAAGCAGATTGCACAGCATCCAGAAGCGACAGATTAATGCATTGTAAGTCTTTCTTGACAACGTCGATCCATCTCAGACGTGGTCGTCCTTGGGGTCGTCGTATGTCTGTTGCCCCGTCTAGGTCTCTGCAATATGAACTCTCCGTTTCTATTGGTAGGAGGCATGAACGCAAACACACCTCATGGCTTCCCACTGATAGAGTTGGCGACCTGCTGAGCTACCCACTGAACACTGCCGGATTAAACCAGCACCTGTCTTTTCCTATCTGTATTTCCAAAGGCAATTTGAAGTCCTGCCTCGACGTAGTCATCTCCAACGTACCAGAAGAAGACCTATCTGTCACATCATATCCTCCTGTCGGAGCGTCAGATCATGTACTCGTCGGAGGACATGTGTCCCTTGCATGCCCACCACAAGCACCCGCAATCCAGCAACACGTCGAAACTTGGCGCTGGAACTGGAACCCTGATCGCGTCGTCGCACTGAAATAAGCCCTGGGCTCAATGCAGCTTTTGCCACCAGCTGAGGAAATTCCGCAGTTATCAATGTCAGACCTCTGGTCGCATTGGCATCACTCGCTTATCAACACAGCATACTTTTACTGTACTAACTTTGCACCAACACGTACACACCAGTCTCGCCCAGGTCGGCGACCATGGATGACTCAACAGCTTCGTTGCAGCATTAAGGACACTGATATGGCGTTGCCTTTTTGTCTCAAACAAAGTCGCATTATTGCGACGAACGGGGATAACACTTACAGTCAACATGCGGGCAGTCTCACTCATCTTCTGATGGGAAGGTGACAGGCACGCACTGCCTTTGAGCGTGATTCGAGACGAGGAGAAGTGGAACAAGCTATGAAACGACCCGCGCAGCAGCTGTCCGGATCGTACATTTTGAGCTCTTCCTCCAGCGACGATAGTGGCGAGGAGGATGTGTAACTTGCTTGAATTTTCGACTGAGTTGCTTACTGACATGTAAATAATCATGTATATAGTGCTTTGTGATCGTGGCTTGCTTCAAATATTCGTATTTCTTTCCTGAGACAAGTGTGAAGATAAGCGCCAATTTTAACTGGGCGGACCAAGTAGATAATAGCGAGCAATGAATTGGTGAGTGAAGTATATTTCAAAAGTAATAACCACTCGATTACTGAATAGTAGTGAATACGTAGAATACTCTAGTATTATAATGATATGAACACTGAAGCTAATGTGACATTACGGTAGTACAATATGAAGTACGTCACCACTGTTGTAAATGCACGCGCTGATCCTATCCAACGTGACGGCCAATGCAAGAGGTTGGAATTGGCTATTGATTTCCTAACACACTCATACAGCACCAAAAGCTATCATTTCTGTCATTGCTTATTTTCAACTAAACATAACACAGTTCCAAATCACCAGGTGCACATCTTGGCACATAATGTGTGCTGTCGCAGTCCACCGCAGAACATAGTAATCCACAGATAACTACCGATATAAGATGATGTCACATACATGCACGCGCGCACACACATGCACGCGCACACACACAAACACGCGCACACTTGCACGCTCGCACACATGCACGCGCGCGCGCACACACACAAACACGCACACACACCCAGAAATGCGCACACACACACGTGCGCACACACACATACACAGCTAATGGTATAGTATTGTTGCCCGCAAAGCAGCCAGGTGCTCTGGCTTGGACCTCCAGCAGCGCTGGTTTTGCCCTCGCTACTTGTCGTCTTGCCCTTTTAAGGGAAACGTGACGTTTCGTAAGGTGGATGTCAAAAACGAGTTCCAGTGCTTTCACTAAGATTTTCTCTTGACTGGCCTTAGCTTTGGTAAGAAACGGAAGCCAGATTCCAAATCCAATTCTGGGAGTCTTAGAAGTACAGAGAGCCTCGCACTGAAGAAGAGAACGAAGGAAACCCCCAGCCATGGAGGCAATAGATCGATAACGAGCGACGGCACATCATCGGAGTCCATCAACACCATTGCGGACACCCCGCCCACGGTAAGCACGGTAACAACTGCTGAAAGCTTGCTGAAGGAACTGCTTGCTGGACAACAGGACCTGAAGAGTACCTTGAATAAATTATGCCAAAAAGTGGAGGGGCTCACGCTTGATTTGTCCAATGTCAAAAATAAAGTGGAACATAATTATGGAGAAATCTAGCAAGGCAAGAGACAAGAAGATTGATAATTGCATGCTCGAAGTCGATTCTCTGAAAGCCCAAACTGAAACTGATATCAGAAGAATACGTGAGGAGCTTGTTGATGTGGGAGAGAAGCTACGTTCTCTGAATGGCACTTCGTCCGCCACTTTCGAGACAAACTCAACCGCGACTTCCGCAAAATACATCAAAAGAGAAGAGGTCCAAGAGCTATTGCGTGAGCAACAAGATGCAGCTTCTCGTGCGAGCAATGTGATCCTGTTTGGTGTGCCTGAATCTTTGGGTGATATTGTGCAAACTTGCAGAAAGATGCTCATGGAGCCAGGTGTTTCTCTTCCGGACAACACCTCCATTGAAAGAATTGGTAAAACCACACACAACACGAACGATTCCCGCCCACGACCGATCCGCATTAGGACATCGAAGTCCGTAAAGGACAGCATCTTTCAGCACAAATTCCAAATCCGCTTCCGCGACAGGCCGATCTACATAGGTCATGACCTCACTCCAAAGCAGCAAGCAGCGCGAAAGGCCGTGTTGCACCTTTTCCGTACGCTGAGGAGCAAGAAAGTGGCCTGCTCACTACCGTACGACCGGATTGTCCAAGGAGGGGTGCCTCTAACTGACGAGCGTCTCGCCGAGATTCTTCACAGCAATGCATAGGACAACGCTGACCCAAAGGCACAGGCAAGTAACGTTGTCCCTGCCCATGTAAATAATTCTATTCTCACAACCCCTACTAACAATGCATGTATTGAGTCCCTGCTTCCTCGTCCTCCCCCTCCTCCTCTCTATGTACATAATATCACTTCACCCCCCCCCCCCCGCACAATCGTTCACAGCCCAATAATATAGCCATAAATTCACGCCCATTCATTTTAAGCACCTTGAACTCCCGCAGCATGCAGTCCAATCTAGCTAGTATCATTGACCTCATAGATCACCACGACATCGATGTTCTCTGCCTACCAGAAACATGGCTGAACAAGGCCACCCCAGACGAAGTAGTATCAATACGCGGCTTCGAAATTTACCGACGAGACAGAGACAGCACCCAAACCAACTGGAATACACTAGGAGGTGGCGGAGTTGCCATACTGTGCGCATCACATCTTTCCGTACGTCGTCGAGCAGATCTAGAACACTTAGCATCAGAAATGATCACTCTGCAAATCAACGGTATCATTATTTCATGTATGTACCGGCCACCCCGTCATCATATCTCGTCCTTCACTGCTGCAGTTTCCGTATTGCATGAAATCGTCGACCAAAGCCCCGTGGTGGTTACAGGTGACTTCAATGCCAGAAACCAAGAATGGGACATCAGTGACAAGACGATTGCCGAAGGTCGACAGCTCAACACAATTTTCAATGAAGTTGGACTGTGTCTGATATCAACGAACTGCGGCACTCGGCCTTCGCGTAAGTCAAACTCATCATTAGACCTTGTACTATCAAATGTGCCACGAGCATTCAAAACCTGCAGTGTCGGCATGCCGCTCACAGACCACTGCCCTCTCATATGCTCCATCTCGTGGTCGGCTTTGTCTACCATCCACATGTCAGTTTCAACACCAGGAGCATGCAACGCCACCACCACGAAAACCGACATCCAAAAACGGAAAATTGATTTTTGACATGTTGCGCACCAGACTGAGCACTATGCCTTTAATGGAGTGCATTGGTGGTGAGGCACACATCGACTATAGATGCCTGGCACTTTGCTCGTCCTTAGACATGGCCATCAGTCGATCAACAATTTTGTTTTCCAAACCATACCACGCAAATAACCAACCTTGGTTCAAAACCGCACACAAGAAACTCAGACAGCGTGTCAACCGCCTGTATAAGTTACATCGCCGAGACTTGTGTAATCCCACCCTCAAAGCTGCATACACGCTCTGTAGAAACAAATACAGAACTACCATCCGACGCGCTCGAGATTCCTACTTGTCTGCACTAGGTACATCAACTCTAAGGAAAGGTAGAACAGGAGGTTACTTGTGGTGGAAACGAGCGAAACGCCTGTGCAATATTGATGGCAAGAAGCATGATATACAACTCCTAAAGGATGATGTTGGAAATCATACATCCAGCGAGGCAAAAGCTGATGCTCTTTGTCGCTTCTTCAGCGCTCAGTGCAATCAGAATCCCAATATTCATCTCGGAAACCGACCACCTCCGTGTACCACCATTGCCAGTGAAGAAGAAGATCACTTCAGGTTCACTGCAATCACTCCTGCACAAGTCTACGATGCTGCAAGAGCATTGCCGGTGCACAAATCGTGTGCTGACACGCGTATTACAAACTCTGTTCTCAGCAAATGTGCGGATCTTCTTTGTACCTCTCTGGCCGTCCTGTTCAACTACAGTCTGGAGCAAGGTGTTCGTCCCAAGGCTTGGAGAATGGCAACAATCATCCCCATCTTCAAGAAGAGAGGCTGCCCAACTCAGCCAACGAATTATCGTCCAATATCCCTTCTCCCATGCATCGCAAAACTATTTGAAAAACTAGTCGCCAATCAGCTCCAGAAATACCTCAGCGCAACAGAGAAAATATGCAGTGAACAATTCGCCTATGTGAAAGACAAATCCGCCACAGACCAGCTGGTTATTCTAACGCAATATATGGCATGCTACATTGTTCAGAAGTCAAATTTCGATTTAGTCTCCCTCGACTTCTGCAAAGCCTTCGACAGAGTAAACCACTCCACTCTCCTTGATCAGATCGGTAGGTTTTCAGACCCCAAAGTCACTGCATGGATACGGAGCTACTTGCAGGACAGACAGATAGCGGTACAAGTTGGGTCATGCACATCGTTACCGAAGATCACCAACTGTGGTGTGCCGCAGGGCTCACATTTATCACCTCTCTTGTTCTTAATCTACATTAATGACCTACCTACCACCATAATGCATTCCCATACCTTCCTGTTTGCGGATGATGTGACTTTACTCCACCCATACGAACACACTCCGTCCAGCCCAGCACTGCAAGCCGATATACAAGCGTGCCAAACCTGGGCTCGAGCTAGAGGAGGCGAGTTTTCCCCATCGAAAACCTCTGTCATCAGCTATTCCTACAAGTCGGTATCGCCGTCCACGGCTCCAGCATACCAAATAGATGGGGCTCCTCTCAACCGTACCGATGTGCTGAAACATCTGGGAATTCGCTTCACCGCTAATCTGAACTTCCACCAGCATTACATAGATATGAGTCGAAAATTCAAACAGAGAATTACGTTGCTATGTTACATGGCCCACCGCCTTACTCCCAAAGCCATGATGCTCCTTTACAAGAGCTACGTTCGACCCGTTATAGAGTATGGTGTTGTGGTGTGGGCGTACCGGCTACCTGCGTCTGATTTGTGTGAGCTAGACAAACTCCAAGCAAGATTCATCAGGTCGTACTTGCGACGGCGTAAGTTTCGATTTGCGTTCGACACGCCAAAGCAAGATCTGAACGCATTCGCCAAACTAGAATCACTGCAGTACCGTAGACAATTCATTAGCCTAGTTACATTGCACAAGTTTATTTTCAAATACCGGAATACCTTGGCTCAGTTCAGTTTTAATATTTCCCGTAGTGAGAGACGCCCCAACAAAATTATCCTCCCCAAAGCCTTGACAACATCCAAATCACTTTTTTTTATTCAAAACCTCCCTTTTATGGAATTGTCTCCCGCCCACATTGACTTCGGAATCTTCTGTCCATGTATTCAAGAAAGAGCTGCGCAAACATTCTTGGCAGTATTCATGTCTACTCGCTGGCATGCCGTTACCCTGTTCATCGTAGTCCTCCCCCCCCCCCCCCTTCCCAATCTGTACTCTCTTGTACCATCATCCTTCAATGCGACGGACCCCACGATAGGCGGTCAGCCTTTGGGTCATCCTAATAAAGTTATTATTATTATTGCCCTCTCCAGTGCTGCCTGCAACAAAACATTCCCTTCCGGAAACTCTGGGTGGACCAGTTCTCGGTGTTGTGTTTACACCGTGCTCCGCTTTCATAATTTCCGGTATGGCATTCGTTGTTCGTATCAACCACTAAGCTCCTGGTAGGTGGCCCTTACTGGCCTTAGGATGTGGCTCTGGGTTCACTACTACATGCACATCACTGTCAGCAAGTATAGACAAAGCAAAATCGGAGGCACTGGTCTTTTCCAGGTTTGCAATTGCTATCACATGGGTGCAATTGGTGAAGCACTTTCCATGATACCAGCCACACAATTTCCTCCTCCCCGAGCCCTTGTGCTGGCAGAGAAAAGCCCAGATATGGTCGTCCTTCTCTGGAGCAGCGCTGACGATGCGACACCAACTTGTAGTCTCGATATTACTCACTGCAGGCTTCTCGTTTTTACTAAATGGGCGCTGTGACACAGACACAAAATTCCAGCAATATTCAACTCCGCTGGGCTGTCATTTGCCACTTCGTTGCCGTCAGCTGCCTCATCCAGCACCTCGCTGCCACTAGAAACGTCTTCCTCTTCTTCCATTGTTGTCAAAACAACATCAATGTACACGAAAGGAATAAACTTCAATAAAGCGATCACAATATCCCAAGTCGATATTGTCGTCAACGTCGTCTTCTTCTAAAAAATAAATTATTTTTCCTCACTCCACGCGAACTCGTGTTTTGCGCTTGCTCATACGATGCACACCTCACCACTCGCGTAAAAATATTTGTTCTCACGGTGGAATTTGGTCGAGAAAAGAAGCCCTCGCGAAGGTCTCTGGATCGGTTCTGGAACGTCCAACAAGCGAAAACGTATCCTTTGTGATGTCCTTGACCAACACTGTATGCGGCGATTTGTCCCTCCGAGAGTGCATCAGCACTTGTGATTGTGAGTTTTGGCTCACGGACTACAGGGCACTGGCCATGCAGCCTTGGATAAGCGGTACACACATGTATTTATGCGCTACAGCGCGCTGGGACGTGGTCGCATTGGATCAACATGACTACACGCAGCGTTCTGTACGTGCGCTCACTGCCGCTCAGGGCGCCGGCCCCGGTCAATTCAAGGGAAACTGAACGCCAAAAATAAGTATGGCTTATCCGAATGAGAATTGGGCACTGATTCTGATGAGCTATGTCTCGAGCCGATCAGAGAAGAGGAACCGTGTCAAATTTCATAAATAACACCTTCCATATTTGGAAATTGGGCTTGATGACGTGCGTACTGCTTAGCTGTCACCATGCTGTACATACTCAGCAGTGAATGGAAGAAAACAATTACTTTGGTGTTTTGCAGCTCTATTTCGTTCCCTGACGGTACCCAAATCTAGATGTAGGAATCTGTTGAGCAGGAGAGTGACACAATGTCTTGTCTTCCCGAAGGCTGTCAAGCCTGCAGTGGTGATGAAGAAGACACGAATAACACCCCAAGATCGATTGTAGCGAATTGGAAAGCTCATGGTGAATTTGCTTCCACTCCAAGGCAATGTCGAGGTATGACGGGTGCTTGTACTGCCTTCCAAAGTGAAGCGGAGATGAACATGGCTTTGCATAGCTGTTGTTCTACGCCAACTTACCTACTCTTGCTGGTACCGTAGTGGTATATTGCAAATTTCGTGGACGAACAATTCGAGTCACTAGTGGCTAGTGAGCAACACTAACAGGTGAGATTTTTCAATTTGACAAAAATTGTTCTTGTTTGAGAACAGACGGTGGCAGTCATTAAACTCAGTAGGTGTCTCTCTGCGGCTTCTTTCCCTTCATCGATAGGGTTGTGCTTGAAGTCGAAATAAATAGAACATGTGGAACAAAAATCTGATCATGTAATTCGAATTTCAATTTCAAAGTATGTGTACATCAAATCACAAAAATTTCAATATGGTGCTGTGCATTGAAAAAGACTGGGTGCTGGCAGCAATGGAAAGGGTAGAAACGAAACCAGTAAAGTAGAGTATTCATAAGGTAGAGGGAGTTGAAAACGGGAGATGAGTAGTGAGCATTTCAGTTCGAAGTAGTGTCAATAGACAGCATCGTGTTGCATATGTTGTGAATATTGTGCGAATCTAATAATTGGCAGAGGGCAGTGATTAAGCAGAGTCTTGTTACAATACGAGGTACTTTGTGAGCAGATACATGTAGCAATCAATATCACGACATGGTTTAGACAGGAACTCATAAATGTCAAGAAATTTATAATCCAAATTTATAATTATTATCCCTTGAGTCGTATAATTATTATGGTGTTCTCCTGTGTTTACATGCAGAGCCTTGACGTTGCTGGATGAGCGACAATATAAATTACATAAACCTGTAGCTCATAATGTGGGATGACTGCCGTATTGCATTGCCAATGCAAACCCATCCTGTGTCAGTGCAGCCATCCAGCAACTTGTACTCCCCGGACCAGATGCCGCTGCAGCTGAACACCATGCCGATGGAAAGCCAGGAGTTGATGGCGAAGCATTCTGGTCTGCACAGTACAAGGCAAAGAACAATTATGAATTATAACGCATTGTAATCCTTCCCACACGTCTTTGTAAAAACAAACAAACAGTGCCATTATCACAACACTTGATCAAGCATCTTCATGGAGGTATTTTCCATTGTGCTGGCCCAGCATCTGCACCAGGAAGACCATGTACACTTACAAGTATCTTGTGTGTGTGTGTGTTTGTGCGTGTGTGTGTTTGTGTATCCGTCTGTGCACACGTCTGTGTGTGTGTGGGGGGGGGTAGACGCATATGTGTATGGGTAGGAGTGTGTGTGTGGGGGGGTCATGCACACGTGTATGGATGTGCACGCTGCATGCGTGTGTCTGTGGGATGGGGTGGGGGTGCACGCACATGTGTACATGTGTGCGCGCAATATAGAATGTGTGTGTTGTGTTCGTTGAACACAGGGAGTCCTCCTGATTCCATAAACTTTGTGATCATTGTGATTTCATGTGCTTTGAAGTTGAAATTCGCAATACATGTACTGATGCTTGATTAGATTTATGTTCCACATGTTCTATTTATTTTATTTTACTTCAAGCACTTGTACTATCAAGCACAACCCTACCAATGAAGGGAAAGAAGCAGCAGAGACACCTACTGAGTCAAATGACTGCCACCGTCTGTTCTCAAACAAGAACAATTTTTGTCAAATTGAAAAATCTCACCTGTTAGTGTTGCTTACTAGCCACTAGTCTTTACCACGGCGGGTTGTTGTGCTGCGGAGTGTACTGCATTCATTAAGCGGTTGTGTGCATTGCTGGCAACTGCCGATCGACCGCATGCCCAGCTAATGGCCTATGTGCGGTGTCGCTTGTCCTTCGCTTTGCTCAGGGCAGCCATAATGTGCATTCGCGGTGCACGTTCGGCCTACCATCGTCCAGTTAATGCAATGAGGGAGTTGGCCATTGTGGAGAGCGGCTTCTAAGCATGTGATTGAGTGGTCTCTGCATGTTGATCGGGTAGCGGAGTTCCATCACTGACACAGTGTGCGGGTATTGCATTATGAATTGGTTGAGTAGATAGTTCCGGAATTAATTCCGTGTTCGATATTGTTTATTTTTTACATATTTTTATTTATTTTTTTATTCGTGTTCGATATTGAATTTTAATTTTAATTTTTTTTTTACAAATATTGTTTTTATTCCATTTCACATTTTTCATTCGTGTTGGGTTTAATTTGGCCGTCACAAGAATTCAGCGTATTCTTGCAGTTTTTTTCTTTTGTTTCGGCTTGTATTGGCCCAATTAAGCATGTTTATAAGTTTGACCTCAATATGTCCATGCGTTATGGAAATATTTATACGTTCCCAAAAGGGAACGTTGGCCGGATCGCGTACCGAAAAGACCCTGGTTTTTATGAAGGGAAGATGCAATATGATATAATGGATTATGTTGCCTTCTAAGTGTTTGTGGAGCAATGCAAACATGAACAAGCAGAGGTGGAGAACAAAAAATATGTAATGGTCGCCAAGGAGTGTCCAGCAATGTTTCTTAGGGTTTTCGTCTGCTACCGTTCGCGTCTCGTATACATCGTGGTATTCGATCCACGATCGAAATGCAGTCGAACTCCACACTTAGAACAGTAACATATCGTGGTTTGTCTGCACCATTTACAACGACATTGTGTTGTCCACATGCTGTGTTGTCAAACGCCCTTGTATTGCACATCAACAGCAAGACACTGGTGGTTCTGGGCGGGGTCGGCTATAATAAAATAGGACGGCGATCTCGGGATGAAACTGGATGTAGGACGTCGGCTTGGGGCTCGCCGCTGCTTGAAAAATTGGCACTCTCAGATCAGTTGTAAGACTGTGGAGCCAGACAAAAAGAATTACAATGAATCTCTCAAGATTGTCGGTCTCCGAGCTAATGCGGGCCTTGTCCGTATCGCGGGTATCGCGCGGTACTTACTCGTCCAATAGCGTTTAGAGATGTACAGGGTGTGTATATCTCGCGATTGGCAAGTGGGTGATGCTGTAGTGATCTCGTGGTGATCGTGAAGGGATTTGTCCAGTTCAATTTCAGGACGCCTATCGTAAACACCAGCCTATTTCACCCAAAGCGTTGCTCCAGCGGGTTTGCGATTTTTTGCCGTCGTACTCACTATCAACAGGACAGGCACCAACATCATCATCCTCTCCATTCGTCAACTGGTAGTTGTCTAGGTCCATATATCTTGCAAGTTCGATGAAATCCTTATCATCCGTTGAATCATCTGATTACTACTCTATTTCATCGTCCATGTTCATATCAACGAGAGTGGTGAGCACACATGCTCTTTCCCTGGGCACAGCAAATTCACTGAATCAGAATCACTGAATCATTAGCACCATGCAGTGAACTGAGTTGTGAATTTGCAGTGCTCAGGGAAGGAGCAAGTGTGCTCACCCCTTCTTTTCGAGTTATGAAGCTGCAGGATGCCTTACTCCTATAGCGCTTACGTTCAGATTGCCAGTAATCGGTGGCGCTATGACTAGGTCCTGAAGTGTGTTGGAGTTCTCAACAATGTCCTTAGCTTCCATTGGAATCACTTTTGAGTCCCTTTCCAGAAAGGACTCTGCTACTGTAAAAATTTCCCTCTGTCATACCTAATTACAGCTAAAGCGATATTTTCTGACAAAAATGCAACCACGCGGAGGAAAAATCATCGAAAGTCCAGGAGAACGGCGTGAAGCATCCATACTTTGCTGAATATTGTTCAAGTGAATCTTGTTACACAAAAGAAAACCTACTTCAGAAGTATATCCCTTTGGAGACTGTTTAGCAATCTTTACTTTGGCAAATGTCAGGCTCGCAAAGCATTGCTGTATTCCGCATGCCAGTGAATCACAAATATATCACCAAATTTGGTTACCATGGAGACGGTCCAATCACCATCAAAACATCAAAAAGGCTCCATCAGTTGTATATCCACGTTTACGGATGTTACAAACAAGACATATGCGCTAGATATACTGGTTCCTGAAATCTGGTGAAAATGAGGTATATCTGGGTCTCGAATCAGGCCAATGTTCCCTTTTGGGAACATCGAAGAAAGACGGCGGGTTTCTATGTGCCATGACCAAATTTCCGGTGAATCTTCAGGCCAGTTGGGTGGCCATAGTAGCACAGTGCACATTTTACGTTTGGAGTAGTCTGATAAAGACTGTTTTTCACACCAGAATTCTCAATTTCTGAAGTACGGCCGAATACCGAAAATTCACGACATTTCGCGTTATATACCGATACTTGAAAATTTCAAAAGCCTGACAAATATTCCAAGATTCATGATCATCAGCCTCCTAGATATGTATATAAACAGAAAATGTGGAGGAAAAATGAATTTCCCTTGACTAAATCGCATGCGGAAAGATATGTTCCCTTTTGGGAACATTGGCCTGATTAAGGTTAACTACTCACTGTACTGATACATGGTGATGATTGTGCTTTGCTTTGCCCGTAAAAGAGGCCTTCCCTATGTCACTAGCCACTAGTGACTCGAGTTGTTCGTCCACGAAATTTGCAATATGCCACTACGTAACCAGCAGGAGTAGGTAAGTTGGCGTAGAACAACAGCTATGCAAAGCCATGTTCATCTCCGCTGCACTTTGGAAGGCAGTACAAGCACCCTTCATACCTCAACATTGCCTTGGAGTGGAAGCAAATTCACCATGAGTTTTCCAATTCGCTACAATCGATCTTGGGGTGATATTCGTGTCTTCTTCATCACCACTTCAGGCTGGACAGCCTTCGGGAAAACATTGTGTCACTCTCCTGCTCAACAGATTCCTACATCTAGATTTGGGTACCGTCAGGGAACGAAATAGAGCTGCAAAACACCAAAGTAATTGTTTTCTTCCATTCAATTCCACTGCTGAGCATGCACAGCATGGTGACAGCTAAGCAGTACGCACGTCATCAAGCCCAATTTCCAAATATGGAAGGTGTTATTTATGAAATTTGACACGGTTCCTCTTCTCTGATCGGCTCGAGACATAGCTCATGGGAATCAGTGCCCAATTCTCCTTCGGATAAGCCATACTTATTTTTGGCGTTCAGTTTCCCTTTAACTGGATTTCCATATCCACGACAGTACATGTATTTCAGCAAACGAAACAGTGGCTAGATCAGATGGAGAAAAGGAGGAAGGGTTTAATAATTTTTTTCATTTCTGAAAGCCAGAAGTGCGTCACCGGACCAACTAAGGGTAGAAATTTTTGAATCTCAGGGGTGGTTGACGTTTTTGGTGCTCCTCGGAACAGCTTTCCGGGAGCCCCCCGCAGCAGTTTTACCCTTCTACCTTTGTCCTTGCTGAAACTAAGAATGTCCCTGGACCAGAACCTTGATCTTGCCCTGATCGGGTACCAGGAACTAATCGGCATCGCTGAACGCAAGTCCCTGGACTCCCCTTCGAGCCTCGCCCGGCCAGAGCTGGTGCAGGCACTGCGGAAGCAAGGCGTTGGAGTGAAGCCCGTCACTGACACCGGTACGTCGTGGATTAATGACTCTAAGCTAGATAGCCTTGCTAACACTATCCAGGCCTTGGCGGGGGAGATTGCCTCCATGAGGGAGGACAGGGAAAGCATAATTTTGTTCATGAAGCTGGAAATTTCGGAGCTGAAGGGGGAAGTGCAACAGCTTCACCAGCAGCAGCACAATGGTTCATCCAAACCCGTACATTGCGACACTCCAGACATGCAATCCCGTTGTACTCGTACAGTGAGTACGAATAGCACACAGCCTAGCCAGAAGAGGATGCACGCACTCTACACAGCGGGTCAACTAGCACTACTTATAGCAGGGCCACCGTACCTAACACCAACCACATGGAACGCAGGAACATACCCGTACACACTGTTAGAAATGCAACAACTGGGGCGCACTTACAACAGCAGGCGCCGGTGGTGCACCAGTACAGCCCACATGTACTCAGGGTGCTGCTGGGAGCACAAGAAGTTCTTGAACAGCGGCGAAGGAGCAATAAATCAGCGGCCCACAGCGATCCCATTGCCCGGGCAACAAAATCCAAAATTGTGTCTGTCTACAGAAAAATGGCCATAGAAAACCCCAACCCCAACACACTCACTGGCCCACATCTTCCCAAGCGATGTGCCTTCTTTGTCGGGAATGTTAGTCCTGGAAGTAAGGCACAGTCCATTGTAACCTGGTGCACTGATAGGGGCGTTGATGTATACGCATGCACAATTGCCGAAACCCAATACTTTGGTACCTGCTATGCACGCGTTTCTGTCGCGGAAGAGTTTGAGCAAGCGCTGCTTGACAAGGAATTCTGGCCTGGCACCATTGCGCACACCGTCCGCAAATGGCACTATGCCGACTCCGCAAACAAGTGATGGGTCCTTGGTCACCTAGCCAACAGCTAAATCCTCTTGCCCAACCCTTTGTGCCCCACGCAAGTTCATCACACCCTTCCCCTCATTGCGTTACATATTCTTCTATATCTATTGGTCATATTCCACTTGCACCACCATTCCTTCCTGATTCTGGACGACAAACTACTAAAACTCCTAATCAACCTGCCCAATTACCTTCATCCTTCTCAGTGCTCTCACTTAACTGCCGCTCCATAGTAAATAAGTTAGCTGAGCTTAGTCAAGTCTGTGAGCAGTATTCTCCAGACATAATCTGCCTATGTGAAACGTGGCTGACAGCTGCCATAGACGTCTCAATTCCAGGCTACACGTCATACCGTCTGGACTGCCCACCTACGACCAGCTCTGATAACCTGCTAGCAAGAGGCTATGGCGGTGTTGCTACTCTTGTAGCTGACAGGTCGTTCATGTCCATCAAGCGCCGCTACGACCTTGAGCGTTGTGGACTGGAGACGGTTTGGCTCGAATGGCGGCCAGTGATCCTTCCCTCACTCCCCCTCATCATCTGCTCTATTTACAGACCCCCTGGAGACAGCATCTCCCAAGTCCAGGCATTTAGTGACCTCCTAGAGGACTTTCTGTCCAACATTAGCCTCCCCAATTCTGCGATTGTACTTGCAGGAGATTTGAATGCTCGCCACTCTGACTGGTCCCCTAGAGACACCACGAATCATGCTGGAAGGGAGTTCCGCAACCTCTTCTCTTGTTTTGGCCTTGAGCAAATGGTGACATTCCCCACACACTTTACCCCCCATGGCTCAACATCGTGTATTGACGTTGTGCTCACGGATCATACTCACCTACTACTCTCTGTTACATCTCTTGCTCCTCTTGGTGCATCTGACCACGCACAGATCCTCAGTCACTTCATACTGCCTACTGATGCTGTTTATCGTGAGGAACCTGCTGCAAACGGACATCCCGCTGCTGCACCCCAATACCACTTCAGGAATGTTCCTGGAAAGCCGGAATATGACTTTAAATCCGTGCCATCTTCCGTCTGGGATAGTGTGAATGCAGAGCTCGCTGACATTGACTGGAGCTGGCATCTGCGTGCCAGCAACGTCAATGATGCGCTTTCGCACTTTTCTTCCATTCTCAACAGTGCCCTTGAGAAGCACCTCTGGCCATTCGGAAAGCAGCCGTATTCTCACCGCTGCCCACGGCCCAGTCAGCCACCCTGGGTTGATGCCCATCTCCGCACAGCAATCAAGTGGAAATATGATCTCTATAGCATGTTTAAGAAGTACCCAACACAACAAAACAAACAAGCATACCAACAGCAGCGAAATATAGTGAAAACCCTGACGTGGACAAAGTACAGAGCCGAGTAATATCCGCTCTGTGCAAACTACTTTGCAGGGTGGACACCGTCCATCGCTTCATCAGTTTGTGAGACAAGCAAGAATTCGAAACGTATCACGGGAAATTCCGTCACTCACCACAGGGACTCAGCAGGCGGCTGACCCTTTGGCCAAAGCTACGGCATTAAACGCCCAGTTTGCCTCTGTGACTCGCCCAGATGACCCGTTGCTCTCTATTCCCCCTATTCTCACCCCCTCGGAGCCCTCAGCTTGTTTCACGTCCGTCATCACCACAACTGCCACTGTCCGGCGTCATCTGAAGAAGCTTCCGACGTGCAAGGCATCTGGCCCCGACTGCATCCCCAACCGGGTCCTCAAGGCCCTGGCACTATCCATAGCATTCCCTTTGTGCCATATTTTCAACATGTCATTTACCACGGGCATATTCCCTTGCGCATGGAAAACAGCGAAAGTCATACCTGTATACAAGAAAGGTTCCCGCCACGAACCTGCAAACTACCGCCCCATCTCTCTTCTTCCCTGCGTGTCCAAAGTATGTGAACGCATCTTTTATGATCACTTATACAGACATATTTCGCCGTTTCTGAGTCCCGCACAATCTGGGTTTCGTAAAGACGACTCCACCTCCCTTCAACTGACCTGCATCGTGCAGCAGGTGTGCCAACATAGGGATAACAGAGCGCTTGCTGGTATTTGCTTCTTTGACTTGGCCAAGGCGTTTGATACCGTCTGGCATCGAGGACTTTTGGCCAAGCTCGAGCATGCATTCAGGGTACGTAAGCAACCACTCTCCTGGCTGAAATCATATCTCTCTGGGCGTTATCAGTACGTAACTGTGCTTGGCGTATCCTCGGTTGCAGAGCCAGTATTATCAGGCGTTCCTCAACGATCAATTCTTGGTCCCCTACTATTTATAATTTACGTAAACGATTTACCTGCAGTCTTCCCTGGAACGTCTCTGTTTGATGACGACACGACCTTTATCACCTCATCAGCTTCCCTCACTGGCCTGAAAAACAACTTGCGTGCTGGCATTCAGGAAGTTCTTTCCTGGATGTCGTCCTGGAGATTGTCCCCAAATTTATCAAAAACAACGATCATGCTCTTCCCGCCCCAGCCAGAGTTCACAACCCTCATCCATGCCAACTTTCCAAATCCAATTGACATAGTGTCTTCTCACAAACACCTTGGCATTGTGATTGACTCTGCACTCTCTTGGGTACCCCACATCGAATATATCTGTAAAAAATCAAGTAAATCCTTAGGAATTCTCTCCCCCCACTGCTCCTACCTCCCACTTTCTTGCAAGCTTCAGTATTGTTTAGCCTACCTTCGCCCAATATTTGATAATGCCGATACGTCTTGGGTTGGATTATCCTCTTCTGCTGCTGCAAAGCTTGAAATACACCACAAGAAAATCCTTAAAATTCTCCTCCGTCAATCCCACATGCTCTCATCATCCGCCCTTTATAAAATCGCACATACAACCCGGTTATCACATGGACGCAGTGCACACCTGGCTTCTCTTGTCCATTCTATTAAGCTAGAGTTGTGCCCACCTCATCTCATGTGTTTTAATTGGTTCTCTTCTCTAAGAACTAGAAACTCGCTCTTACTCCCTAAGTGTAACTCATCCACTCTTTTGCGCTCCCCTCTCTTTATTGCTTTTTCTGATTGGCTCACTCTACCCCCCACTACTTATCTAATTTTGGAATACATATCACAACCAGTGCACGACGGCCCAATAAGCTGATATTGACAAACCATGGACAGCGCTGTTCAAATCTTTTTTTCCATAAATACAGCACCCTCTGGAATTGTCTGCCCCCTAAGATCACCTCCTTAACCAGTTTAAGCGAATTTAAGCAAGAACTGCACAAACAGTTTTACGAGCATTGGTTTCACTGTAGTGGAATTCCGTTGAATATGTAGCGTCACATCATATTCTGTAGAAGCTTATCTCTGGCACATTTTTCATCATTTATATGTATTATCCCAGTTCTGCAAGCTTACAATCATATGCTCAAGCGCAGAGCTCTGCCCTAGACTATGCCTTTTTCTCTTTCTTTGCTCACCTATCGCTCATTACTTTTTTTACAGATTTCGTATTATGGAAAGTTTGGAAACCCCTCGATAGGCGAAAGCCTTTGGGGAATCCTTAAACAATAAAAAATTACAAAAAAAATTAACCAGAGAAGTTACGGATCTGACCTCACTCCGCCTGTTTAAGATCCGTGCCGCCCCTTATTTACTACGACATAAATTGCTCATTATCCACATGTCCTTTGCGTCTCTGTGTTTTTCACGGTTTTTATTTGACATTATCTTTCTTTACGGAGTTGTTGTTGCTGTTCATTTTGCTACTCTTTCTTTTTCCCTCCCCTTCCTTATATTTATCGCCGTTGTTGGCAATCACCCACTCTCTTCACATTGGCCGGTGTTTCCACCGAGTCTTGAGATGTTGCAATAAATATAATATAAACTAAAGCCGTACCAGAGATAGGCGTGTCGCGCATCATCGAAGCGAACTGAAGGGAATCACCACCACCCTGGAGGAGGTCAGAAAACTCCTTTCCGCTCTTGATTTCCGGAAGTCGGCTGTGTACCATGACATCCCGACGAAATTGCTTGAGATCACTGGAGAGGAAATATTGTGCTCCCTCGCAACGCTTTTCAATGAGTCCTTCTCGCGAGGCGAGCAGCAACAGGACTGGGGCGACGCCACTATCAGTCCTCTACACAAGAAAGCCTCTTGTGCAGAGATAACCAATTTACGGCCAAACTCGCTCCTGAGCGTTGTCAGCAAGGTTCAGGAGAGAATTGTTCACCAACGCCCACATTGAGCCCCACCTACCGGCCGACTCATCTGGTTTTCGATCTGAAATACAGCTCTCCCGCCTTGTGCATTAGATTTCCGCCAGCCGAGATGCCCGTCACATAGTGTCAGCATGCGTCTTTGACTTATCAAAGGCCTTTGACGGAGTTTGGCATGCTGGCCTCCTGGCCAAACTCAAGCACCTTGGTGTCCATGGCATTGCCCATAGCTGGCTCACAAGCTACCTGACTCGCCGCCGACAACGCGTCAAGGTTGGCTCCGCCTTTTCATCATGGAAATCCATTCCAGCTGGAGTATCCAAGGCTCTGTCTGGGGCACCTTCCTATCCTGGTGTACACGATCGACCTACCCCCAGCATGTACAAACTCGCACTCCAAATGCACCCAGTTTGCCGATGACACGGCATTCATCGCGACGCATTACACGAGGAATTTATCCGCTGCATTCCTCCAACGTGCAGGACACGCAGCAGGACGATGGTTGAAGGATTGGCATCTCCTCGTCAACACCACTTAAACCGTCGTCCTTTCCATTCAAAACCAACACATCACGCTCCAATCGACTCTGCTGCAGGAGGTCCAATAACATAGGCACCTTGGCGTTACACTCCAAGACGATATGCGATGGACCCAACACATCATATAAATTACCAACAAAGCCAATAAAACTACTACACCAACTCCACAAGACACGTGGCACAATGAACGCTTCCAGCCTATTATTTATATACACGACCTACATCCGACCCGTTCTCGAATATGGCAGCCTTGGTGTTTGTACTCAGTGCGCAGCATGTGGGTATGTGACACTTTGTGATGTCAAACCTGCATGGACACGATCCATACAGTTCTCCATTCTACAAGAGACTGCGCTTGTATCAGAGATAATTATGTTATTTCTCAATAAGGATTCTGCTATATCTGGTTTCTACAGCAGAAAGGGTGGTTGGCAATGGGAAGCCAACTCTGAACTTCATTAGCCGCCATCAACATGGACAGCTTCAAAATCGACACAGCATCTACTGAGACGTTTTCGTTCGCTACACGGATGACACTGTAACTGCTGAGAAAATACCAGAGGAAACTGAATCCTTATTGTTAAAGGTTAACATTAAACGCCCAACAATCAACTTCACACTTCCGTAATCGTACGAAGATCGTGTCTTGTACATGTAGCTGTAGTTTCGTGTCGTGTTCTACTCCCTGGTCATATCTATCAAAGCACTCAGAAAGAAAAGAGAAAGCCAGAGACGTTCAGGATGCGTGAATCTCCAATAGCCAAAATAATAGACAATAAACAACAAATTCTTAGTTTGAAAAGACACATGCCACCTATCGTGACGGTAGGTACCTCCTCCCGTACCTTCTATAACCTTATCCAAGTTGGCCTGCATGCACTCTCGTACTCACCTTTTGTCTCCGCTCCGTTGGCCTGGGTAGCAAGTAAATCGGCTCTTGTTTGGAATTATTTACCAGACGACCTGAAGTCCTGCACTACTATCTCAGATTTCCGCGTCAAATTGGCTATTTGGGTTGATTTGCTTTCAAGCAATGTGCATAATCAGTAAATTGATGTTGCTGTTTTATTTTGTTGTTTTTTTGGTTTCCCGTTCTCGGGACCTTCTATTCGATACTCTTTGTAGTTGTACTTCTGTACTGTTGAGCTATCCGAATTCAAATGAAAACAAAAAAAGAAAAGAAAAAGCTAGCTACTTCCGCGCCCATAATTGCCATAGCTACCCAGGCCATTTATCTTGCCGTTCACACTTGATCTCTACCTCTTGTCTCTCTCTTCCATAATTTTGTCGTTTCGTTCGTCTTTGTCTCAGTCTCTTCGTCTCCCCAATAAAATGTTGTTCGACCTAACCTGTTCCCGTTGTCCGTTGTAATGTCTTGAGAAGATGTCGTCGTCTTTTTCGTACTCAACAGTTATGTAAAGAGGTCAACGCGGGCTCGCAGCTCATGCGATAACATTAGGGACCTTTAGCACCACGTTGTTCACTACGTAAGCCTGACGTAGGCCCTTGTCCGGGTTCGGGGTCACGTCGCGACGTCGGATGTACGTTCATCAGGCAACGTTTTCGACGTAGAAAAGGCCTTTTGTACGTTGTGGCAGGACCTAGGAATTTGCCTTTGCACCAAGAGGGCAAGAGTTCAAATAACGTCGATGTGTTTATGTTGTAGCAAGAGTTCATTTTAGTTATGAACTCTTGGTTGTAGTTTTTGTTTTGTAACCCACGAGGTACGATCGATTGAGAGGCACTAGGCGTAATTTTATTCTTTGCTATCTTTGTTTTGTGTTTCCGGTATCCTCTTCTCCGAGCAAAATTTGTTTCGGTATGGCTGCGGAGGACACGCAGACTAAGGCTGTGTGCCAGAAATTTCGTTTTGGAACCAAGGAGGACATCAATCTGTTGAAAGAAGCAGTGGCAGCGTCGAGCGAAAAGCCCTTCTCTCGTGGCTCGCCTGCCTGGAACACTGTACTCCTGAATTTGACAACCAACTACGACGCCAAATGGAAACCGGTAGTTTCGTCCATCACGCATGTCATGTACAGCTCCAAATCTCGAGCATCCTGAAATCTGGCAGCCATCAACAATCATCGACTGCCCAGAAACGCTGTGTTTGCAACTTACTAGGTAAACTGCATAAGGTGCTCTACACGCGCTCTCTCTCTTTCTCGTTCTCTCTCCTTGAAGGAAATCAACTAATTTTCGAAGTACATGTATATGTACAGTAGTTTACTAAAAAAGTCTTTTCTTCAAGTCTTTCCTTCCACATTTCCCGCGAGGAACTTTGAAATCACGCGCGCCATTCTGCTCTGTTCCTGTGGCAACGACGTCGATCCATAATCACGTCTCGCTAAAGGCTAGCCAAGTATGCAAAACACGTATCGCGCACCCCGATCGACGTGATCAAGTACGTCAAAAGGCCTACGTTGTAACGTGGTGCTAAAGGTCCCTATTGATCGACACTGACGGATGGTACTGTTGTTCTACAACTTACTGGCTATCAGCTCTAGCGCATCTTGGATACGCACCCCAACAGCCTGCCAGCTTGGAAGGTTCTAAGGTACATCTATTATGATAACATAGGAGGGGAAGGTGTTGTTAGTGGATACTATAGCGTAACTTGTAGTTCCTTGGTCCCTTTTTCTATTCCATCAATTTATTCTTGGCTCTGAATCCGAGTCAATCCTAACACTACCGGTACCACAGTGCATGCATGCCTCTCCATGCATCCGCTAATTTCTATTACACTGGACAGCTTCGCAGTTTTAGCCCAAATCACAACTTCTCTTAACCTGAAATCCTTACCCTATCTAAGATGATTTGCTACATTTGTCACCTTTTTTTTCTTCCTGACACACCAACACCTATTTCCAGTCCGCACTTATCTCCTTTTGATCGGTTATCCTGGCCTCTTTGTAGTTGTACATTGTACTGTTGAGCCAGTGAAGTAAAATAAATTCAATGCAATACAATACAGTACAGTCTGATCATTTCCTTTTTCTCACCTGCATCGACCCGCAACACTTACCCTGCCAACTCCTCGCGGCACCACTGACTGTTAGATATGTCCACCTTCACAGTTTCACCTTTTCTCAGCACCATCAACTGCCTATTTCCTCAAGCCACTACAAAGAATTCTGCATATTCACTGCAACTAGTGTTCAGAACCTCTTGATTCTGGTTATATTCCGACTTCGGTCCGTAGTCTCTGCCATGGACAATAGCAGTGCAGGCAGGAATAGCCATCCTTCCTTTGATCAACCCAGTCAGAGTGATGGAGCAGCAAGCAGCTACACTCACAACGCTTCGGTTCAACAGGACCAATCACACAGCTCAGAAACAGGACGACAACGTCTCCAGCCACATCATATTCCAAGTTTACCTGGAATGCCACAAAGTCGTCATGAGCTCAGGGAGCCACTACCACAAAGCACCTTACTTGGTCAGCTACCGTCACTGAAAGAACCTGATAACTCAGCGACACCATTTCCCTTCCGCCCACTCCTTGAGCCCAACCTACCCAACAGCTTGGGTGATGCAACAATCTCGCCGTCATCGTCACAAGTCTCTACCGGCACGGGATGCATTGCAAATACAGGATTACCTCATGATGTGTTTGCCTCTTCGAGTGGAAGTAATGTGTTGCTATCACCATCACCAGCAAGAGACCCGCAACGAGAACAACAACATCTCCATACGCCGCAACTCCGGAGCTCACCGGAAATGCTACCAAATCAACACGACCTCAACGAGCCACTACCACAGAGTAACTTACTTGGACTGCAGCTGTCGACTAAAGAACCTGCAAAATCTGCCAAAGCCAAACTAGTCTGCCCGGAATGCAAAAGGAGTTGCTCATATCCGTCGGACCTGAAAAGACACATGAGAGTGCACACCGGTGAAAAGCCATATCGTTGCACAGATTGTGGACAAGCCTTCTCGCGGAAGAGTGATCTAACTGTACACATCCGAAAACACGCTGGGGAGAAGCCATAATATCATTGCGACAGATGCAAAAAACGTTTTTCTGACCCATCAGTACTAACCGTCCACAAGAGAACACACACAGGTGAGAAACCGTATAAGTGTACAATCCCGGGCTGTGAACAGGCATTCTCACAGTCCTCCAGCCGCAACCTGCATGTGCTTCGCCACAAGGCGAATGTCAAGAAGCAAACCCAACCTGCCAGTGGATGCAACTAAACAGGCACTGCTCTATTGGACCAGCATCTCCAGTTGAAACACGACAATGTCGGTAGGAGCACCAAATCAGAAGATAACAGCGCCAGGAAATGATGTTATAGGGTGTACGTTTTTGGAAACATGATTTCTGTGTTGGCGTGCAATGTGTGGAATTTGAGCAATAGAATGATCTGACAAGTGTGTGTGTGTGTGTACAAGTAGTATCCTGGACTAAACTGCATTTGCTGCTGCACCCATCCTAACACCCTCCGCTATCAACACCCTCACGTCTTTGATATATATATTATTGCAAAACAGTATATGTACAGGGTACTATATTGGTTTTTGGAATGTTCGATTTAATTCTCCCTGTCTCCTGCCTCGCGTTTAGTTTTTAGTCGCATTCTTGGTTTGCCGAGTTTTGCTACAATGTTACCTTGTTGGTTTGTGGCTTTTCTCTTTTGCTGTGTTTCCTGTTGCTACATGTTGCTGTTGTGTATGTGGAACGTTTTGGTCGTTTATTCCATGTACTCGTTTTGGATTTGTGAATTCAAAAAGGTAAACAAACAAAGAAACAGGGAAAAGTTTGATGCTCCCTACATGGGAGCTCGCGGTTTTCCTGCGGACTTGAATTCTCACTACAAACAAACAACATCAAAATTTATTTGTGGAATGTCGTCAAAGGGGGCAGGTGTTGTAGAACGATGTATTTCCTATCTAAACAGTCGACGAGGAGACAATAGTCGTAAAATGGCAATAAATAAGATAAATTGTGCACTCATAACAACAGCAAAAATGAAGAAAGTCAAGTTCCATAACGTTTTCTTGTGACTGTCATCAGTGGAACGCCGTCACATAAAAATGTAATAACTAAAACACACACTTATATACATGTAGCTAATATGGTTTCAGGTAGAAATACAGCAGCTAACAAGTACAAAAAGCGAAGTTTGCACCCTTGCAATGTGTGAATATAGTGTATGTGAGAAAGGTAGTGGCAGATGAATGTGATACTGTGTGAATGAATGTAATGGTGCGTGTGTATTACTTGAAGAGTGTGAGTGATACAACGTTTTCTTTCTGTTTACATAGCACAGGGTCACGAGTACGAATATACACAGCTTCCAACACCTGCAATTGCTTGAAGAAACGTGCGCAACGAATAACACTAAACCAGGAATCGTCAAACACCTTACGACATTCTGGACTGGACACCAAATGCTTGTACACTGCAGACTTCCTCTTGTCAACATCAAACTCCTCCTCATCACTACTCTCATCCTCCACCTCCATTCCAATGCCGCCGTCCATCCCATCGCACTCGTATTCGTCGTCATCAGTCTCCATCTCCTCGCGACACCGCTTCCCTCTCCTTGATTCGTTCTGTGCCGTGCCTGTGCTTCCTCCTGCGTCTCCTTGCCTTGTGTTCTCCACTTGTCTCAGTCGTGCCTCTGCTAGTCTCTTGCTTCTCCTCGGTTCTGCTCTGTTTTCAAGTTGTTCCCCTTCCGCTCTTACCGTTGTAGCAACATGGTTTGTCGAGGAGCGACCGTCCGGCGGCCTCCCTTGCCGTGGTCCGGTTTCCGAGGGGGGAACCAGATTAGTCTGCTCGTTCTCCATGGAAGTAGTCGGTGCTTCTGTTTCCGAATTGTGAGCCGTGCTAGGTGTAGAAATAGGCAGCGGATGTTTTCGTGGTCTCCCACGCTTCGGCCTGCTTAACCTGGCAGCCTGGGACAACAATGATAATGGGACGTGCTGCTTGATGCGTTCGGACAAGTGTTGAAGCGTCCTGCCAACATACCGACTACCACATTGTCGGCATTCAAATTGATAAATGAGATGGCTCAAATGGTGGGTTGGCAGGACGTCCTTCAACACTGTGAACGAACGCACCGTTGTAAAGACAGTAACTACATTCACTGCATAGTATGTCTTTTGCACGATCGATTTCACTGCACGACTGACTTTTGTTGATTCAGAGCCTTTCCAAGGCAGGCATAAGAACACCCGACACGGTGTTGGCCCGATTTTGTGTTCCTTCCGCGGCTCTTTGCTCGTGAGCAGTTTTGCTAAGAGTGATGATGGATATCCATTTTTCAGGAAAACTGAGCGCAGGAAATCGAGTTCAGGTTGTAATTTACTGTCAGAGCAAATGCGTCTTGCCCTATCCACCAAGTTCCGGACTAAATTGATCTTGTACTGGGCCGAGCAATATGAGTCATACATTATATATTGTCCTGTAAACGTAGGCTTACGATAAACCGATGTGACAACACCATCACACGTCCTTTCGACTAAGACATCCAAAAACGACAATTTTCTGGATTCTTCGTGTTCACATGTGAAGCGCAGCGCAGGATGGACATCATTCAATTCAGTTAGAAAGGCTTCACTGTCACGTCTTGATTCGAAATAGCTACATGTATATAAGTGTGTGTTTTAGTTATTACATTTTTATGTGTGTGTTTTAGTTATTACATTTTTATGTGACGGCGTTCCACTGATGACAGTCACAAGAAAACGTTATGGAACTTGACTTTCTTCATTTTTGCTGTTGTTATGAGTGCACAATTTATCTTATTTATTGCCATATTTCCTATCTCTATGATTATATTTCTCAAACTGCCAGCAATGGTCTAACACTGAGGAAGACAACATATCCAGTCGCCACATATTTCAAGGTTACTTGCCATACCACCAAGACGACAAGTACAAGTGGCGAGCACAAAGTTGCGAAAGTTCGTGCAAAATTTATCACTTCATGATGTAGAGCAAAGGTTTGCACGCATTCTCGTTTTTTAAGAACCTCTCTAATCTAACCCAGCGTCATGTCGAGAGTAATACCTCAACTCTTCAGGTAGAAAACAGCACAGATTGGCAGATAACCATGCCCGTGAGTGCTGACATACCCTAAAACAGGAGATGCGTTCAGCGATAACTATGGCAAGAAGCAAGCGAACGACACCTCGAAGAGTTTGTTTATCATGATGGCTACCCCCCCCCCCCCCCCTCCCCAAATGACAAGCTACACAATGCTGCATGCACAAACGCATTGCACACGTGAATCTCTATTCTACTTTCAATCACAGCCTTTCAATTTTCGCCTAGATTACCACTTCTCACCCGCCTTCAGCTGATGGCAGACTAATACAGCACACCATCACACTGACTCACATATCCTATCGAGCATGACTTGCCACATTCGCAACGTCTATCTTCCACGCACACCGACACCTTTGGTTAGACTACACACCTACAGTGCATTTCAAAACTATAGACGCGTAGGGTTTTGCTGGAACGTTTTGAGAATAGTTTTCGGAATATTGCTCAGGATCGCTCCACAATTACTCTCATATAGTTTCTAAAGGATTGGATAACAGACGCCCAATTTCTCTCGGAACGTCTACTTCGATACTTGATGACCCAGGGTGTAATTTGTAAAGGTCAATTCGCATATGTACGCAACAAGTCTGTAACGGACCAACTTATCTTGCTAACCCAATCAATGGCTGTAAATATTGATAGTGGCACTAATTTTGACCTGATATCTCTAGATTTCAGGAAAGCTTTCGACCGGGTCGACCACTCTGTACTCCTAAAGAAATTCGGTAAGATTGCTACAGCTTCATCAGTAAAATGGCTGAAGAGCTTCTTAGGGGATCGACAAATTGAAGTGAAGGTACATAGCACTAAATCGAAGAAGCGGAGCATCAACTGCGGAGTGCCTCAAGGTTCCCACCTTTCACCACTCCTATTCCTACTCTATATAAATGACCTGCCCAACGCTATGCAACATTGCACGCAATATCTATTTGCAGATGATGTCACCCTCCTACTGGCTTACAAACCTGAAGACACCCTCGCCAGTAGAGCGAACATGCAGTCTGATCTCGATGCATGTCAAACATGGGGCAAGAACAATGGAGGTGAATTCTCAGCAAGCAAGACATCCGTGCTGTGCCATAGAGCTATCAATGATACACCACCTGCAGGAATCCAATACCAAATGTACAATGAGCCATTAACGGTGGTTTCTGAACTGCAACATCTTGGCATCACCTTGACCGACAACCTGGATTTCCGCAAACATGTCGCCTCAATAACTTCGAAGTTCAGATATCGAGTGCACCTACTGTCAATTATGTCCCAGCAACTTACGCCTTCGGCAATGATCATACTGTACAAAGGGTTTGTAAGACCTGTGATCGAATATACCTGTACGGTGTGGTCGTTTGGATCTAATAAGAAACCCATGACCACTCTTGATCAATTACAGGCAAGGTTTGCTAGAGCTCTACTGAAAAAGAAAAAAATTGCATTTGATTACACTTCTTCCAAATCTGTCTTAAATTCTAAATGCTCCCTAGAGTCACTAGCCTATCGTCGTCAAATCATCAGTCTCACTACTTTTCACAGATATGTTTTCCATCATCGTGATTACCTTGCTGATTTCCATTTCAAGATTACGAATAGTGAGCGACGACCAAATAAAATCATTCTTCCCAAATTTAAATCATTGTCTAAGTCTCTCTTCATGTTCCGAACTGCTATTCTATGGAACTGTTTACCCCCCAGTCTAACATCGGAAGCCTCGCTCTATAAGTTCAAAGCTGCCCTCAGGAAATTTACAGCTGACTATGCTTATGCAATCAACGGAATTCCGCCACCTTGCAGTTGATTTTCCCCATTTCTCTCCTCATCAATCCCTACTTCTCTTTGTACATACATCTACATCTACTGTTCTTTCAATCAAATGAACCCCTCGATAGGCACATTGCCTTTGGGTCATTTCATAATAATAATAAATAACATCGTATCTCATCACCATCAACTGCCTATTAACTCGTACCACCACCCAGATTCATGCCTATTCACTGCAACCGTTGTTCAGAACCTCTCCATTTTGTTTCTGTGCCGACTTGTGAGTTTTAGTCTTTGCCATGGACAATACCAACGCAAGCAGGATGAGCCAGTTTACCTTTGATCACTTCAGTCAGAGTGGTGTAGCGTCAAACCCCTACGCTCACGACGCTTTGGTTCCACAAGACCAATCACGCAGCGCATCAACACCATTCTCCTACCTACAAAATTTGGCGGCACCAAATCTTCAGATTCAGGATCACCAGCACTATGGCAACTTGTTTGATGGAGTAATTTTTCCCTCCTTGCCAGAAGTCTCTACGGGCATGGGCTCCAATGTGAACACACGACTCGTACATCATGATGCGTTTGCGCCTTTGGGTGATAGTAAGTTGATGGCAGCACCAGCGCCAGCAATGGCCTTACAGCCAAGACGACTGCATCTCCAGCCGCCAAATAATCCCGGCTTACTTGACTTGCTACAAGGTCCACATGACCTCAGCCAGTCACTACCACAGAGTAACGTATTCGGAAAGCAGTCGTCAATGAAAGAACCTGAAACCCCAGCGACAATATTGTCCTTCCACCAAGGTCAGACGGCACCGAACCTTCCGCATAGCCTAATGCCGGATAACCAGCATAATTTCAACAGCTTGAGTGATGCAGCACTCTTTCCGTTCCCGCCACAAGTTTCTAAAGGCGTCAGCTCATTTGGAAATATAGGATTCCCTCATGATGTGTTTGCGCCTACTGGTGATATGAATGCGATGGTCGTGTCAAGGCAAGGACGACAATATATTCCAAGTTTACCGGAAATGCCACCAAGTGGTCGTCACGACCTCAGTGAGCCACTTCCACAGAGCACCTTACTCGGGCAGCAGCCGTCAATGAAAGAACCTGATTACTCAGCGACACCATTCTCCTTATACGCAGGTCCGGCGGAACCACTCATTCAGCCTAACCTACTCAACAGCTTGAGTGATGCAGCAATCTTTCCCTACCTGCCAAAGGTCTCTACCGCTATGCGCTCCGATGTAAATACAGGATTAAATCAGGATGTGTTTGCGAAATCGCGTGGTAGTGATGTGTTGCTATCACCATCACTAGCAAGAGGCCTACAACAGCAACAACCACAACAACAACATCACAAGCCACCACATATTCCCAGGCTGCAGGTAATGCCACCGCATCACCATGATCTCAGCGAGCCACTACCACCGAGTAACGTACTTGGACAGCAGCCGTCGACTAATGAACCTGAAAAAATTGCCAAAGCCAAACGAGTCTGCCCGGAATGCAAAAGGAGTTTCTCGTATCCGTCGCAGCTCAAAATACACATGACAGTGCACACTGGCAAGAAGCCATATCGTTGCACAGAGTGTGGACAAGACTTCTCGCAGAAGCGTTATCTAACTGTGCACATCCGAAAACACACCGGGAAGAAGCCACATCATTGTGACAGATGCAACTCACGTTTTTATGACCAATCAGCACTATGCAAACACACGAGAACGCATACAGGCGAGAAACCATACAAGTGCACTATGCCTTCGTGATCTCGGCACCTATGCCCGCGACAGAAAACAATGGAGTAACATCTGCTCAGCCATTTAGTCTAGTACTGCTCTTCTTAAATTTGACCTTATTACAAGACTTCTTTTCTTTTTCATTTCGTTCTCCCACTCTCACACACACATGCTCGCGGTTAATTCTGCCGTCGTGAGTCCCATTCGGGACGGATACGAGAATAATAATAATAATAATAATAATGCCGGGCTGTGAACAGGCATTCTCACAATCCGGCCATCGCAACCGCCATGTGCGTAGCCACAAGGCGAATATTGAGAAGCAAACCAAACCTGCCAGTGGATGCAACTAACAGACAGTGCACTATTGCTCCCGCATCACCAGTTCAAAAACAACAATGTCGGCAGGAGCAGCAAATAAGAAGATACCAGCGACAGAAGTTTCAGTTTACGTGAGATTAATTCCAATTTTGGGCAGGGGCATGCTTTTCACACCGGGGCGCACTGTGCCGAATATGAGCAATAGAAGAATCTGACATGTGTGCGTGTGTGTGTGTGTGCCTTCAGTACTACTATTAATTTTGGGTATGTACGTTTCATACACTCAACTCCCAAAATATGGTGCCACACCCAGACCGCCATACATGCACGTGTATTCGTACTTGCCTAAAAATGCGTTTGCCGGTGCAGACATCCCTCCACCCTCCGCGATCAAAAACCCTCACTTCTTTGATTTATTTGATACAAAATAGCATAGAGTTTTGGCTTGTTTTGGTACAATGTCAGCTGGCTCGTTTGTGGTTTTTCTCTTTTGCTGTGGTTCCTTTTGCTACATGTGACTGTTGTCCATGTGGATTGTGGTGTTCGTTTGTTCCGTGTCCTGATTTTTTAGAATGTTATCAAGGGGGCAGGTGATGTAGAACGATGTGTTGTTTTTCTGCATGATGACATTCACCAAACTGTCTATTGCCTCGCATAGATGCGTTATATGAGCATTCGTGATTTTTGAGTCTTCAGTTTTGTCTTTTTCAGTCTTTTTGTTCCTTCCAGTGGAGTTATTGTCCCTGGTTTCCCGTCATGTCCTTTGTTCAAATACGTTAATGCAAACAAACGAGTGCTTGTCTCCTGTGTCCTGCGCCCCTGGGTACGAATGGCCGTGATACCGTTACAATATGTATCGGTACTCTACGAAGTACTGCATGTCGAAACAGCAATGGGGATGCAGCAGTGCGAATATCAGACGGATTTCTATTGTATCTGTCTTCAGCCAAATAAGAAAGATAAAACAGACCGTAGCGTGAATGAAAAATGCAGGGTAGAACTAAGCTATATGGAGAGTGAATGCAATCTCGACATTGTAAGGTATTAGGTACTGAAGAGCGGTGTACAAAGAGGTCGCAAAAAAGGACACCATCGACATTGGTAGCGGTTCCAAATCTCCCGATCAGCCACAAGATCTCCCGATTTTTTGATGTTTTTGAAACCTCTCCCGATCTCCCGCCTAACAACAAAAACCTCCGTTTTCTTTGCTACCAATTTTTCGTCAACTTCATAAACCTCAAACAAAGACACCAGCATAGGGTAAATATCAAGAAAAAACACGCACACATGCACTAGAAGCAGCTCTGGTGCTGCCATCAAATTACTATCACCCGGAGGCGCCAACACATCTTGTTGTACGAGTTCTGTATTTACAATCGAGTCAATGCCGGTAGAGACTTGTGGCAAGGACGGAAAGGGTGGTGTGTCATGCAGGCTGCTAGTATAGCCCGGGTGATTCCGCACCAAATAGTTAGGCTGAAGGATTGGTGCTAGGCCCCAGCGGATATTGCTAACATTATACCTAGCATATTTAGCACATTCTGGAAACTAGCATTACGCTAGCACCGTACGTTTTGCAGAAAACTAACTAAGGCCACCCCGTTTTGTTTCTATGTTTCGCGTCACCTTATTCGATGAAATCAATGAGGGAGGGCGAAAAAAATAAAAAAGCCATCCGAAAAAAAAACACAGTGTACGTGCATTGCATGCATTTGTGTACAGTGAAGCGACGCGGCACTGTTCATGTACATGTACATGAATACAAGGTCATGAGTGTATGTATCCCCTATGCCATGCAAGTAAGTTGTGGTCCAAACACAGGCGCTAGGTTGCATGATGATTGTGTGACTTGCGGCCCAGCTTATTACACACATGTACATGTCCATGTGTGTGAGCCGAGTACAATCATGCGATAATTAGAACAAATATATAAATTTTGATGCCAAAATCCAAAATCAAAATCCGTTGATCCCCGAGCTGCAGAGAGTGCTCAGAAGATCGTGGCTGCTGTGCGTCGCCAAACGGCCGTGAACCTATGGAGGAGCACCATGTCAGTGATCGAGTGGTTCAAGGAGATACCCCACAAACAGCGCCACACGTTCCTATGCTTTGACGTGGTAGAATTCTACCCGTCAATTGATGAGCAGCTCCTCCGTCAGGCCTTATCGTTCGCGGAGCAATTCATCACGATCGAGCCGCGTGAAATGGACATCATCTTTCACGCCCGGAAATCGCTCTTATTCCACGATGGCCGCCCCTGGATGAAGGACAAGGGCGACATGTTTGACGTACCAATGGGAAGTTACGATGGCGCCGAGACGTGCGAACTTGTGGGAGCCTTTCTTCTCAACCAGCTCTCAAGCCTCGTCGGTAGATCCGCTATCGGCCTCTACGGAGACGATGGACTGGCCGCCCTCAAGGACACCAGCCCACAGGCTGCAGACCGCCTCAGAAAAAAGCTGACGGAAATATTCAAGCGCTTCGACCTAAAAATTACCATCGAAGCGAACTTGAAGGTGGTGGATTTCCTGGATGTCACCATGAACCTGGACACCGGGAAATTTCAACCCTTCTGAAAGCCCAATGACAACCCGCTCTACGTCAGCAAGCCGTCCAACCACCCACCTGGCATCACCAACAACATCCCTGCTGCTGTCAACAAGCGCCTTTCCGCTATATCGAGCGACGGGGAGGCATTCAACCATGCAGCCCCCGTGTACCAGACCGCATTAAAGGCCAGTGGATACACCGAAGTGCTGAGCTTTCAGCCCGAGGCACATGAGCACAGGGGCAGGAAGAACCGCAGCCGGAAGGTCATATGGTTCAACCCTCCCTACTCCAAAAACGTTAGCACAAACGTCGCTGGTAGGTTCCTGAGCCTTGTCTCCAGGCACTTCCCGAAAACATCCAAGCTCGGGAAGATTTTTAACCGTAACACTCTGAAAGTGAGCTACAGTTGTATGCCAAATATGGGAGCGGTCATCAGCAGCCACAACAAGAGCAACCTGCGAGAGCCAGAACAAACCAAGGCATGCAACTGCAGAATTAAGGAATCCTGCCCGCTGCGTGGAGAGTGGCAGACGAAGGAGATTGTGTATGAGGCCGCTGCAGAATCTACCAGCAAGATTTACATCGACCTATCAGAGACACCTTTCAAAGCCCGTCACGCCAACCACCTGACCTCCATGCGTCATGAAAAATACAAAAACAGCACTGAGCTCGCAAAACACGCCTGCCCGTCACCAAACGACTCCCTACTTGTAGTGATCTCACTGGGCCACTGCCCGCCACCCTCCTGGCACCCCCCACACATCTGCTGTACACTGCCTCCCCATGGCCTCTTTCCGCGCTTTCATGCTCACACCTGCCTGTTGCCCGCCACCCTCCTGGCACTTCCACTGTCGCGCCTTGGCCCGCGCCAGCTTTCTCCCCATACCTCACACCAGATTTAGCGCTAAATTTGTTTATGCTTGTGGCCCTATGTGTTTACAAGCATACTGTTGGGTAGACCAGAGTATCAGTTGTCTGATGATTGCCTAGCGGCATGAAACTCAGAGTTACAACCAACCTGAACGTCCTCCGCTGAGTCTGCTATGTAAATTTTGATGCCAACGTAATAGTTACGTATAACAATCATGTTCGGGGTTTTTTCTACCAGCTACCACGCCTTTGCCTGCTGAGTAATAATAATTCTGTGGATCTTGTATATTCAGAATTCAAGCATTATCAGTGCTTTTTTGGAGCAGAATGCGAGTATATTGAAAAGCAGAATCCATCAAATTCTCCAGCATTATCCGCCGGGGCCTAATTGGTGCATTCAGTCGTACTTCGGAGGTAGGAGAATGGTGTCCGTGCACAGTGTGATTGGTCTTCGGTTGAACCCAGGGAGTCGTAAAATACCGGGAGGCGACACGAGATGCACAACCGCGTCGGATGATTGACTCAGCTCGGGCACGAGTGCTGAGGGAAAAATATAGAATCCCCATGAGGTCAAAGCGGCGCAGGTCATGCACAAAGGACGCGTTCGCTGTTTGGTCCCAAAAATCAAAAAAATAATCCTGCTCCCAAGGAATCGTCCGAGTGTCAGCAGTTGATTTGGTGATTCTAAGTTTGTGCCTTGGCGGGGTAAAGGATGATGGAGCTTGACAGAGATGCCTGCCAAAGTGATGAGTCCACCGTGGAAGATGTAGATGACGCCACGTATCCACTTGGTGACCTGAGTTGTGGAGATCTTCAGCTGTGGACTACTGGTGAGATTCTCTCGTCTGCATTTTTTGGTCTCGTCTTGTCCTTGTGAACACGAATGTATATGTTGGACTCAGTAGAGCGTCCAGCCCCTATATGATGTCCAACCCCTATATAGAGTCACTTGGTCCAAAATCCACTGTACAGAGTCCAAATTTGGAATCAACTGTGAGCTCAAAGTTTCGATGGACATCACTCCCTGTATAGAGTCCAGCCAATTGGCTTCACCCCTATTATAGAGTCCATTGGTCCAAAATCAACTGTACGGAGTCCAAACTTTGAAATCAACTATAAAGAGTCTTTATGTGGACGACACCCCCTGTATAAAGTCCAGCCAATTACGCATCCCCTATCGAGTTCGAAAATAGACATAGGATCTGCTGTAAGCAGTGAATATTAACCAGAAAACGACCTCTCCCTTTAATCCTTTACATCATTCACTTCTCAAGATAAAAAAAGTATGTATTGAGGCGCCACTGCAGCCACTTCATTACATGAAAAACCCTACAAACACCATCCCCAAATCAAGTGGTCTCTTCGCAGACGCTGCAAATTACAATATCTCAATCATGTAGTGTTGCCAAATTATTGTGCACGCACACACACATGCACACACCCACACAACGCCAAGAAAATACCTAGAAAAAAAAACAAGAATCGAAAGAGAATAATGGAGAGCCCAGGATTAATTATTTGTTTTCAAATTATTGTGCGCGCGCGCGCGCACACACACACACACACACACACACACACACACACACACACACACACACACACACACACACACACACACACACACACACACACACACACACACAAACTTATACAACGCCAAGAAAACACCAAAAAAAGAGTAGAGACACAATACACACCCAACTCCAACAGCCATGCAAACGTCCACCCATTTACATGTAAAGTCAAGAGGGATAACAAATAATTATACGAAACGAATGCATACGGGGACGGGTACACGAACGTTTACATACACGTAGTAGTGTAAGAGAGTAACATAGTGCAGTGGTCAGCATAATACTAGCACATGCTGAGACTGCAATAGCAAGCTTCACCATTGCTCATGGCCATGCAAATGTTCAGCAGCACTCAGTTCCGCAAGCTTCTGAAGATCAGCACACCTGCAACAAATAGATAGCACAAGGATACGCTTATTACCGTAATGATGCATGGGAGCACACAACTACCAAGTTCTCAACAAATGTGATGCTCAATGAAAATCAATCCACTCAAAGACCTGTGAACAGGTGACGGTGGGGACAATAATCTATTAGTAATACGAGGAACAAGATCGTTTGTGCCCACTCAAGACGCACAGACACACCAACATACATGTAGTGTACACAGTGTTTCACTTCACTGCAACTAAATTCAAATGAGATGATTTGAACAATCTGTACAGCGTTGCTGTCAGTCAGTCTTCCCCAAGATGGAAATGCAATGATTTGTTGTCACGAGGCAGTTTCACTGACACAATGTCATGTTCGTGACATCAAAACGGTTTCTTCAGGGAATACGAGTATTACGTCAGGCGAAATTACTGGTCAGTCGGCGTCACGCATTTTTCACAAAAATTTGCGTTTCACCTGCGGGGAGAGTATGCGTGTACTCGAGTCTCATCCTGAGCACGTTTTTTTCTCCGTTTTTTCAGCTCCAGTATAGCTGTATTTTTCATTGCAAAGCCGTCCTCGATTGTTGTGTTCGTTGTTCAAACGAACTGGACATTCAATCATGAAGGCAGAGGACATAGGAGCCTGATTCGAGTTTCTCGTGCCATAGGACGGCCACACACAGACACTTTGGGATTTTCTGAATATAAAATACCGTACGCACGATGCTGAGATCAATTTGTGCGATATCAAATTGTTTGTGATCTACCACATCGAGCAGAACGGGATCCAAACACAAGCTTACCGACGGTTAGGCTGCCGACCTGACTGGAAAAATGATCCCTGGCTTCACCAGACGCCAGAAGTCGGACACCATGTCCCTTGCCGCGACGTCCATCTCCAAAAAGAACTCCATCTTCGTCGTGAAAAGGCTTGAAATACTCAATATTCAACCGAGATTCGCGGTCTCACCCTTTCTCAGATCGAATCATTTTTTGTTGTAGCAGTTGCAGGGCAGTTCCCCGCCACCACTTCAACAGAAGATGGCTCCAAACCATGCCTGGAACAAGCCATATCGAGGTTGCAAGCCACCCATCTCAGCACTTTTTTTGAAGAAATTCAAAATTTCAATGGTGGAAGATATACTATGGAGAGAATTTCAAAAAGTATGTTTCGCGGAGCGATCGCTCAACCTACGTCATTCAAACTTTGCAGGATGGTTCAGACATACATGCTAGGCATGGAACCACAGAAGATGATATCATAGCTGACACACAGAGTCACACACACAGCAGATTCGTGTGCACAGATACCAAATTAGTGGACGTCGTCATCTTCTTCCCGCTGATCTCAAATGTACTATGACGTGCTATTTCGCCTGACGAGCTTGAGAAGCTTTTTCTTGTCATTGGCATACAAGCAATCCTCCTAGTCCTACTACTACTAGTACACTGGCACTGCGTTTGTGGATCCCATTGTATTTGACATCATACTACAGGAACAGTGTCGTGGATTTCACATAATTATCACAGGGATAAAAATACATTTCTCATGAAATAAAATAATAATTGATGATAGCTAGACGATCATATACGATTGATGCAAAGTCCTTGCAGTCCTTGAGGACTATTACGAAGTGGTTGATTACTTTTAGGGCATTCATTCAAGCAACATCAAACAAACGCGATACGCTCCTTGAAAATGGAAAAAAAAATCAAGCATAACGACAGAACAGCAGACCAATCGAAACGAGTAAAAGCTTCCTTACCTCAGTCATCGTCCTGCCATGTAGTTGGACAGCCTTTTGACACGGTGGTACAGGCAGCTCTTGTCCAGTCAAACAGGGGTATCCTTGTGGGGTCGAACGAAAGAGAGTGTCAGTGTACCTGACTCGTCAGATTGCAACTGTGCTGAACTTTTCTCTTTCTCCGCTTTCTGCTTTCATCCCTCGCTCTGATGAAACCGTTCAAACGTCTTACTGGCAGCAATGGCCAGCCAAACAGGGGATCCTTGTGGCGTCGAACGAAAGAGAGCGTCAGTGTACCTGTCTCGTCAGATTTGAACTGT
Organism: Sycon ciliatum; assembly: GCF_964019385.1. NCBI lineage: Eukaryota > Metazoa > Porifera > Calcarea > Leucosolenida > Sycettidae > Sycon > Sycon ciliatum. The sequence continues at coordinate 51,900,219 of NC_088643.1, read as the reverse complement.
GCTGAACTTTTCTCGTTCTGCAATTTCTGCTTTCATCCCGCGCACTGATGAAACGTCTTCAGAGAACCACAAGACGCTTTCCAGATTTGATTTTGAACGTCTCCTTATCCTCCTTGGTTACCTCGAGACAGATTACTGTCAGCAACTGCACAGCAGAATTGGCAGCCATGGCTGAAGTGAAGAAAGGAATGCGCTGCCACGAGGCAAGCAAAACTGAAAATGTTTTTGTTCTCTTTCGGGCACAACACACAGGACGGCGTGACTGGATAAACTGGACTCCTGGACTGTGAATAGGGGACTTGTAGAAAGTGTACTCCTTATAGGGGATTGCGCGGCAGGATGAAGCTGATCAAAACTGAGGGGACTCCTGGACTCTGTATAGTGGATTTTGGACCAATGGACTCTATACAGGGTGCTGGACATCATATAGTGCATGGACTCTATACTGAGTCCTACATATAATCTGTAGCATACTATTACTAAGCGCCCCAAACTCACCCAAAAAATGGGAGTCTGCCCACGGTGCATTGTCTGTTCACTATGACATGTGACAGTGTTGACACTGTGACAGGATATTATTTTATTCATGTCCTGAAAATTACGTGTGTACCTAGTATGTAGATTGTTGACATTATATGTAAACCTCCGCCCTCAACCCTTGCTTTGCCTATCCATGTAAGAGTGGCAGTGCCACCATGGTGTACAGGTCTATGGAAGGTGAAATAATCCATGGAATTTGCGAACTGCTGACAATGAGACAGGCGAGTGTTACTGAGGCGATGGAGTCATTCCTGCATGTTATCAGGACACGGTTACACAAGGCATCAGGTTTTGGAAATCTGCTACGCCAGGAAGTGTGCCAGCTGAAGGCATGCAATGGTGCTGGCATTTCGCAAGCATGGCAACAAGATTAGTGCTCTCCAGCATCTCAACAGCTTTTCCCAAAGTGAAGCTCTGTATAAGACACAATATGACACAGCTAAAAACAACTGAAGCAGTGACATGTGAATGTTGCACGAGCATGCGTGTGTGTGTGTGTATGTGTGTGTGTGTGTATATGTGTGCGGCTGTGCCAAAGCCTAGGCTAGAGTGTTCATTCAGTCGATGCGCCAAGCCAGCTGAGTGGGTCTTTTTATTTTTTTCGCGCGAAAGTTTATGTGGAGAACTGTGTTGGTAAAGATGAAGATGTCAGTCAATGAAATTTGCTTATTTCTTGTGTCTAACCAACCCTGTACGGATCGAACTGACGATTCCCGAGTGCGACAAATGTCCTGAAGTCTGCTCCTATTAGCTAGGTATCTAGAAATTTCAACTTGAGTGTCAAGTGAAGACTTTGCCAGTTGCAGACGAGGGAATTCTCGCTTCACGATTTTCCTGGTGTGTGGAGATACGTCGGAATGCCGACCCACCACACCCGACATGATGCTTCGGCCGGAATGCAGGTTGGTGCAGATAATTGCCTAATAATATATGTCTAAGCGTGTATACCTTTCCTTTCGTTGCATGCTTGGTTAATCCGACGGCACGAAATTATAGACATTTCGAAATTAACTTGAATATTATTTGGTCGTTGTATGTCTTAGTATTCCCTGTCAGTTTGTGCCTTTTTGTCGCGCTCGCCGACTGTATATGATCTAGCGACATTGGTACATGGTGGACAGTTAGTCATAACTCGTAACATTTTGTCCTTATTCTTTTTATCCATGATTACATTGGCTCACCATCCGAGTTTATTTATATATTTTTGATAGGGCAATATGTAATGTACACACACACACACACACACACACACACACACACACACACACACACACACACACACACACACACACACACACACACATACACATACACATACACACACCACCCACACACACCACCACACACACAGTGACACACACACCACACGCACACACCATCCAATTACGACAAAATCAAGGCAATGCCGGCGAAGCTCTATAATTTTCTTGTGCCACGTGCTAGGAGCATAATGGCATTGCCCGATAATAGCACTTGGTGTAAATGGGTTCCCATGTTCACACACACATACACACACACACCACACACACACACGCACACACCATCACATTACGACAAAATCAAGGCAATGCTGGCGAAGCTCTATAATTTTCTTGTGCCGCGTGCTAGGAGCATAATGGCATTGTCCGATAATAGCACTTGGTGTAAATGGGTTCCCATATTTGTGAAGTACATGTATTATTCGGTTGCTGGCTATCAATTGTGCTGTGAGCATGGCAGAGTGAGGTCTTCCAGCTTTGTTGGTGTTTGCTCTATCTTGTGTTTACCAGGTTTACGCTCTGCAGAAAGGAGAGTATGTATATATGTAGTGCCTTCTCAGCATTACATTACATCCATTGCGTAGCAGCAATGTGCCATCCTTCCGCGACTTAGGTGGAATGACGTGCAAGTGGTGCTCCAGGGTCAACTTCAATTTGCCGAGCACGTATGCCGCTGGCTTGGGGTCAGCAGCTGGGTGCAAAGTCTCTGTATACAAATCGTGCACTGTCGTCAACAATATGGCATCCTTGTCCAGCAATTCCCGTCCTGTAGCGGCAATGACTATAATATTCGGGAAATCACTCTCGGCACCTTCCGTGCTGTACTGAGAGATGATGCTTCGCAATTGGTGGTCTGTGCTTGGTGCATTGTCGGCAGGGAGCATGTCAATTTGCTTTTGGTAGCAGCGTCTACAAAATCGACTCTCGTCTGAAATCCTGACATGGTGCATGCTACGCAACACATGCTCTGCAAGCTGAAAGTTTGGTGACTTCCACCTGTGTTCTGGTGTGAGTCTCGACTTACACCAAGCACATGTTGCATGGCCCACACACTGCTGGTAATGGGTTGGGCACAGAAGCGGTTCGCACTGTTCTTTCAGACTGTGCACGCGCAGTTTGTCTGCAGGACAGTGTACGGATGCCGCTCCGCTGCAATCATGTACACTGCATGTGCTTTGGCTGACTGGTGGCTTATTTTCTTTCGCTGCTGTGCATACTTGGCGTCGTAGTGCTTTGACGCACTTGCAATAAATGCATTGGCCTGACGTGATGGATGTGCATGTGTGTAGCTTTTGGCAATTTTGCCAATCTGACAGCATTGAGTCATGTGTAAATCGCTTGTCAGATGGCACTTTGGAGCAAATGCTTCATTCTGGGCCACATGGTCGTCAAGTATGTATGCTTGTGCTAGTTGTGGCATTGCTGGGTCTTCCTGCCGCTGACATCTGTGCACACATGCATGGAAAATATACGTAAAAACACTAGTTAGAAATCACGTCACCAGAGGCATGCCCTTTTTTCGGCCAGAACATAACTTCCGCTCCAATGTCACAAAGACTTACTCTTTCGATTCGTCCAGCATAGAAGCAGCGAAATGCCTGGTTAATTCGGTGGCACGAAATTATAGGTCGGGCGACGAAATTTCGACGAAAAAAGGAAAAGAGACAAACCGACGTGTAGCGACACCAAACTACAGAATTTCGTCGTTCTTGAAGAACTCATAACAGAAAAAGGTGAAAGGCGACTACTGAATCCTCGAGTGTGACGAATAACTCCGAGAAAGCGTGAGACTGGCCAGCACGTACATACATGAAAACGATCGTATGTTGAGAATGCCTTGAGAAAAGTGCCCAAAAAGGGTGCATCTGAAAAATAGAACTCTGTGTTCCGACGTGATTTTTCAAATCTGGCGCATCGACTGCATTTGCGGCTGTGGCAGGGACTTCCGTCGGCCCAATGATCTAACTCGCCACAGGAAATACTGCAACTCCTGATGCTATCATTGCATGGAGCAATGGGCATCCAAAGGTCCAAAGGTGTATGTGTGTTGTGCATTGGTGGTCGATTCACATGGCTTTGCCAGTTGTGTGGGTTATACAGTTATCTGATGCAAGTCTTGATCTGTCTCATTCAGATCTTATTCGCTATAAGAGAAAATCTGTGGGTGCACATCAAGTGCAATTGCAGACTTGCGTTCTTCTCTTGCGACGGGCGTATGCATGGTATGTGTGTGCATGCGTGTGTGTGTATGCTTCTGTGATAAGTGGATCAAGCAGTATACAGGGTATTTACGGGTATTCGCCTTGAGTGCATTTGCGGATAGTGTGACTTTCGTCGCAGAGAACTTTGCTCAGTCGGTCAGGCGACTCAGCCTTACGTTTCCTGAAGGCAATGTGTTCAGAACACAGTTACTTCAAGTATGAACAGCTATAAACAGTTAATAATAATAATAATAATAATAGTACAGCACGCATATAGCTCATATGAAAAATCAAATGAGGGTCATGCATCTGTCGACAACGTCGAGCCTGTGCGTTCTGTCTGAGGCAAGTTGCTCCGCTTCCAAAAGAGACATATTGAGAAGTAAAAGGTCATTCCTAATGTTGTCTACCCATCTGGTCACTGGGCGACCTCTGGGCTTCTTTATATCTGTTATATTCATTGCCATGTGAAGGGCTTTGTAGGACACAGCGTCCTTCCCTTCACGAATGACATGTCCAAACCATAATAAGCGCCGGCGTATAAACAGTTAAGAAATGACAAATATTGTGTGTAGTTCATGGACCATAATGTGAAACACTTTGAATGCAGAAGAATGAGGATAGTGGCATCAAATGCTGCATAGATTCTGTTTGATATGCTACTTTTTTCCCTTCCATGAAAAGGTGAGTGCATCATCGATCTTCATCTCGAAACTTGACACAAACCGAGAATGGAACTTGGACAACATGAAGGGGCCATGGGCATGGTGTGTTTAGTGGAGAACTATTCCGAAAACAGGGTGTCATTCGCACTTACTCAATTCAAATTTGAGTACATTTCGTGAATAACTTACCTTGACATTCCGTCGTCTCCAAAGCAGTGAACTTCCCAAAAAAACTAAAAGCCACGGCTCAACCTAAGGTAATGCGTAGTTCGTATCAGAAACAACCAGCTTTCGCTCTGGAGATCCAGAATAGGCCTCGAAGCATAGCAAAAACAATTGAGAAAAAGAAGATGACGACGACGTTTCTATCACGCATCAAATTTCGCGGGTCGAGTGCAGCAATCCTCGGATCGTGAAATGTGTGGCGTGTCGCCTCCCGGTATTTTGCGACTCCCTGGTTGAACCAATCTGTTATGAGTGTAGGTACCTGCCGCTTCATTACTCTGACTAAGTTGATCCAAGGCAAAATAGCTCATCCTGAGTGCATGGCTATTGTCCATGGCCAAGAATTGGTACACAAGTCGAAACATAAAGAAATATTTCAGATTCTGACCAGCATTTGCAGTGAATACGCAGGATTCTCGGTGATGGATAGAGTTTTTTTCAAATGGTTTAAAAGTAGCTGATGGTGATGAGATTCAGTGGTAAGATGCAGGTGAGAATATTTCTCAGTTAGCGGTGCTGAAGTTGTGGGTGGTAAGTGTTGAGGATCGATGCAGGTGAGAAAACGTAAATGGTCAGATTGCAGACTGGAAATAGGTGTTGGTGTGCATGGAAGGTAGAATTAGCAAAAGTGACAAGTCATGGTCGATAGGGTAAGAGTCTCAGGTTGATGGCGTGCTGTTTGCAAATGCAAGAGCTGCAATGTAAATGCATGACTCGCACATCATGATGTGTTTGCGCCTTTGAGTTACAGTAATGTGATATCAGCACCAGAGCCAGCAATGGCCTTACACCGAGGAAGACAACATATCCAGTCGCCACATATTTCCAGGTTACTTGCCATACCACCAAGACAACAAGTACAAGTGGCGAGTACAAAGTTGCGAAAGTTCGTGCGAAGTTACTCGATCACTTCATGATGTAGAACAAAGGTTTGCACACATTATATTATCATTTCCTTTACTGGCCTAACTTGCTTTTAATACTTCATTACCCACTCTACTCAGTATTATTACCTTTATTGGCCTTTTATACTTAATTCTCCTTTTTAGTCGATATAATGAAATTTGGCAAATTTGCCTGTTTGTTCTTCGACTCTAAATAAACAAACAAACAAACAAAACAAAAACATTAATTTTTCGTTTTCAGAACCTCTCTAATCTAACTTAACGTTATGTCGAGAGTAGAACCTCAACTCTTCAGGTAGAAAACTGCACAGATTGGCAGATAACCATGCATGTGAGTGCTGCTATATTATCCTAAAACAGGAGATGCGTTCAGTGTGAATTATGGCAAGAAGCAACCGATCGACACCTCAAAGAGTATGATTATTATGATGGCTACCCCCCCCCCCCCCCCGTCTCTCTCCAAATGAAAAAAACTACACAATGCTGCAAAAGTGCATGCACACCCACATTGCACACGTGAATCTCTATTCTACTTTCAATCACAGCCTCTCCATTTTAGCCCAGATTACCACATCTCACCCGCCAGTCCCGCCTTCAGCTGATGGCAGACTACTGCAGCACACCATCACTCTGACACACATATCCTTTCGTGGATGACTTGCCACATTTGCAACGTCTATCTTCCACGAACACGAACACCTAGGCTATCGTTAAAGTACACACCTACACCCCTAACAATTACCCGTTTTCACCTGTATCTATCCGCAGCACTCACCATGCTAAAATCCAGCACCACTAACTGAGAGACATTCCCACCTTCACCTCAACATCGTTTCTCATCACCATCAACTTCCTATTAACTCGTACCACCACCCAGATTCCTGCATATTCACTAGCACCGTTGTTCAGAACCTGTGCATTTTGTTTCTGTTTCAACTTGTGAAGTTTAGTCTTTGCCATGGACAACAGCAAGGCAGGCGAGATGAGTCATTTTACCTTTGATCAACTCAGTCAGAGTGGTGTAGCGTCAAACCCCTACGCTCACGATGCTTTGGTTCCACAAGACCAATCACGCAGCGCATCGACACCATTATCCTACCGACAAAGTTTGGAGGCACCAAATCTTCAGCTTAAAGGGGCACTCCGGCTTCATTTTCGACGCCGAGTTTTCGATGGCAAGACGAAAGTAGGTGAAAGAGAAGACCCCTCGAACAAGAACGAGTCTCCAGAAGCGATCGAGTCGAGCGGGAAGACGACTTTTGAATTTCGCCGAGCGAGCGCTGATGACGTAATGAGGGATTAGCTTGCCGGTGGAAATGCATCTACGCACATACATTTCACATACTTTTTGGCCAATTTTCAATCGAAGAGGAGGTTGTTTTCTATGTTCTTCCAACGTTGTGAGCGATCCCGTCTTCTATACCCTTCCAGGTATCCTGAGGGTCCTCCAGAGGAGAATTTATCTCCAGCAAAGCGTTGTTGATCCGCTAAATTCGTCTCGAGACATATTAACCCAGTACTGATAAAACGTAGAATGTTGAATCTGTGATAATTGTTGACGATGGAGAGAGAGGCTAATAGCCGCTGTCGCAGGGAGAGTGAAGCTGCTGGAAGTAACAACGGGGAGCCCGTTAGCATCATATGAGCACCCAGACTTCAAAGCAGCTTGACAAAATCGGAGGGTGCTGACTATTTCCCTCGTTGTGTATCGTGAATATTACACCAACATGAATTACTACACGTATGCTGGTGAGTTTTTCTTGTTTTTGTTCGTACACTAGTACCTATGGCTATGGCATGGCATGCTATGACCTGGAGTTCTCTTTAGCAAATTCCTTTTCCTTGGCGTTTTCTAAATTTCCGTGTAGTACTGTATGCGCGATCAATAGATATCCTTAGCTAAAAAAACGCTAACGTAAACGCAAACCTTTCCGTACTTCGGATCGTTCAAGCTGACTTTTCCCTTAGCACAAAGTACGTTATAGTTGAGACGAAGTAGTCGTGACAACCATGGCGATATGAATTTTCGTGGAACAGGTGCGGGAAATTCAAAATTTTGAACCAGGGATTAGTTTGCTGTCGTTCCGAAAGAATACCTTGGCGAGGTATTTTACTCTGGAATAGCAAAAGCACGGCGAACATGAGTTTTCGCTGTTCCCAGGTCCTTGGAAACCCTTTCCTAAACGCAGCACCGAAGACTGTAAGGGTTCTCCAGCTCCAGCACGTCTGGGAGAGGCCGATGAATTTTTTCCTCAGGAGTGCCGTGGAACTGGTCCTTTGTTTCCCAGATGGGATAGAGGGAGAAAGGCACGAAGCAGAGGACGCAGAAATTGTCAACTGAAAGGCAAAACTCGCCAAAAAGCTATACTAATGTCACAAGAGGAAGCAATCTCGACTCTCGATCTCATCTCGATCTGCACGACGTGCTTTTTATCTCCCGCCAGTTACAAAACAATGCGAGTTTTTGCATTTTTTGCAGAATTTCCATAACGAACGTCGGCCCGTTATTTTGAGCTCTGTAACGTTTTTCCGTTATCCGATAACGTCTTTTGTCACGGCTGGGAGTGAGTACCGTAAAAGTTAGCGTTATCGTACTTTTGCTAAGGATGTCTACTGTATGCCGATTTCGGTAGATGTGGGTAAAAAAATTCTATTTTCCAAATAGAGCGTTGGTAGAGAAATGGTTGCCCAAATACAACAAAATTGATTCTAAAGTTCTACAACTTTTACTAAAATCCAGTCGAAGTAAAAATGATTCTTCGTGACAGTTGGGGTCAATGAAATCTGATCCAGGCATGAAGAATGGTGACACCTGCCACCCCAAGAACGAATGCCCATTTGGTGGGGGATGTCATAGTACTCGAAGCGGTGCGCGTTTCAGTGTGGCAGTAGGAAATTTTACATGCTCTCTGGTCTATGCAACATACGATAGCCATCATGAATTGCAGTCCTCGAACGCAACTCAGACCAGAATTGGCAGTTCCCTAAATTAGATGCTTTATAATTCCATGCCCCCAGCTGTAGTTATAGAGGTTTTTGCACATTATAGTTATAGTCGATAGGTTCACACTGATGACCACAAACAACGGCAGTTCAAACTTCAAATTGTTCATGAGCTGAGAGATTTCTCTCCACTATTTCTGTTGTACACACAGGTCTGTCCAATATGCATTGACCGCAGTGGGTATGGTTTCTGCTCTGAGAAGGGAATCGCTGGAGCCACAGTCCAGCTCAACAGGCTTGCAAGAAAGAGAGAGGAGCCATCTTGTCAAGGCTGATACCTGATGTGTACCGACAGAATTCTCACGAGATACCTCACAGACTACGTCTGGTGTATACTTCATAGTACTCCTTCGACTACTGTCTAGAATCAAGTCGACGGAAACAACTCTGACTTCAAACGAGCCGTCAATTAGACAAACAAAGCCTTCTCTTATATAATTGATCACTCTGACAACTCATGACCTATTCCTAACGATTGCCACCGCTTATAAAGGTGTGGAGTGCTGTTTGGAATGTGCTCACAATCTCAATAATTCAGTGCTCTAATTATTTGAACAATGTGTTGGAAATTATTCCATTTTTCCTTCCATAAATGTTGTATCCGCAGATAATCCACAGTGTTGCAAAGTTTCAGAGTTCTCAGGGTATCAAGCAAATTATTCCAAATACAGTGAAATTGTTAGTGGACATTATAGCGTTACTTGTAGTTCCCTGGTCCTTTTCTTTGCTGTAAATTAATCATTGGCTCTCTATCCGAGTCCAACAGTGAAATTGTTAGTTCATATTGAGTGGGTATATGAGAGGGGGAGTTGAAAATATTTCTATACAAGGGACCTGCAACTGTAATGCCATGGAAAAATAGCTGGCAAATATGTAGAAAACAGAAATGCATGTTCCCATCATTGCAGGCCGAAGCTATCAGCCAGAACAGGACTATTTTACAATCACCTACAGATATTTGCGCTACTTCAGTATTCTCCGTGAGCTGTCCCATTCCACAATGGTTCATGCCACCATTATTTCTGGTATACCGGTAGTATCCATGTGCATAATTCCAAGACCATGTCGGATTCTTCTGTAATTTTTGCCGCGGCAAAAGTACATAGCATTGCTTGACTCGGTCACTGGGCTGTCAAACTTCCCATCACAAATGAACTTCAATTTCTCTTCTGTCACAAGTATATGTACAGTACTGCCCATGACTTGGCCATGCTTCATCCACAGCTGGGCGAAGAATGTGGCGTTGAATTCCATAGCACACCTTCTTGCTGCCATGCAGAAGTATGTTGAGAGAAGTGAACATATTTTTTACTGAGAAACAACAGCCACTGAAGAGGATAGCAGCAGGCTTGGGTGAATTTCCTGCAGGTACACGTTGTTTGTAGGTCCACTGGTCGGTCTCCATATCGTCAAGTTCAGAAATCACCTGTACTTCACATCTTGTGGAAGGGATCCTGATCGAATAGTTTCCTGACCATAAAATTCACTAAAACGGCGAGACAAATAGTCTGTACTCCCCGATTCCGTCAAGCTGCTTTGAAGTCTGGGTGCTCATGTGATGCTAATGGGCTCCCCGTTGTTACTTCCAGCAGCTTCACTCTCCCTGCGACAGCGGCTATCAGCCTCTCTCTCCATCGTCAACAAAATATCACAGATTCAACATTCTACACTTATCAGTACTGGGTGAATATGTCTCGAGACGAATTTAGCGGATCAACAACGCTTTGCTGGAGGTAAATTCTCCTCTGGAGGACCCTCAGGATACCTGGAAGGGTATAGAAGACGGGATCGCTCACAACGTTGGGAGAACATAGAAAACAACCTCTTCTTCGATTGAAAATTGGCCAAAAGTATGTGAAATGTATGTGCGTAGGTGCATTTCCACCGGCAAGCTAATCCCTCATTACGTCATCAGCGCTCGCTCGGCGAAATTCAAAAGTCGTCTTCCCGCTCGACTCGATCGCTTCTGGAGACTCGTTCTTGTTCGAGGGGTCTTCTCTTTCACCTACCTTCGTCTTGCCATCGAAAACTCGGCGTCGAAAATGAAGCCGGAGTGCCCCTTTAAGGATCACGAGCACTATGACAACTTGTTTGATGGAGTACTTTTGCCCTCCTTGCCAGAAGTCTTTACGGGCATGGGCTCCAATATGAACACACGACTCGTACATCATGATGCGTTTGCGCCTTTGGGTGATAGTAAGTTGACGGCAGCACAAGCGCCAGCAATGGCCTTACGGCCAAGACGACAGCATCTCCAGCCGCCAAATATTCCCGGCTTGCTTGACTTGCTACCAAGTCCACACGAACTCAGCCAGTCACTACCACACAGTAACGTATTCGGAAAGCAGCCATCAATGAAAGAACCTGAAAACCCAACGACAGCATTCTCCTTCCACCAAGGTCAGGCGGCACCGATCCTTCTGCATAGCCTAATGCAGGATAACCAGCATAATTCCAACAGCTTGAGTGATGCAGCACTCTTTCCGTTCCCGCCACAAGTTTCTAAAGGCGTCAGCTCATTTGGAAATATAGGATTCCCTCATGATGTGTTTGCGCCTACTTGTGACACGAATGCGATGGTCGTGTCAAGGCAAGGACGACAACATATTCCAAGTTTACCGGAAATGCCACCAAGTCTTCGTCACGACCTCAGTGAGCCACTTCCACAAAGCACCTTCCTCGGGCAGCAGCCGTCAATGAAAGAACCTGATAACTCAGCGACACCATTCTCCTTAAACCTAGGTCCGGCGGAACCACTCCTTCAGCCTAACCTACTCAACGGCTTGAGTGATGCAGCAATCTTTCCCTACCTGCCAAAAGTTTCTACCGCAATCCGCTCCGATGTAAATACAGGATTACATCAAGATGTGTTTGCGCCATCGCGTTGTAGCAATGTGTTCCTATCACCATCACTAGCAAGGGGCCTACAACAACAACGACGACAACAGCAAGATCACAAGCTGCCACATATTCCCAGGTTGCAGGTAATGCCACCATACCAACACGACCTTAGCGAGCCACTACCACAGAGTAACTTACTTGGACAGCAGCCGTCGAGTAAAGAACCTGCAAAATCTGCCAAAGCCAAACTAGTTTGCTCGGAATGCAATAAGAGTTTCTCGTATCCGTCGGACTTCAAAAGACACAAATCGGTGCACACTGGCGAGAGGCCATATCAGTGCATAGAGTGTGGAAAAACCTTCAAGAGGAAGTATAGTCTAACTGTGCACAAGAGAACACACACAGGTTACAAACCATATAAGTGTACAATCTCGGGCTGTGAACAGGCATTCTCACAGTCCGGCAATCGCAACCGGCATGTGCTTCGCCACAAGGCGAATGTCAAGAAGCAAACTAAACCTGCCAGTGGATGCAACTGAATAGACACTGCTCCACTGGACCAGTATCTCCAGTTCAAACACAACAATGTCGGAAGTAGCACCAAATCAGAAGGTAACAGTGCCAGGAAATGGGGTTACAGGGGTGTACGTTTTTGGAAACATGATTTCTGTGTTGGCGTGCACTGTGTGTAATTTGAGCAATAGAATGATCTGACAAGTGTGTGTGTGTACAAGTAGTATCCTGGCCTAAACTGCATTTGCTGCTGCACCCATCCTATCACCCTCCGCTGGCAACACCCTCACGTCTTTGATTTATGCAAAACAGTATATGTACAGGGTATTATCTTGTTGTAGAACGATGTTTTGGTTTTCTGAATGATGAAATTTCCCGTGTCTCTTGTCTCGCGTATGGTTTGTTGTCGCATTTTTGGTTTGTCGAGTTGTGCTACAATGTTACCTTGTTCGTTTGTGGCTTTTCTCTTTTGCTGTGTTTCCTGTTGCTACATGTTGCTGTTGTGTATGTGGAACATTTTGGTCGTTTATTCAATGTACCCGTTTTTGGATTTAAGAGTTCAAATAAAGTAAACAAAGAAAGAAACAGGGGAAGAGTGTGGTGCTCCCTTCATGGGAGCTCATGGTTTTCCTGCCGACTTGAATTCTCACTACAAACAAATAACATCAAAATATATTTGTGGAATGTCAATAATGTCATCAAGGGGGGGGGGAGGGGCAGGAGTTGTAGAACAATGTACTTCCTCTCTGTATGATGATATCCCCCAAACTGTCTCTTGTTTCGCGTGCATGCGTGAGATGAGCATACGGAATTAGTGAGTCTTCAGTCTTGCCTTTTCAGTCTTCTTGTTCACCCGTGGAAGTTGTTAAGAGTGGCTTTTGCAGTAAAAAGACAACTGTCGCTGGAGAGACCTTGGGAGTGTTGTGTGCTACCCACCACCTCGACCAGCATATACACCATCCAACACCCGGTGAAAACACGTTAGACCTAGTTCTCTCCGACTTCACTACCACAGTATCAACCAACGTGCTTGTTCCCCTCGGCAGGTCCGATCATGCCATTTTGATATGCAACTTCAAAGCGGTTTCCGCACGCCGCGATCCTACAACCTCTCACAAGGTGTGGAAATACGACAGTGCTGACTGGAACAGACTTAGGGCATTTTACCGCGGTCACGACTGGTAGTCGATAATGTCAGACGATCCCACTCTGCTTCGCGAGCGATTGTATTTGTATTTGTATTTTTATTTCCATTGCTATCAGGTTCGGCCTCATTTCCTCTGTGATGCGCTGACGAGTCCACAAAGGACGAAACAGTTCTGTCCGCAGATTGTGTATTTGTATTTATATAATTATCTTATGGCACATCATGATGACGGCCAGTAAAACTGAGACAAGGGTGAAAGCCAAGAAACAACAGCAGTAAAACAGATAAAAGAATACAAATAAAAGGCAAAAGAAGCAGGACAAAAATGTTACGAGTTATGACTAACTGTCCACCAATGTAACCAGATCTTATACAGTCAGCGAGTGCGACAAAATGGCACAAAACTGACAAGGAGTACTGAGACATTTGGCGACCTGTTCTTCTTTTCACAATAATTTAATTGGCTCACCATCCGAGTTAAATATTGCACACCTGATGAGCCGTCATGACCTATACGGCGAAACGTACGTCGTGTGGAAATGAGGCCGAATAGAACAGTGAGTTTCAGAGGTGTTCATCAACTTTCATTACTTTCCTGACAAACAAAACTGTCTGGCTGACAACGTCTTGGCAAGACCAAAAACCGCCAGAACAGAACGGAAAACAATTAGGTTGTATCCAGAAAGATAAGCACGAGAGATTCAAATATATTCAAATAACAGCAGCCACGTGGTGCATACGACGCATCACACGGAAAAGGCATGCATAGTCCAAGTGTGTCGCGGCGTGCAAGGCACAGCGAGTAGTAAACTTATTAGTATGTACCATGCGATAATATGGAATGCATCATTCTGTCGTCCACATGACTGTATCAAAGGAGGCGAAATCGCCTGTTTGTGGTGCGACGTTAAATAAACTTATACAACAACAACAACAACAACATCACGACGTCACAATCAGTGTGTCTCATCGGTAGACCTTCTGAACAACTTGTTATTGTACATAACTAGTCCATCAATTCATACATGATAGTGGAGTTCAGTAGGGTGTTGACGTTTCGGTTTGTCACTATTCGTCTTCCCTTTCTACGTTCATTACATAAACTTGAGCCACCCAAGTTGGGTGGTCTGTTGCTTTGCGTCGTCGAGTTGTAGTAAGGCCGGTCTGTCCAATAGTCTTACTAGTTTCGTCATCATCCAGTAACTTTCGGCATTTTTTGTTGCGGTGATGCGTAGCTCGTGCTCTTCTTCGTTGCGCTTTCCTTCCCCTCTCCGACCTTTCCAAACCTAAGCCTTCCAATTTGAAAGGTTGTTGGTTTGCGCCTGGGAGACGTGTTGGAGCTAGGTGTCAGGTCGCCGAATGTCTCAGTACTCCTTGTCAGTTTTGTGCCATTTTGTCGCGCTCGCTGACTGTATAAGATCTGGTTACGTTGGTGGACATTTAGTCATAACTCGTAACATTTTTGTCCTTCTTCTTTTCACAATAATTTAATTGGCTCACCATCCCAGTTAAATAAAAGGCAAAGAAGGCAAAGGAGGAGACAAACCAGCAGTATTTTATGCAAATACATGAAACCTATAATTGAGCAGAGATTTTAGCAACAAAAGTATCCATCAACGTGCTGGTCTTGGCCTGCGTTGGTAATGTTGCCCAAAACACTTAGCCAGCAAAGATCGGGGATGTAGTGAATAGGGTGGAGCCAGCGCGTGAAGACTGAATGAGTTCCGGGTATTCCGTGTTTCGGAGAACCAGTTATAAACCTGCATAAGCAAGGGTATTTATTTGGTAATATTTTATGTATGAGAACACACAGGTGGTACTTATGTCGAGTGGAAAGGGGACTGATCTTGGCATTGACCTCGGCCAGTCTGCAAGGCATGGACCAGTACATCCCCACCAAAGTCTTCACCACTCGTTCCTCTGACCCCCTCACTGGTGGACTCCAGAGGGCATCATTACTGAAGAGGCAAAGGAGAAGCAGTGGAAGAAGTGGAGGCGGAACCCGCACCAGGATGACCTCAAGGCCTCTTGCATTGCTCCTGTAAACCGAGCTGTCCACACATAGCAGATCGCTCATATGTAGGCCTGGGCGGATAATGCTATCATTATAAGTAGCGATTTGCAACGAGCATTATGCTAGCATTATAACACTACATTTCTACAAAAGTGGCATTATACTCAAAATATTTAATTTAAATGGCCCTTACTTCTGCGAAAACCAGGCTTAGGGTGAAAATCATTGTTTTGAGAAAAATGATGTTTTATAAAAAGGTTGTGTCGCGTGGACGCTCGAGTGCAGTGTCAGTGAAGTGGAACCAAAGAGAATCTCGCTTGTTTGAAGAAGTAGCAATCATGGCAGGAAGGGTTTCAGAAGTCAGGGAAATCAAAGGGCTTCCGGTAGAATAGTCTCTGCTACTCCTCTAGTCACAACGAAGAGTTTTTGAGCGAATTGAACAGATTCCATCTCCTACACTCAGAGATGGCGAAATTTCTGCGCTAGCTGCTGCTTGGGGAAAATGGTGAAGAAATCGTCTCCAGTTATAGTCGTGATGGCGATAGTGAAGAGAACCTGGACGACATCGATCCAGCCAATCGAAGTACGGAGATACTAGCTGCTTCTGGACCTCACACAAAGGGAACACACACAGCAGAGCTCATACGTTTGCAGCAAGTTCACGAGGAAAAAGGCTTGAAGCGCAGTGTGAAAACTGTTTTTTATTGAAGTCTTTGGCGATGAAGTGCTACTGAATGCCAGGCGAATGAGCGAGCAGATCGATAGGCCTCCACTCGAGACATTCCTCGCTGGACAGCTAGCTGCAAGGGATTGTATGGAGCAATAGCAGCATACAATTAGCATTATGATCATGATTTTCTAGCATTTTCCATGCCGTCTACGTAGAACTACGAAACGTGCACAATACTGCCCAAACCAAGCCATTTTCCATACTTACTACTGGTGAATTGCTGGCATTACAGAGGAACAGCAGCATTATAAGTAGCATTATGATACAGTTTTTCTGGCATTGCCATTAGCATTATCCCGCAAAATAACTAGCATTATCCGCCCAGGCCTACTCATATGTCTAGCGTCAATCCCCTGCGCCACACTCTCAGGTGCCAGTCACTTAGTGACAAACAATGGTGGACCAACATGAAGAAGGTCAATGGCGTTACACGCAACTCCGCTAGTGTCCCTCTGCTAGTCGACAGCCATGGCAAGGAGTATCACGCCTCAGCAGAGAAGGCTGAGTGCCTGGAAAAGCATTTCTCCTCGAAATGCAGCCTGGGCAACCAAGAACTGACTATCAATGACCATCCTGCGGTGACCACCCCGACCCACGAGCCATTAGAGCACGTACATTTCCGAGAAGCTACAGTCCAGCGGCATCTTGCAAGGCTAGTCCCATCCAAAGGCATCTGGACCTAACTGTATTCCATCTTGGGTGTTGAAAGAGTGCTGTAAGGAACTTGCCGCTCCCACCACGTAACTGTTTAGTGCTAACGTTAGCTTTGGTGCCGGTGTTGGACCGTCGCAATGGAAGCTCGCTCACGTGGTCCCGGTATACAAGAAGCCACCTCGCTCTAGGCCATCCAACTACCAATCTGTATCCTTTGCTCTCCATTTTATCCAAGGGTATGGAGAGTATTATCAACCAACAAGTCACCAATTTCCTGGAGCGCAATCTGCCTGACAGCCAGTTTGGTTTTAGGCGTGGACCAGGCACAGCTGTGACCTTCTTACAGCACTGCAGAGCGAATGGGTGCAGATTGTAGCTGGGAGGGGGGGGGGGACTGTGTCAAATATTAGCAATATTGCCGGTGCGTTTGAGCCCGTATCTCATGTCGGCCTCCTCAACAAGGCAGAGCGAGTAGGCATCGATGGACCTGTTTAATCTTGGCTACGCGACTACCTGAGTAACCGCTGCCTAAAAGTGGAAACTTGAGGCCACGCTTCCAAGAAGTACCCCATCACTGCCGGAGTGCCCCAAGGAAGCGTCTCTAGCCCCACACTCTTCATATTATTTGCTGTCGACATTGACCAATGGCTCTCGCATGGTTTAAGGCTCAGCTCTTTCGCTGATGACACTACCCTGTACAGTCTGATCAGACCAAAGTACAACCTCCTGGAGAAGACAGTATCCTTACAGACAACCCTCAGCAATCATGCCGCATGAGGGTCAGCAATGGCGGATCCATTTTCTCTTGCTGGTTTAGGCTTTGTTGCTGTTGTTGTTGTCGTCGTCGTCGTCGTTGTTGTTGTTGTTGTTATGTTGTTGTTGTTGTTGTTGTTGTTGTTGTTGTTGTTGTTGTTGTTGTTGTTGTTGTTGTTGTTGTTGTTGTTGTTTTCTCTTCCATTCTAAGTAGGCATGTACACTTCTATAAAAATTGGGGAAAAATAAAATAAAAAACACGCCGTGAACCTATATGTACAATGTAGGTGCCGATTTTTACAGCGTCACATAATTCAGCGCCGTATACAGTGTAATTCAGCGTCGTATACTTCAGCGCCGGTTACTTCAGCGCCGTATACTTCAGCGCCGTATACTTCAGTGCCGTATACTTCAGCGCCGTATACTTCAGCGCCGTATACAGTGTACTTCAGCGCCATGTACTTCAGCGCCCTATACTTCAGCGCCGTATACTTCAGCGCCGTATACTTCAGCGCCGTATACTTCAGTGCCGTGTACTTCAGCCCCGTATACTTCAGCACCGTATACTTCAGCGCCGTATACTTCAGCACCGTATACTTCAGCGCCGTATACTTCAGCGACGTATACTTCAGCGCCGTATACTTCAGCGCCGTATACTTCAGCGCTGTATACTTCAGCGCCGTATACTTCAGCGCCGTGTACTTCAGCGCCGTGTACTTCAGCGCCGTGTACTTCAGCGCCGTATACTTCAGCGCCGTGTACTTCAGCGCCGTATACTTCAGCGCCGTGTACTTCAGCGCCGTGTACTTCAGCGTCGTATACTTCAGCGCCGTGTACTTCAGCGCTGTGTACTTCAGCACCATATACTTCAGCGCCGTATACTTCAGCACCGTATACTTCAGCGCCGTGTACTTCAGCGCTGTGTACTTCAGCGCCGTATACTTCAGCGCCGTGTACTTCAGCGCCGTGTACTTCACCGTCGTATACTTCAGCGCCGTATACTTCAGCGCCGTATACTTCAGCGCTGTGTACTTCAGCGCCGTATACTTCAGCACCGTATACTTCAGCACCGTATACTTCAGCGCCGTGTACCTCAGCGCTGTATACTTCAGCGCCGTGTACTTCAGCGCCGTATACTTCAGCGCCGTGTACTTCAGCGCCGTATACTTCAGCGCCGTGTACTTCAGCGCTGTGTACTTTAGCGTCGTGTACTTCAGCGCCGTATACTTCAGCGCCGTATACTTCAGCGCCGTGTACTTCAGCGCCGTATACTTCAGCGCCGTATACTTCAGCACCCGTATACTTCAGCGCCGTACACTTCAGCGCCGTATTTTTCAGCGCCGTATACTTCAGCGCCGTATACTTCAGGGCCATATACTTCAGCGCCGTATACTTCAGCGCCGTATACTTCAGCGCCGTATACTTCAGCGCCGTATACTTCAGAGCCGTATACTTCAGCGCCGTATACTTCAGCGCCGTATACAGTGTACTTCAGCGCCGTATACTTCAGCGCCGTATACTTCAGCGCCGTATACTTCAGCCCTGCATACTTCAGCGCCGTATACTTCAGCGCCGTATACTTCAGTGCCGTATACTTCAGCGCCGTATACTTCAGCACCGTATACTTCAGTGCCGTGTACTTCAGCGCCGTGTACTTCAGCGCCGTGTAATTCAGCGCCGTGTACTTCAGCTCCGTGTACTTCAGCGCCGTGTACTTCAGCGCCGTGTACTTCAGCGCCGTATACTTCAGCGCCGTATACTTCAGCGCCGTATACTTCAGTGCCGTATACTTCAGCGCCGTGTACTTCAGCGCCGTTTACTTCAGCGCCGTATACTTCAGCGCCGTGTACTTCAGCGCCGTGTACTTCAGCACCAGCAGATACCCTAGGGATATCTCTGCGCCAAAAAAGTCAGCGCCAAATACGAACAATGAAAATTTGAAAATACGCACAAAGTCTCGCAGCGGGCCTTTGTAAAGTTTTGTGCGGATTTTCAATTCTCCTTCCCTGCAAGTTGTGAGAACAAAGTTGCGAACGTTCATCCGACGTTTCTCACTTCATGACGTACAGCGAAATTTTGCACACATTTTAGATTTTCAGAACCTCTCTAACATCACCTAACGTTATCAATTTTATAGAGTAATAATTATGATATACACCCACTCTCCAGGTAGAAAACTGCACAGGCGTGCAGATAACCATGCATGTGAGTGCTGACCTAAAACACACGATGGGTTCAGTGTGCATTATGCCAAGAAGCAAGCAAACAACACTACAAAGAGCGAGTAAGATTATTATGATTGTACCCCCCCCCCCCTCACCCCTCCCCAATAAAAACTACACATTACAGCCCCAGTTCATGCACACACGCCATGCACGCGCTAATACATCTCTATTATACTTTCAATCACAGCCCCTCAGTTTTTGCCCCAATCACCACTTCTCACCCACCTTCACATGATCGCTGACTAGCACACCATCCACCTGACACCCTTACCCTATCAATCATGACTTGCCATATTTGGAATGGTCTATCTTGTACGCACGCCAACACCTATGATTAATTTATACTCCTACACCCCTACAATTTACTCTTTCTCACATGTATCGATCCGCAGCTCTTATCCTGCGTTAACTCCAGCACCACTAACTATCTGTGCATTTTGTTTATGTTTCAACTTGTGTATTTAGGCTTTGCCATGGACAATAGCAACGCAGGCAGGATGAGTTACCTTTTATCAACTCAGTCACAGTCCTCTAGCGTCAAACCGCTTTGGTTCCACAAGACCAATAACCCAGCGCACCAACACCATTCACCTATCTCCAAAGTTCGGCGGCTCCAAATCTTCAGCACTATGACAACTTGTGTGATGGAGTACCTTTTCCGTCCTTGCCACAAGTCTCCACGGGCGAGAGCTCGAATGTAAATACAGGACTCGTACATCATGATGTGTTGGCGTCATTGAGTGATAGTAATGTGATATCAGTACCAGATCCAGCAATGGCATTACACCGATGAAGACAACATAATATCCAGTCGCCACATAAATCCAGCTTACTACCACCAAGACAACAAATGTAAGTTGCGAGTACAAAGTTGCGACAGTCCGTGCGAAGTATCCCACTTCATTCGACGTAGAGCGTTAAATTGCACGCATTTTTCGTTTTTCAGGACCTCTCGAATGTCACCTAGCGTTATGTCGAGAGTAATACCTCAACTCTTCAGGTAGAAAACTGCACAGATTGGCAGATAACCATGCATGTAAGTGCTGATATACTATTCTAAAACAGGAGATGCGTCCAATGTGAATTATGGCAAGAAGCAAGCGAACGACACCTAAAGGAGCATGCTTATCATGATGACTACCCCCCCCCCCCCCCCCAGTGCATGCAAACACGCATTACACACGCCAATCTCTTTTCTATTTTAGATCACAGCCTCATAATTTTAGCCCACATTACCACACCTCACCCGCCTTCAGCTGATGGCAGACTACTGCAGCACACCATCACCCTGACACACCTATCCTATCGAGCATGACTTGCCACATTTGTAACGTCTATCTTCCACGCACACCAACACCTATGGTTGAACTACACACCCACACCCCTAACAATTTCCCCTTTCTCACCGGTATCGACCCGCAGCACTAACATTGCATAACTGCAGCACCACTAACTGAGAGACATTCCCACCTGGACCTCAACATCGTATCTCATCACCATCAACTCCCTATTAACTCCTACCACCACCCAGATTCCTGCATATTTACTGCAACCCTTGTTCAGAACCTCTGCATTTTGTTTCTGTTTAAACTTGTGAATTTTAGTCTTTGCCATGGACAATAGCAACGCAAGCAGGATGAGCCATTTTACCTTTGATCAACTCAGTCAGAGTGGTGTACCGTCAAATCCCTACGCTCACGACGCTTTGGTTCCACAAGACCAATCACGCAGCGCATCGACACCATTCTCCTACCTTCAAAGTTTGGCGGCACCAAATCTTCAGCTTAAGGATCACGAGCACTATGACAACTTGTTTGATGGAGTACTTTTGCCCTCCTTGCCAGAAGTCTTTACGGGCATGGGCTCCAATATGAACACACGACTCTTACATCATGTGTTTGCGCCTTCGGGTGATAGTAAGTTGACGGCAGCACCAGCGCCAGCAATGGCCTTACAGCCAGGACGACTGCATCTCCAGCCGCCAAATATTCCCGGCTTACTTGAATTGCTACCAAGTCCACACGAACTCGGCCAGTCACTACCACAGAGTAACGTATTCGGAAAGCAGCCGTCGATGAAAGAACCCGAAAACCCAGCGACAACATTCTCCTTCCACCAAGGTCAGGCGGAATCGATCCTTCCGCATGGCCTAATGCCGGATAACCAGCATAATTTCAACAGTTTGAGTGATGCAGCACTCTTTCCGTTCCCGCCAGAAGTTTCTATAGACGTCAGCTCATTTGGAAATATAGGATTCCCTCATGATGTGTTTGCGCCTACTGGTGACACGAATGCGATAGCAGTGCCAAGGCAAGGACGACAAAATATTCCAAGTTTACCGGAGATGCCACCAAGTCGTCGTCACCTCAGTGAGCCACTTCCAAAAGAGCGTCTTACTCGAGCAGCAGCTGTCAATGAAAGAACCAAATAACTCAGTGACACCATTCTCCTTTAACCCAGGTCAGGCGGAACCACTCATTCAGCCTAACCTACTCAACTGCTTGAGTGATGCAGCAATCTTTCCCCACCTGCCAAACGTCTCTACCGCCATGCCCTCCAATGTAAATACAGGATTAAATCATGATGTTTTTGCGCCATCGCGTGGTAGTGATGTGTTGCTATCACCATCACTAGCAAGGGGCCTACAACAACAACGACAACAACAACATCACAAGCCGCCACATATTCCAAGGTTACAGGTACCAAAGCTGCACCACGAAAGTTGGGATATCCCCGGATCACCATGGATACTGCGCCTGGCGCCACTGGCGCCACGGCGGCAATCTCAAAAGCGCCACAACCAAAAAATTGGTGGCGAAACACAAAAGCGGTAGTGCAACTTTTGCGGCGTTGTCGTTGTTGGATCTCTTGGATCTTGGAAAAATTAGTTTTTCATCTCTCGTCATGAAGTGGACTGCTGACCAAGAGCAACTGCTCCTCTCCCTCTATTTCGAGGTCAACCATCCGACATGGGACTCGACTCAGGCGTAGGCACCGGCGGACTATGCTCGAAAAGGTGGCAGATTCTGCGCGAAAAGCAGTGAAATTGGCAGAACCATACAAACCTTATGGCGGGCAATTAGGGTCCCGCGGATTTTGCCGGCAGAACAATTGGCAGAATTCGGTACTTTTTCTGGTAAGTTTCATGCATGTTTGGTATGTGGATAAAGAAAAAGGTCAGAATTCGAGGAATTGCCCGCCATAAGGTTTGTATGGTTCTGCCAATTTCACTGCTTTTCGAGCAGAATCTGCTACCTTTTCGAGCAGAATCCGCCGGTCCCTACTCAGGCGTCCACCGATGCTCAAGGAGCTTCCGCAAGATTCAAACGAAGAGAAATTGAACAACATGAATATTGAGGCAATCTTCATAGCTCTCCGCAGTCGCTGGTCACGACGTAGTCGGCGATTCTGGGCGTTTCTGTGATCCATACCAGCGCAGGAAAGGAATTTTGAGGCTACAGTCTTTTTCATAGAAAAGTTTTACGACACCTGTGGAGACCCGTGAAGCTGCGTGCGTACCAAAGCCTTTGCATGTGTGACCGCCGGCAGAAAAGAGCCGCAAAAGCGCCCACTGCCAGCGTGTTGGAGGCAGCCGCAAAAGCGGTGTCGCCGCCTGAATGTCGCCGCCTGAATGTGTGACCGGCGCCTAACTTGGACAGCAGCCTTAGACTAAAGAACCTGCAAAATCTGCCAAAGCCAAACTAGTCTGCCCGGAATGCAATAAGAGTTTCTCGTATCCGTCGGCCTTCAAAAGACACATATCAGTGCACACTGGCGAGAGGCCATATCCTTGCATAGAGTGTGGAAAAACCTTCAAGACGAAGTGTCATCTAACTGTGCACAAGAGAACACACACAGGTTACAAACCATATAAGTGCACAATCCCGGGCTGCGAACAGGCATTCTCACAGTCCGGCAATCGCAACCTGCATGTGCGTACCCACAAGTCGAATATCGAGAAGCAAACCAAACCTGCCAATGGATGCAACTGAACAGGGACTGCTCTATTGAACCAGCATCTCCAGTTCAAACACGACAATGTCGGCAGGAGCACCAAATCAGAAACTAACAGCGCTAGGAAATGCGGTTATCGGGGTGTACGTTTTTGTAAACATGGTATCTGTGCTGGCGTGCACTGTGTGGAATTTGAGCAATAGAATGATCTGACAAGTGTGTGTGTGTGCATGTAGTATCCTGGTCTAAACTGCATTTGCTGCTGCACCCATCCTAACACCCTCCGCTAACAACAACCTACCGTCTTTGATTTATATATTGCAAAACAGTATATGTACAGGGTATTATATTGGTTTTCGGAATGATTTAATTCCCCCCTGTCTCTTGTCTCTTGTCTCGCATTTAGTCGCATTCTTGGTTTGCCTAGTTTTGCTACAATGTTACCTTGTTGGTTTGTGGCTTTTCTCTTTTGCTGTGTTCCCTGTTGCTGCATGTTGCTGTTGTGTATGTGGAACGTTTTGGTCGTTTATTCCATGTACCCGTTTTGGATTTGTGAATTCAAAAAAGGTAAACAAACAAAGAAACAGGGGAAGAGTTTGTTGCTCCCTACATGGGAGCTCGCGGTTTTCCTGCCGACTTGAATTATCACTACAAACAAACAACATCAAAATTTATTTGTGGAATGTCATCAAAGGGGGGGGGCAGGTGTTGTAGAACGATGTATTTCCTATCTCTATGATGATATTTCCCAAACTGCCAGCAATGGTCTTACACCGAGGAAGACAACATTATCCAGTCGCCACATATTTCCAGGTTACTTGCCATACCACTAAGACGACAAGTACAAGTGGCGAGCACAAAGTTGCGAAAGTTCGTGCAAAGTTTTTCACTTCATGATGTAGAGCAAAGGTTTGCACGCATTTTCGTTTTTTCAGAACCTCTCTAATCTATCCCAGCGTCATGTCTAGAATAATACCTCAACTCTTCAGGTAGAAAACTGGAAAGGCTGGCAGATAACAATGCACGTGAGTGCTGACATACCCTAAAACAGGAGATGCGTTCAGCGATAATTATGGCAAGAAGCAAGCGAACGACACCTCAAAGAGTTTGTTTATCATGATGGCTACCCCCCCCCCCCCTCCCCAAAATGAAAAGCTATACACAATGCTGCATGCACAAACGCATTGCACACGTGAATCTCTTTTCTACTTTCAATCACAGCCTTTCAATTTTAGCCTTGATTACCACTTCTCACCCGCCTTCAGCTGATGGCAGACTAATGCAGCACACCATCACCCTGGCACACCTATCCTATCCAGCATGACTTGCCACATTTGTAACGTCTATCTTCCACGCACACCAACCCCTATGGTTAGACTACATACCTAAACCCCTAACAATTTCCCCTTTCTCACCTGTATCTACCCGCAGCACTAACATTGCATAACTCCAGAACCACTAACTGAGAGACATTCCCACCTGCACCTCAACATCGTATCTCATCACCATCAACTCCCTATTAACTCGTACCACCACCCAGATTCATGCCTATTCACTGCAACCGTTGTTCAGAACCTCTCAATTTTGTTTCTGTGTAACCTTGTGAGTTTTAGTCTTTGCCATGAACAATAGCAACGCAGGCAGGATGAGCCAGTTTACCTTTGATCAACTCAGTCACAGTGGTGTAGCGTCAAACCCCTATGCTCAAGACGCTTTGGTTCCACAAGACCAATCACGCAGCGCATCGACACCATTCTCCTACCTACAAAATTTGGCGGCAGCAAATCTTCAGCTTCAGGATCACCAGCACTATGACAACTTGTTTGATGGAGTAATTTTTCCCTCCTTGCCAGATGTCTCTACGGGCATGGGCTCCAATGTGAACACACGACTCGTACATCATGATGCGTTTGCGCCTTTGGGTGATAGTAAGTTGATGGCAGCACCAACGCCAGCAATGGCCTTACAGCCAAGACGACAGCATCTCCAGCCGCCAAATATTCCCGGCTTGCTTGACTTGCTACCAAGTCCACACGACTTCAACCAGTCGCTACCACAGAGTAACGTATTCGGAAAGCAGCCGTCAATGAAAGAACCTGAAAACCCAGCGACAACATTCTCCTTCCACCAAGGTCAGACGGCACAGATTCTTCCGCATAGCCTAATGCCGGATAACCAGCATAATTCCAACAGCTTGAGTGATGCAGCACTCTTTCCGTTCCCGCCACAATTTTCTAAAGGCGTCAGCTCATTTGGAAATATAGGATTCCCTCATGATGTGTTTGCGCCTACTGGTGACACGAATGCGATGGTCGTGTCAAGGCAAGGACGACAATATATTGCAAGTTTACCGGAAATGCCACCAAGTCGTCGTCACGACCTCAGTGAGCCACTTTCGCAGAGCACCTTACTTGGGCAGCAGCCGTCAATGAAAGAACCTGATTACTCAGCCATACCATTCTCCTTAAACCCAGGTAAGGCGGAACCACTCATTCAGCCTAACTTACTCGACAGCTTGAGTGATGCAGCAATCTTTCCCTACCTGCCAAAAGTCTCTACTGCTATGCGCTCCGATGTAAATACAGGATTAAATCATGATGTGTTTGCGACATCGCGTGGTAGTGATGTGTTGCTATCACCATCACTAGCTAGAGGCCCACAACAGCAACAACCACAACAACAACATCACAAGCCACCACATATTCCCAGGCTGCAGGTAATGCCACCGCATCACCATGACCTCAGCGAGCCACTACCACCGAGTAACGTACTTGGACAGCAGCCGTCGAGTAAAGAACCTGAAAAATTTGCCAAAGCCAAACGAGTCTGCCCGGAATGCAAAAGGAGTTTCTCTTATCCGTCGCAGCTCAAAAGACACTTGACAGTGCACACTGGCGAGAGGCCATATCGTTGCACAGAGTGTGGACAAGCCTTCTCGCGGAAGCGTAGTCTAACTGTGCACGTCCGAAAACACACCGGGGAGAAGCCATATCATTGCGACAGATGCAACTCACGTTTTTCTCAGCTATGGACACTAACCGAACACAAGAGAATACACACAGGCGAGAAACCGTATAAGTGCAGAATCCCGGGCTGTGAACAGGCATTCTCACAGTCCTCCAACCGCAACCGGCATGTGCTTGGCCACAAGGCGAATACCCAGAAGCAAACCAAACCTGCCAGTGGATGCAACTAAACAGACAGTGCACTATTGCTCCCGCATCACCAGTTCAAAAACAACAATGTCGGCAGGATCTAGGAGCAGCAAATAAGAAGAAACCAGAGACAGAAGTCTCAGTTTACGTGAGATTAATTCCAATTATGAGCAGGGGCATGCTTTGCACACTGGGGCGCACTGTGCCGAATATGAGCAATAGAAGAATCTGATCACATGTGTGCGTGTGTGTGTGCCTTCAGTACTACTATTCGGGTATGTACGTTTCATACCCTCAATTCCCAAAAATTAATATGGTGCCACACCCAGACCGCCATACATGCACGTGTACTCGTACTTGCCTAAAAATGCATTTGCCGGTTCAGACATCCCTCCACTCCGCGATCAAAAACCCTCACTTCTTTGATATATATGATACAAAATAGCATAGAGTTTTGGCTTGTTTTGATACAATGTCTGCTGGTTCGTTTGTGGTTTTTCTCTTTTGCTGTGGTTCCTTTTGCTACATGTGACTGTTGTGCATGT
Organism: Sycon ciliatum; assembly: GCF_964019385.1. Lineage (NCBI taxonomy): Eukaryota > Metazoa > Porifera > Calcarea > Leucosolenida > Sycettidae > Sycon > Sycon ciliatum. The sequence goes on along the minus strand of NC_088643.1, from coordinate 51,872,890 downwards.
GGAACGTGGTGGTCGTTTGTTCCGTGTACTGATTTTTAGAATGTCATCAAGGGGGCAGGTGATGTAGAACGATGTGTTGTTTTTCTGCATAATGACATTCCCCAAACTGTCTATTGCCTCGCATAGATGCGTTATATGAGCATTCGTGATTTTTGAGTCTTCAGTTTTGTCTTTTTCAGTCTTTGTGTTCCTTCCAGTGGAGTTGTTGTCCCTGGTATCCCGTCATGTCCTTTGTTCAAATACGTTAATGCAAACAAACGAGTGCTTGTCTCCTGTGTCCTGCGCCCCTGGGTACGAATGGCCGTGATACCGTTACAAGATGTATCGGTACTCTACGAAATAATGCATGTCGAAATAGCAATGGGGATGCAGCAGTGCGAATATCAGATGGATTTTTATTTTATCTGTCTGCAGTCAAATAATAAAGATAAAACAGACCGTAGCGTGAATGAAAATCGCAGGGTAGAACTAAGCTATTGGGGGAGTGAATGCAATCTCGACATTGTAAGGTATTAGGTACTGAAGAGCGGAGTACAAAGAGGTCGCAAAAAACGACCCCATAAACATTGGTAGTGGTTCCAAATCTCCCGATCAGCCACAAGATCTCCCGATTTTTTGACGTTTTTGAAACCTCTCCCGATCTCCCGCCCAACAACAAAAACCTCCGTTTTCTTTGCTGCCAATTTTTCGTCATTTTCATAAATCTCAAACAAAGACATCAGCATAGGGTAAAAGGCAAGAAAAAACACGCACACATGCACTAGAGGCAGCTCTGGTGCTGCCATCAAATTACTATCATCCGGAGGCGCAAATACATCTTGATGTACGAGTCCTGTATTTACAATCGAGTCAATCCCGGTAGAGACTTGTGGCAAGGACGGAAAGGGTGGTGTGTAATGCAGGCTGCTAGTGTAGCCCCGGTGATCCCGCATCAAATAGTTAGGCTGAAGGACTGGTGCTAGGTCCCCAGCGGATAGTGCTAACATTTTATCTAGCATATTTAGCTTATTCTGGAAACTAGCATTGCGCTATCATAATCCCGTACGTTTTGCAGAAAACTAACTAACATAATTTGCGAAAAGTAGCATATTCTTGCGAGAACTAGCATATTTTTGCGAGAACTAGCATATTCTTGCGAGAACTAGCATATTCTTGCGAGAACTAGCATATTCTTGCGAAAACTAGCGTATTACTGCAAAATATGGGATGTTCGTGAGAATGCGGAATGCCCTCGCGACTACTACCAGCTACCACGCCTTTGCCTGCTGAGTAATAATAATTCTGTGGTTCTTGTATATTCAGAATTCAAGCATTATCAGTGCTTTTTTGGAGCAGAATGCGAGTATATTGAAAAGCAGAATCCATCAAATTCTCCAGCATTATCCGCCGGGACCTAATTGGTGCATTCAGTCGTACTTCGGAGGTAGGAGAATGGTGTCCGTGCACAGTGTGATTGGTCTTCGGTTGAACCAATCTGTTATGAGGGTAGGTACCTGCCGCTTCATTACTCTGACTGAGTTGATCCAAGGCAAAATAGCTCATCCTGAGTGCATGGCTATTGTCCATGGCCAAGAATTACTACACAAGTCGAAACATAAAGAAATATTTGAGATTCTGACCAGCAATTGTAGTGAATACGCAGGATTCTCGGTGATGGATCGAGTTTTTTTTAAATGGTTTAAAAGTAGATGATGGTGATGAGATTCAGTGGTAAGATGCAGGTGAGAATTTTTCTCATTTAGTGGTGCTGAAGTTGTGGGTGGTAATTGTTGAGGATCGATGCAAGTGAGAAATCGAAAATGGTCAGATTGCAGACTGGCAATAGGTGTTGGTGTGCGTGGAACGTAGAATTGGCAAAAGTGACAAGTCATGTTCAATAGGGTAAGAGTCTCAGGTTGATGGCGTGCTGTTTCCACATGCAAGAGCTGCAATGTAAATGCATGACTCACACATCATGATGTGTTTGCGCCTTTGAGTTACAGTAATGTGATATCAGCACCAGAGCCAACAATGGTCTTACACCGAGGAAGACAACATATCCAGTCGCCACATATTTCCAGGTTACTAGTCATACCACCAAGACAACAAGTACAAGTGGCGAGTAGAAAGTTGCGAAAATTCGTGCGAAGTTACTCAATCACTTCATGATGTAGAGCAAAGGTTTGCACGCATTTTCGTTTTCCCGAACCTCTCTAATGTCAGCTAGCGTTATGTCGAGAGTAATACCTCAACTCTTCAGGTAGAAAACTGCACAGATTGGCAGATAACCATGCATTTGAGTGCTGATATACTATTCTAAAACAGGAGATGCGTTCATTGTGAAATATGGCAAGAAGCAAGCGAACGACACCTCAAAGAGTATGATTATCATGATGGCTACCCCCCCCCCCTCCCCAAATGAAAAAAACTACACAATGCTGCATGCACAAACGCATTGCACACGTGAATCTCTATTCTAATTTCAATCACAGTCCTTCAATTTTAGCCCAGATTACCACTTCTCACCTGCCTTCAGCTGATGGCAGACTAATACAGCACACCATCACCCTGACAAACCTACCCTATCGAGCATGACTTGCCACATTTGCAACGTCTATCTTCCACGCACACCAACACCTATGGTTAGACTTCACACCTACACCCCTAACAATTTCCCCTTTCTCACCTGTATCGACCCGCAGCACTAACATTGCATAACTCCAGAACCACTAACTGAGAGACATTCCCACCTGCACCTCAACATCGTATCTCATCACCATCAACTCCCTATTAACTCGTACCACCACCCAGATCCATGCCTATTCACTGCAACCGTTGTTCAGAACCTCTCCATTTTGTTTCTGTTTCACCTTGTGAGTTTTTGTCTTTGCCATGGACAATAGCAACGCATGCAGGATGAGCCGGTTTACCTTTGATCAACTCAGTCACAGTGGTGCAGCGTCAAACCCCTACGCTCACGACGCTTTGGTTCCACAAGACCAATCACGCAGCGCATCGACACCATTCTCCTACCTACAAAATTTGGCGGCAGCAAATCTTCAGCTTCAGGATCACCAGGACTATGACAACTTGTTTGATGGAGTACTTTTTCCCTCCTTGCCAGATGTCTCTACGGGGATGGGCTCCAATGTGAACACACGACTCGTACATCATGATGCGTTTGCGCCTTTGGGTGATAGTAAGTTGACGGCAGCACCAGCGCCAGCAATGGCCTTACAGCCAAGACGACAGCATCTCCAGCCGCCAAATATTGCTGGCTTACTTGACTTGCTACCAAGTCCACACGACCTCAACCAGTCACTACCACAGAGTAACGTATTCGGAAAGCAGCCGTCAATGAAAGAACCTGAAAACCCAGCGACAACATTCTCCTTCCACCAAGGTCAGACGGCACCGATCCTTAACCAGCATACTTCCAACAGCTTGAATGATGCAGCACTCTTTCCGTTCCCGCCACAAGTTTCTATAGACGTCAGCTCATTTGGAAATATAGGATTCCCTCATGATGTGTTTGCGCCTACTGGTGACACGAATGCGATGGCAGTGTCAAGGCAAGGACGACAATATATTCCAAGTTTACCGGAAATGCCACCAAGTCGTCGTCGTCACGACCTCAGTGAGCCACTTCCACAGAACACCTGCCTCGGGCAGCAGCTGTCAATGAAAGAACCTGATAACTCAGCGACACCATTCTCCTTAAACCTAGGTCAGGCGGAACCACTCCTTCAGCCTAACCTACCCAACGGCTTGAGTGATGCAGCAATCTTTCCCTACCTGCCAAAGGTCTCTACCGCTATGCCCTCCGTTGTAAATACAGGATTACATCATGATGTGTTTGCGCCATCGCGTGGTAGTGATGTGTTGCTATCACCATCACTAGCAAGGGGCCTACCGCAACAACAACAACAACGACAACAACATCACAAGCCGCCACATATTCCCAGATTGCATGTAATGCCACCACATAAACACGACCTCGTCGAGCCGCTACCACAGAGTAACTTACTTGGACAGCAGCCGTCGACTAAAGAACCTGCAAAATCTGCCAAAGCCAAAATAGTCTGCCCGGAATGCAAAAAGAGTTTCTCGTATCCGTCGGACTTCAAAAGACACAGGACAGTGCACACTGGCGAGAGGCCATATCCTTGCATAGAGTGTGGAAAAACCTTCAAGACGAAGTATAGTCTAAAATCGCACAAGAGAACACACACAGGCGAGAGACCATATCAGTGCACAATCCCGGGCTGTGAACAGGCATTCTCAATGTCCTCCAACCGCTACCGGCATATGCGTACCCACAAGGCGAATATGGAGAAGCATGCAAACCTGCAAATGCCGGGATCCAACTGAACATGCACTGCACTGTCACACCAGCATCACCAGTTATTAAAAACCGGCAATATCGGCAGGAGCACCAAATCAGAAGATACTCGCGCCAGAAATTGCAGTTTAGGTGAGATTATTTCTAATTGTCCAGGTGTGGCGCCGTGCTTTTGGTACTGGTGTGCTGAATACAATCAGCACTAGAAGAATCTAGTATGTCACGTGTGTGTGTGTGTGTGTGTGTGTGTGTGTGTGTGTGTGTGTGTGTGTGTGTGCGTGCGTGTATGTGTGTGTGTGTGTGTGTGTGTGTGTGTGTGTGTGTGTGTGTGCCTACAGTGACTATGCAAGTGTGTGGGTATATACATGTATTTGCCCCACCCTCAGTACTCACACTTTGAGGCCTCCGTACATGTAGTAACCTCGCCTAACGTTCATTTGCTGGTTGTGCCATCCTAACACCCTCCGCTATCAACACCCACATTAATTTTGATGTATATAATCATAAATGTAAAACAGCATTCAGTGCATTTTATTGTTGTACAACGATGTATTGTTTTTCTGAATGATGACATCACCCATGTCTCTTGTCTTGTGTACATGTGTAGTTTTCTGTCGCATTTTTGGTTTGTTGAGTTTTGGCTTGTTTTGCTACAAAATTATTGCAATGTCAGCGGGCTAGTTTGCGGTTTTCCCCTTTTGCTGTGGTTCCTTTTGCTACATGCGACTGTTGTGCATGTGGAACGTGGTGTTGGTTTATCCTATTATTTGATTTTGTTGAATGTCAACAAGGTGTTGTAGAAAGATGACTTGTTTTTCTATGATGAAGTTCTCCAAACTGTCTCTTGTCTCGCGTGCATGCGTGATATGAGCATGCGTGATTTCAACACTGATTTGTGAGTCTCTACGCTTGTCTCTTCAGTCTTCTTGTTCGTCCAGGTGGAGTTGTTGCCCCTGTTTTCTCGTCATTCCTCTCTCTCTCTCTCTCTCTCTCTCTCTCTCTCTCTCTCTCTCTCTCTCTCTCTCTCTCTCTCTCTCTCTCTCTCTCTCTCTCTTTCTCTCTCTATCTATATCTATCTCTCCTCTCTCATCATGCATGCGTCACACTCTCATGGAAATTTTTATTTTATTTTTTATTTTATAAGATTGCATGCTTCACACTCTCATGTAATATTTCTTTCCTTTCTTCGTCTTTTTGTGAGAGCTTGGACAATCCACTTGTCCAGGCAAGAAGGCAGCAATGCCTGTTCATTCTGGCGAAGTAAAATAAAATATACCAACCAACCAACCAACCAACCCTAGTTCAAGTTTAATAATAATGTACATAAACGAGTGCGTGTCCTTTGTGGCCTGCGTCCCGGGGTATGGAATAGGGTTCAGCAAATAATGCTCCGAAAACGTTTGTATAATGCTAACCATAATGCTCTAAAAACTACCTTTAATGCTGATGTTCTTTGCTTCAGAAATGCCTATAATGCTCTTGGTTTGAGACAAAAAGGAGAATGGTTGCAAATTGTCAAACTTTAGGGAAGGACTGCAAATACATGTACTAGTAGTGACGTAAGTCCATTTGCCTCTGAAGCTGCCGCAATATCTCTCACCAGCTCCACGGCCTGTTAGTAATAATTATACAATTGTAAGACAGGATGCTTCTCCAGTGGCTGCTCTCCATTGCAACTTACTTGAGTCTTGATGCAGGGCTGCTGACAGCAGTGGGTGTATCAAATCTTTCCCCCTCCTTATCCACTATACCCGTTCTCAAGTACATGTACCGGTACGTCATGTATTGTAGATGCGCGGTTAGATGATTTCGTAATCTTTCATTCTTTGTCTGTGGCAACAAAGCCTGTCGTCATCGAACTAACGAACTGCTGAGTACTGTAACACCGTGACCGTGCTATCACAATCATGGTGATTGCACATTGTATTATGTGAATGCACTCCTTCACACGTCACTGGCATGCTACTAATAGTATTACGCTGTCATTTCCTTTGATGGGATAACGATAGCCTCTTGAAAGCTGATATGAACGGACCAGTGAGATCTAGAAGGTACTATTATCCTAGATCCTCACCCTGTACCCACTGACTTTCAGTGTGCAGCTACAATGTATCTCTCGAGCCTGCTATGCATGCAGCCGAATGAACGGCTAGGGACAGTATAATGACTTTTATCACTCTCTTATTATTGTCCCCCACAGAAACTTGTGATCTCTAAGCGGTCAAATATCAGCATATATTGACCGCTTATATTGACCACTTATTATTGACCACTTAGCCCGAGGACTTAGAACTTTTTCCTCAACTTAGAAAAAAATCAGAACTGAAAGAAGAAAAATCTGAAGCCAAATGCTGGGATTTGAACCCAAACTATCAGATTCTCAGTCAAAGAACTTGGGGAACATACTACAAGAGACAACTGAAAACTTTGGTTTACACAGAAGTAATGTCCAATGTAAACGGCATATGTACATACTATTATACTATTACAATAGTATTCCTTTCTTCCTATAGCAAAGCAAAAACAGTTTTAGGTATGCTATGTCGTGATAAATCTATTATTGCCCTCATAATCGGTCAATATATGAAATATAGACCTCGTAAAAGACCTCGGGGGACCTCGGTCTTTTACTCGTTCTATATTTCATATATTGACCTCTTTAATCGTGCAATAATAGATACGTATGGTACTACAGCGTAACAGTATGATGACTGTAGTCTTGAGCCTTGTTGTGGTCGATTCATTCCCCAACTGCCAAAATTAAACACTTACTGTGACTTGCATGTATACAGTTAATTATACAGTAGTGTCTGTTAGGTGTGGAAGAATACTACTACTTACTAGCACTACTACTAGTAGTAGTATTCTTCCACACCTAACAGAGAGTCCATGATAATAGAGGAAGACGACTACTACTTACTAGTACTAGTAGTAGTAGCAAGTGTTGAGTTTCGGAGAGAAGAGAGCAGTAGGTGGCATGTGGCCTCTAATTTCCTAGTACTAGTATTAGTAGTAGTAATAGTACTACTACTGTAGTACATGTAGTATCATGGGACATGGAGTCTATGCATACAATGATACAGTGTACTCACGTCACGCTCACGTGATGGGTATTTACTACTTGTAGTACTAGTAGTAGTAGTGTTGTGCAAAATGACAATACAATGATTGATATACTGCAGCGTAGCACTAGCAGGTCGAATTCGAATTTAGCTTTTCTAGAAAATACTACGAAGTACTTGTAGTATTCTAATACAATCATGTACTTTTTTCACTACCACAGCGCGAGCGTTTTGCACGGAGCACTGCAAAATCCTATGCCATGGCTAGTAATAGCTATGCTTCAAACGACACAGCATGTAGACCAGGTAGACTGCAGCGCTAGCGCAGACTGCAGCCCAACGTCATTCAGGACAGCGCAGTTTCGAGTTCCGACACTACTGCCAGTACTGGCACTGCCGCTGCCCGCTTCACACACACGGCACGGTCGGCGGTGAAATGATTGAATGACTCCACCGAGCCAAATGAACTATTTTCGCTCGATGCCGGAGCATTCCTAGACCTACGATGACTGAGGCTACAACGTAGTCGTCCTCGTCCCTATCTGTCAGGAAATATTTGCAAGAAGACACGCGCCGAACACACGACACGAGTAAAGGCGCACGAGTTCAGAGCGGACGGAGGATTTGGCGACATGGCCGACCCTGACGGCAACCTGCGCTCAAGAGCGACGGGCAAATCCACAAGGTCGGAAACGGGCAAAGTCCTGTTCGAGAATCCGGCGGTTGCTGCCGCAGAGGGCGGTGATGCTGGGCCTGCTGAACCTGGCGTTGTCCTACCTATATGGAGTTCTGGCTCTGCAGGCACAGATAAGCAGACGGCGCAGAGCCCTGAACAGCCGGCCGCCCCCTCTCCAGGTAAACGCGAATTACGATAAATGGAGAAAAGAGGAAATAAATATGTATCCGGGATGCGTGTTGGTGTTGATAAGAAGGATAATCCACAATCTGAGTCGGGATTTTACCGTCTTTACTGTGTAAATATGTGATAATATTATGATCAAAAAAGGGTTGACTTCATGCAATGCAGGACAAACAGTACACTTACGTACCTGTTTCTGTTCGGTTAGCTGGTATTCTGGGTATGCTTGGCATTGTAGTATTCTGGCTATTTCTATGGCCCTTGCACCCAGACCACAGAGCATAGTAGTACATTTGGACGCTTGCACTTTGTTTTGGCCTCGGCCGTGCAGAGCGAGGGGTCGCACCGCCAACAGGTGTGCCTCAAGGTTCACTCCGGACATCTGCATGAATTTCAATACGGGTGCGCATTGACCTACTATTCCGAGCCACGCCGTCAATACTAATACCTGTCGACCTCAAAGTCTGTAGGATATACACTGGGATGTACGTGTACATGAATGTCATAGGCGGGTACACTTGGCCCTGGAGAAGGGCTGCATTAAAATGGCTAACATTCCGCGTACTGTTTTTCCCCGATTATAGGTCGCACCTTTTTACACTAAAAATCAAGAGTGAAAAGGGGGTGCGACTTACAATCGAGCACGACTTACTACTGAAGTCAATATATCAAAAAAATGTGCTCAAACCTGGAAATGGGGGTGCGACTTATAATCGAGTGCGACCTATAATCGGGGAAATACGGTAAGTGCCGGCATCGGTGCTTCTACTGCTGAGCGCTGAGTACCGTGACACACACGTCCAAGTTCAGTCGCTTCTATGGACTTGATACATTTCTGATACATTTTTTGAACGTAGATGCGTGATCTTCCACAGGAGTCCCAGTACAGAGAGAGAGAGTTTTCCAAAGTCTGAGTTTGAAACTCCCAGCGGTACTCAGAACTCGTGCAATGTGCACACTCTCTACAGCATGCTTAAATCCCCTGTCTGTGAATTATATCTGCTACACACACAGTCTACATATCTACGGACTCGCAAACTCCATTGTAGCCCTCCTAACGAGTGCCTGGTTAGAACAACCACATAATAATTATTCCCGTAGCTATGCAGAAGACGTTACTTCAGTAACGTCTGGCGCTAGCCAGGGTCCACACAGCTTTAATTTGGTGTTTGTTTGTGTGTTTGTGTCATGCCTGGCGCTATCCCGTATATGTCCCGTACCGTACCATCAAACACAGCTGGCCACATACAGCTGGCCGCAATATTCAAATAGGGCTTTCAAACGCAAGATCATAACGTGAAGCAACTTGGAAGAATGCGTATGAATGCGAAGTGTATGGGGGAATGCATGTAGGGCGATAGTGCGGGTTCGAATCCCAGGTATTGCCTGAAAAAATAGGAGAATTGAAAAATTTATAATATCCCTTTTCTTTTTTTGCCGTCATTAAGTCGGTAGACGGTGTCGTATTACCCTCGACCGTACCTGTCCCGTACCTGTCCTGTACCTATCCCGTACCGTACCGTACAATCAAAGACGGCTGGCCACAATGCATATCCAAATAGGGCTTTCAAATACAAGATAACGTGAAGCAACTTGGAAGAATTAGTATGTATGCGAAGTGTATCGGGGGATGCATGCAGGGCGATGGTTGCGGGTTCGAATCCCAGGTTATGTCTAAAAACAAAAAGTAGAAACTTATAAGAATTTATAACATCCCTATGCTTTTTGTCTAGGTCATCAAGGCAAAAAAGCATAGCGTAGGGCCCTGAGCTTCCAAGCTCTCTCGTTTAATATGATTGTGTTTTTGTAGGGCAAAAACCTCTATACATATTCATTAAATTTCTGTACCTGGCCTATTCTCGTGGTATAACAATAATTTGTTTATTGTTGCACCCGGTTAAATGGCCATGCAGGATATGTAGATTTTCGCAGCAAAGACACCACATTCAGGGTTCTGGGGGGGGGGGCACTCCCCCCCCCCCCCCCCCCTGTGAAAAAGTGGCAACCCTCTACTCATTAAATTTTGTTGATTTTTTTGTTTTTTAATGCCATTCAACGAAAATGCAGTCGGTAGTCACTACTAGTAGAGGGTTCATAAAGCACATTTGTCTGGGATGAAGTCGGGGGGGGGGGGGGGGGGGTGCCACCACCGTGGCATGGCAAGACAATTTTGGAAAATGGAGAAATGGTTTACGGGTAACTGCTTACTTTTTAAAAGAAGCTTGGTGTTAGGATAAGTGTGAATGCTTCATTTAGCAGATGTTCCTTTTCTCTTTCTTTAGATCACACTGATGGCGTTGAAAGTGTTCGGATTTTGGATCGCCTGACCTCGCGCCAATCACAGATGTCAATTCGAGGCGCAATCACTGGCGATGTCAACTTCTCCTGGCATCATGTTACCGTGGAGATACCTGAACAACCCAAGAAGAACCTGCCGGCCAAGACTATTATTAATGACAGTGAGTGAAGATGGGGAGCATTGGAAATTGGGGATCATGAGGAGTTTTTGAAATGTGTGCATGTGTGTGTGTGTGTGTGTGTGAGAGAGAGTGTGTGTTTGTGTGCGTGTGCACGCATGCGTGTCTGTGTTTCTTGTGCGCCCTAGCGCAAGATCACATAATTGTTCACTGCATTCAAAAGTAACAATGAACAATTTGAATGATGATCACTGTTACTCTTGCTACTGTCTGTTCTGTTATCATGACGTTCCTGTTTGCGCCGTTATTATGCTGTTCAGCACAGTGTTCTACCGTAATTACAGTTTTAAGTGACCGAATGTCATCTTTTTGTTAGTCCTACCACTTCTCACACCTCGTCCATGCACCGTTTTTGTTAATGTTGTACACGTCGACGTGCGAGCATACATGTAGGTGTGAGCTCGTGTGTGAGTGTGAGTGTGAATATGGGTGCGTCGGTGGGTGAGCGGGTAGGTGTGAGCCTGCGCATGCGCCTGCGTGTGTGATAGATGTATCACTCAATGATGCTGCTCTGCTTTTATCATGTATAACTTTCTTGGAGACAGGAAGTGTGTCAGGGAGAGAAAAAAACTACAAATCTCATCATGAATAAGAATTCCGAAATTCATGAACCAGCTTTCGGGCATTCTCTTCAAATGAAATACAAGCAACCAGAACCAATGAAACATAGGGATAAGTAGCATCACAAGGGTGGTAGCCATTACAACTAGGTGATAAATGTAGCGAAGAATTTACGCACAAGGGGAGATAATAAAAAGGGGAAAGAGAGAAAGAGAGGGTGAGAAGTGAGACAAGAGGAACTACAACGGACACTGTACAAAGACAAAAACCGAATGGACACTGCATTACCTAGTGGGGTCAGGAGTGTCAGTAGACAACTTGAGAGACTTCACCTTTTTCTTTTGTTTACACAAAGGTGGCTGGATAGTGTAATTATAAATAGCTTCTACTGAAGTAAAACTTTCAGATGGACGAGACCACGTACACGGGTACGTGACAAAACAGAGAAGTGTGTCTATTTAGAGGCTATTAATTTTATATTTACACTACCCAGCCATCTTTGTGTAAACAAAAGAAAAATGTAATATCTCTCAAGTTGTTTACTGACACCCCTGACCTCACTAGTTAATGTAGTGTCCATTCGGTGTATGTCTTTGCACAGCATGTGTGTTTAGTTCCTCTTGTCTCACTTCTCACCTTCTCTTTCTCTCTTTCCCCTTTTTATTATCACCCCTTGTGCGTAAATTCTTCGCTACATTTATCACCTAGTTGTAATGGCTACCACCCTTGTGATGCTACTTATCCCTATGTTTCATTGGTTCTGGTTGCTTGTATTTCATTTGAAGAGAATGCCCGAAAACTGGTTCATGAACTGCTGAGTTCTTATTGGTGATGATGATGAAGAGTAGCTTGAGATTAGTGGGCGTTTTTATCGTGTATGGCATAGTCATACTCCACCTTGTGTTCTATGGTATAAGTCCACCTTGCCAGTTTTTCCTTGATCCTGATGATGGCTCCTGGCGGAAAGTTCGAGATACTGAAATCGTGCAGCAGAGAGACCACTTGTGTTGATGATGGGGCAGGGTTTCCGCATATTATGCTTTTAATGAATTGATAATGCATATGTTGTATGATGTAAGTCCACCTCAATATTGCAGGTGTTGTTTGAAATTTGAGAACTGATACCAGTGCTCTGGTGCCTCATTGGCTGTTTTTCATGGCATTTCTTTACAGTCAATGGTGAGGTGAAGGCTGGCTCGCTTCTGGCCATCATGGGTGCAAGGTAATACCTCAACGTACAGTAAAGTCTCTTTTCTCATTCTTTGGTCTGAATTTTGTCATGGAAAAGCAGGCAAGAAACATCTAGAGAAAAATTTAGAAAGATGTTCTCGAATGGTTGAAAGTTCCATTGCATTGGAGAAAGAAAATAGTAGCAAAAATGCCGCTTTTCTTCAACCCTTTCTCCACGTCATGATGTGGCTTGTTGTTACCCCGTATTTTCTCCGACTAGCAATAAATCCACACTGTTTACTTTGATGTCTTCCTTTCACCCTGTCACGCTCTGTGTTCTAGCTGACTGACGCACATCATAATCTTGTTTGAGAAGTTGAAGTGGGACTTTCTTTCGTAGATGTGGAGCTCATGTGGGATACCATGTGGCATAAAAAATGTATAATTTTATATCCAATATTCACTAGTTGAGGATATAGAAAAGGGAAAGGTCTGAAAAATTTACTGTAACCACCAGCACTCGGACGAGGGACCTTTGCTTGAGGCCAGCAATGCTCTAACCACTGGGCTATGGTGTAGCTGTCATCCAAACAGAGAGAGACCGTTCAGCATTTTCTTCAGACTTTGAAGCTCATGCTTCCTGTGAAACTACACTGGCTGGTGGGACACAGCCATCACTTTTATCAATTCTACTTATGTCGGTGTATGTATGCAAACGTATATCATGTTGCCCGTAGCGGTGCTGGCAAGACGACTTTCTTGAACCTGCTGACGGATCGCACTGCCAGCGTCTTGCACGTCAACGCCACTCTGGCCATCAACAACAACACCGTGCAGGCGGCGGACATTCGCAAGATATCCTCCTACGTCCAGCAGCAGGACTTGTTCTTTGGCAACCTGACTGTCATTGAGCATCTCAGGATCCAGGTAACATAAACCGTGTGCAGTGCATCGGAACACAGTACTGGTGTAGATAACTATAATTATTACAGTTCATTTATCCAAAACTGCCCTAACAAAATGTACCAAAAAGTAGGTCTAAAACCCATTTACTAATTTAATGTGGGTTTTTGTCATCCCTCTGATCAACTAGTACAATACAACTACAGTCAAACCTCGTTAGGACGAACACTGATAAGGCGAACTTTCCATTAGTACGAACTAAGGCCAATCCTATGGTTGGCCAGGCATCAATTCAAGTCAAAATTATTCGTTTGCGACGAACTTCTGTACAGCGAACTTTCGCGAAGACGAACTATTTTCAAGTGTGATTTGAACAAAGTTAGTGTGGTCATGTACATGTAGTACGAACTTTCGGTCCACGAGCGTGCGCGTGCGCTGGCAGCCTTTTTTCTTCTTCTTTTCAATAGTCGAGGTCATATTGTACGTACAGTGCAAATTGTTTTCAAGCGTGTTTTGAACAAAATAATCAGTGCGTTGTACGAACTTTCGACACAGTCGTGATTCATTGTCTTTGTCATTGTACTTACATGTACCTGTTTCTGGCTTATGCTAAGAATAACATGCTTCCCATGTACCACAGCATGCACCTTCACGTAAATACAATCCATCTGATATGCATATCGATTTTTTGTCAGATCTGGATAAGAAGAACTCCCGATAAGACAAACAAATTTGTTCAGTCCCTTGAAGTTCGTCCTAACGAGGTTTGACTGTATGTTTTGTTGACAGAGTTATGGTCGAAGTCACAGTGGATAATTGGATGCTTCTTGTTTGTGTGTGTGTGTGTGTGTGTGTGTGTGTGTGTGTGTGTGTGTGTGTGTAGGGGGGGGGGGTTGAAGCCCTCAAGTAGACGTGTTTGGCAAGTGTAGCTTGTAATTTTCGGCATGTGTGCATTCGGTTTGGCTCTGTTCCTCTTTACCAATGCTTTCTGGTTCATACACTCTCTTTCAACAGGCATTGCTGCGGATGAATAAGAAGCTGTCGACCGAAGAGCGCTTGGAAAGAGTTCGTGAGGTGTTGGAAGAAGTGAGTTTAGTGTTGGGGATTTTGAATAATTTGCGATTAGTTTGGATGTACTGTGACAATAACAATGCCTCAAATGCTTTTCTCCTGGTGGGGCTCTCACACTCTCTTTCTCCCTCTCTCTCTCTCTCTATCTATCTATCTCTCTCTATCTCTCTATCTCTCTCACTATCTATCTCTCAATTTATCTCTATCTATCTCTCTCTCTATCTCTCTCTCTATATATATCTCTATCTCTCTCTCTATCTCTCTCTCTCTTTCTCTCTCTATCTCTTTCTCTCTCTATCTCTTTCTCTCTATCTCTCTCTCCCTATCTATCTCTCTCTCTCCCTCCCTCCCTCTCTCTCTCCCTCCCTCCCTCTCCCTCTCTCCCTCTCTCTCTCTCTCTCTCTCTCTCTCTCTCTCTCTCTCTCTCTCTCTCTATTGAGGTGCGTTTAAATTTATTCTCCTTTTCTTATTATTTCTTTTCTATAATTTCCCCATATGAGTTCCTATCAGTTGCTGTGAACACCTTGAGTGGAGAGCGCTTGCTCGAGCGTTGAACCGGGTTCTTAATCCACCATACCCAGTTCGCAAGGCTGGGCGGGGTTGTGTGCAGGCTTTCATTTCATCTTTTCTTATTATTTCTGCTTTTTATCTCATTACAAAAAATTTGCGCTTTTTCTCCATCTGCGCATAAAATCTAGACTGACAACCTGCTTGTTAAATCATGCACCTGCTTTCAGGCATAAAAACCCTGTTGTAGAGGTCTCAGTCCTCATTTGTTACACTTACCTGTCTTTATAAATGTAGCTTACTCTCTCACTATCTCTTTTTCTCTCTCTCTCTCTCTTTTCATGCGTACAGCTTGGCCTGGCAAAGGTGACTAACTCCTTCATCGGTAGCGTGTCTGGTGGTGTGCGCGGAATATCCGGAGGAGAGCAGAAGAGACTGGCGTTTGCAACAGAGGTGGGAGCATGACCATGACTTGAAGAACAGACATATGGCACGGTAGAAATGAGACTGCTTCCTTTCGTGGCAATTTAGCGACTGGCCAGTGGAGATGGTTTGTATTATAGGCTTGTCAGTTTACCGCCGCTATTTTGTTGGGTCACCGTGTACGCAGACGTGATTGGTATAGCTTCCAAGGACACCATGCCATTACGGCACCCTCAAGTTCAGCGCCAACCAGGTGAGCGCGACCGTTTCGGCGCCGTGAACCTAAGCGCCGAATCTTACAGCGCCAAATATTTCAGCGCCGCATACTTCAGCGCCAGTAGATAAGCGCCAAATATCTCAGCGCTACATACGTCAGCACCAAATATCTCAGCGCCAAATACGACAGCGCGACCTTTCTCAGTGCCACAGATTTCAGCGCCATGTATCACAGCGCCAATTTGTTGACAATACAAACTAGTACTTTACATGTCATGGACATCACCTGGCACCTGACTTCTCACTGTACTTAATCGTGCTGAACTTCTTCGCGCTGCACTCCTTTGCGCTGTAAATTGCCGTGCCTTTACTTTTGGGCGCTGAGCTGCTGCTGCTGCTGCTGCTGCAGTACTTTACCGCGCTGATAGTCATGGCGCTGAGGAAGCTGGCGCTGTGAAATGAGGCGCTGAAGTGCTGGCGCTGAAGTGCTGGCGCTGAAGTGCTGGCGCTGAAGTGCTGGCGCTGAAATGTATCGCGCTGAAATGGTGGCGCTGAAGTGCCAAGTCGGCCTTCCAAGGTACCAAATGCTGGTATAATTCGAGTGCTTGCTATTATCCGATAGCGCTGACCCTGCCTCCATACGTGTTTACTGCAGGTGCTGGCGGATCCTCCACTGCTATTTGCCGATGAGCCCACGAGCGGCTTGGATTCGTTTGCTGCACAGAGCGTGGTGCAGCACCTGCGTGGCATGGCAGAGTCCGGTCGTACCATCCTCTGTACTATTCACCAGCCGCCCAGCGAGGTGTTCAGCAAGTTTGATCAGTGAGTCACATCCGGATGTCTGTCCCATTGCTTCCTGACAGGCCAGGCATTGTCTGGTGACTGTGTGCAAGAGCACGCGTGCGTGCGTGTGTTTGCGTGAAGCGGGTAGAATCAAGCACCTGCTGCTCTGTGCCCAAAGCATGCATACTAGTACATATACATTATATGAACACACAGAAATGTGTGGACATCACACAACTGCATTGTAGAAAGAAAGGGGGGGGGGAGGGCTGTCAACTGCCAACCGCTCTATTCAGTTGCTATTCACGATCTGTGCATGCACTGGATTGCTGTGTCTGATGATGGGTGACCGGCCCGAAAGGTCATAATTTCTTCAACTTCATAATAAAATAAATTTCAATGCAGCGCATGCGCAGATCGTGAATAGCAACTGAATAGAGTGGTTGTCAGTTCACCCCACCACCCCACCCCTTTCTTTTTAGAAACGCACAGGCACAAACTTAAGGTAAGCACAACGCAGATAGGTAGAGCGCTGTACAGTAAGATCGGGTGCCGAGGAACACACAAGGACACACTTGAAGAAGAATTTTAAAAGAATGCCAAGGCACCCGGACGAGTGCAACATTATTCATGAACCCAGCTGATACTGTAGGAATTTGGTGCAGTCTGCTGTTATCCAGCACTAGGAAATTAACCGACCCACATTTATGCTTCATGTGGCATGGATTACTATGTGTGACGGGATGAAAAAGGAAAATCTGGCAGGAAAATATGATGTACATTAATTTTATACTAAAGCTAGGTCTACCCTATTCGTAAATTCCCCTTTCTTTTCCTCCTACTCCACGTGGCTCCAACTGCCTCCCAGTGTTAGACAAGCTCCAGATATGCCCAAATTCCGTACCCTCGTCAGACACCACTTCAGTATCTCCCAGTAAACAAAATCACAGTCACCACTTCCGCTGCATAGCTCGCTGAGCATCCCATTGCTTTGTAAGTTGCTAATCCCTCCCCACTTTGTGTACGTGCTCTTCATTTTCTTTTTTCTCTTCTTCCGTGGTTGGTCTCACCCTCTCCTCAATTCAATTGGCTGTCTTCACATGCCACGAGCGCGAGGTGCAGAAATAAATATATAAAATAAATAAAATTGATAATATGTAGAAAGTTCATTTTTCTTTTGAATATTTACGCACTCATGATTTCCTCTGGGGCAGCCGTGAAAAAATGCCATGTAGAAAATATTGGGAATTTTCATTTGCGCAGTCATTTCGTTGCTCTGACTTGCTCGCAAACTATGTTGTGTTCTGTGTGTGTGTGTGTGTGCGTGCGTGCGTGCGTGCGTGCGTGCGTGCGTGCGTGCGTGTGTGTGTTGATCATGTGTATTCTGTCGACAGGCTGCTTTTGCTAGCGGAAGGGCGCACGGCGTACCTCGGACCTCGAGGCGGTGCAGTCTCCTATTTCTCCAGGTGAGGTCACCACCTCCACATGTTTGGAGCTGGATTTTGCATGCACTGTGATTGGCTCATAGCCAGTAACTTTCAGTATTCACACTTGATTATAAGTTGCACCCCCTCCCCCTCCACACCTTGACCTTGACCTTGATCTTGCCCATTGCGTACGCAATGATAGCGAATGTCGGAAAGTTCAAGTGAGAACACGAGCGCAGAACTTGGCATGTCGTTTCAGGTCTCCTGGTCGACGAAACGGCCTCCACACACACACACACACACACACACACACACACACACACACACACACACACACACACACACTTCCAGATTTAAGCCATGTTGTTTCAGTATATTCACATACTTAGTAAGTAGGATGTCACACTCGATTCTAAACCGCATCCCATTCTTTGCTCAAGAAGCTTAGTGTGCAGGTCAGACCTCACTATAACGACCCTCGCTAGAACATAAACCTCGCTATAACGACCCCCGCTAGAACATAAACCTAGCTATAACGACCCCCGCTAGAACATAAACCTCGCTATAACGACCCCCGCTAGAACATAAACCTCACTATAACGACCCCCGCTAGAACATAAACCTCACTATAACGACCCCCGCTATAACATAAACCTCACTATAACGACTCCCGCTAGAACATAAACCTCACTATAACGTACGAAAAGTGAATGTCCCTGCCGAAACCGCATCACTTCTGTACAAAATTTCCTCGCTATAACATAATCCGCTATAGCGTAATTTCAGCTATAACGCACTGTTTGCAGGGTCCCGAAGCACGGACACCTCACCATAACATAAAAAGTCGTATGAAAATGACGCATGTACACGGCATGCATGCGCTTCTCGCGACAAGTTCGAGGCTGAGCTGTCCACATGGTCCACCTCGGAAGCAGGGAGTATTTTTTTTTTTTTTTTTTTTTTACAATTTTGGTCCCAAATGATCCCAAGCCTCTTGTACGGGCAAAAGCAGGGAGTAGTAAAAAATACAGGTATTTTACTACTCCCTGTACATGTGTGTGTGTATTTTACCCCTAGTCATATCACATGTACACGTACAGTACACGCACTGCATGACTCTTGCTACCCCTTTGCTGACAAGCCTGTAGGCCCTGTACACATCTTCGCTAGTTTACATCATCATACCTGTATGTAAAACAGTACAGGATTCGGTAAGTGAAGAGCGTCATTTTGACATACATATGCATATTGGTGTGCCCAACTCACTATAACATAAACCTCGGTAAAACATAATGTTCCCATCCCCCAGAGATTACGTTATAGCGAGGTCTGACCTGTAACAAGATGCAACTTATATTCAGAGAAATACGGTACAACCTTTTGAACCTGCTAGAAGGATGAAAGTCAGAGTGCTCAAACGGCGAGGGAAACAGCGAGCTTTGCGCCAGAACAGGTAACTTGGAAAATTACCCGAACGAGAGCTTTCGTGTTGTGCCTGTTTACTGCCGTTTTCAGCATTGGTTACTCGTGTCCGAGTGGTTTCAACCCTGCCGACTTCTACATCTACACGCTGGCCGTGGTGCCCACTGAGCGTGAAGCATCCAAGGAGCGCATCAAGGTACTTATGGTCATGGCCGGAGGCTCTAATCATGTTGCCCCATGTTGCCCCATGGATTCCATTCTGCATCATAACCTTCAATGCAGGTTTTCTTTTTAACCAAAGAGCGCATCAAGGTACACCGTGCCATGGCCAGGCATAGGGGGCTGACTCTCCAATGGCTGGAGGTGTTGCCCGTGGATTCCATTGTGTTCTGTATCAGGGGCATCGGAACCGGTGCGGCAGATGCGGCCAAAGCCGCACCAATAATTTCATCTTGTGTTTTTTATGCAATGGAATATGGGCTAGTTGAGCCCAATTTTCCCAGGGGAGGACCCCTGAACCCTTGACCCATTCATGGCCGCACCAATGTCAAAAACTTCCCGACGCCCCTGGGTACTTCAATGCCTTTTGAAAATGGAAGCGCTGAGTTAGCCTTGAACCGCTTAGTAGCTAGTTGCATCTGACTCCTGATCATTCGGTGGTGTCATCCCATGGGAATAGAAAAGAGTGGTTGACCTGCCTGCTTCACTGATCCGTAACTCTAATTCTAATACGATGTATACTAGTACAGCATTGACCAGAGGGGAGAAGGATAGATTGCAACTAATTACAAGTCGTGTTGTTGGGTCTTGTTATCGGTATCAATCAGAACGCTTTGAGCTGTGTTGAACAATGCTTCATTTTTCATTGTGGTGTAGTGTTCACAGCGAACACTGGTCACAGTCGTTGTAATGCACTGTGCATGTCTAAATGAATGCCTGGCGAAACCCAGCCGAAAAGTGGGGTTCAACTTTTTACGCTAGGATACGGCTGCGATGTTTTCATCCCAGCTATGTACTGTAGGTATTATGGCTTGAATGATTGGTTTGGTGGCATCGATCAGGACTCGGCTCTCTGATGAGATCTTGCATGGTCAAAACATCTAGTAGTAGATTGAGCCGATCAATACGAAGTGCATGTGTATGTCATTCTCCGCATAGGCGATAACTGACAAATACGTGGACATTGAGAAGCAGCAGGGTATCCATAACCGACCGGCACCAAAGGTAAGACTTGCAAGCGGGTGCTAGTTTGGAGGCGGCCACCAGCTTAGTGAAACCTGCAAATGTCTAGGGGTCAGAGTGGTGGGTGTGTATGTGTGTGAGTGTGTGTGTGTGTGTGTGTGTGTGTGTGTGTGTGTGTGTGTGTGTGTGTGTGTGTGTGTGTGTGTGTGTGTGTGTGTGTGTGTGTGTGGTGTGTGTGTGTGTGTGTGTATGCGTGTGCATGTGTGAGTGAGAGTGTGTGCGTGCATATAATTATTATATTATGTGTGTGTGTGTGTGTGTGTGTGTGTGCGCGCGCGCGTGTGCGTGTGTGTGTGTGTGTGTGTGTGTGTGTGTGTGTGTGTGTGTGTGTGTGTGTGCATGCGTACATGCATCTGGAGGCATATGTGTGGGTGTGCTTGCATGCTGGTGTATATAATACAACTGATATACTGAACTGCACACTGCCTGTTGACACAATTTGAGTCACTCTGTTGTATTTTTGCGTTCTGCAGCCGTCAGCGCGTATTACGAAAGCTGTGCGTGAATTGGGGTAAGTTCAAGCTAGCACCTAGGCTAGGCGTTTTTGCGATACGGTTATCGAATACATGGACCTGTTCAGCGCTCTAAGCCATATCCAGTAGGGTTGGGGTTTTTCTCAACTGATCACCAGCCAGTTCTATTATAGGCCTGGCACATTGGATCCATGAGGGTAATTGTGTATTCTTGAATGTGGAACATTCCACAGGATCGGAACGAGAACTGTAGAATGAGGCTTACTTCTCAGTTGCATGTGTTATTTGCATTTTGCATGTGTCCTGAAAGCACCGGCCTAAGTTTCTTCGATGCGTTGGATAAGAAGTTTGGTATCGCTCAACTGTACGGGTTGGTTCACTTGAGGCCTTTTTACTTCACCCAGTGTGCGCTGCCAAATTGCAGAATGTATGAGCAATACGTGTGAGTATAGCGAGGTCAAGAATACAATGGTCAAACACCCCTCTTCACGGCCATCTCTTGCAGGTGGCCGTGTTCGGTTGCTCCTGATCAAACCTACATCACTGAGCAGAGCTTTTTCGGCCGTCTCACCGTGGCTTTTGTGAATCTTTCTGTTCCAGACATGAGCATGGAGAGAGCTGGTGGACTCAGTTCAGAGTGATAGGGAAGAGGACGTTCCTACTGACACGCCGCAATCCTATCCTTATTCAAGTCAACATTGGAACAACTATTGTAAGTTTGCTGACCGATTAGCCAAGTTGTCCATACTAGCACCTGTGCTCCTCCAACCTCTGATGGTAGTAGCAGTAGTTTTTTTTGTTTTTTGTTTTTTACTGGGCGAGTCCCAACAGGCTACGGCCTTTTTTACTGGGAACCCTTGGTGATGATGGCATTGACTGTAACATAGTGTGTCGCTTGCAGCCCCTTGAAGCAGCAGATGGTGAAGAACAGTGACATTGTACTTCGAAGTATTGGTCACGCAGCCTTGGACACGGCATACATGACTTTTTTATTACTGCCACATGCCAGTATAGCATCAGGCACCGGGCACTATGCTAGGAAAAGCCAGTATAGCATCAGGCACCGGGCACTATGCTAGGAAAAGCCCAGAATGACAATACGGTGTGTAGGTAGGCATGATTCGAGACCCAAGCACACGGAAAGAAACAATTGCCAGCTGTTATGTCTTCTCACGTGTAAATGTATAGCAAGACTCCCCCCCCCCCCCCCCCAATCTCTCCGTACGGTAGGGTTGATGTTTGAATGTTTGAATTATTTCTCTAGTGTTCCTTAATGTTGGTGTTCTTGGCATGTTGTTCAGATGACAAGCTTGGTGATGGGTCTGGTGTTCTTTGGCATGTTGTTCAGATGACAAGCTTGGTGATGGGTCTGGTGTTCCTGGGCATTGGCAGTGAAGGCAACATTCAGCAACGGGTACAGGGTGTGGCCGGCTCTATGTTCTTCGTCATTGCTCTCACTGCCTTCACTGGCGCGGGCAACATTGTGCAAGTAAGGAAGTGCTCTAAACAGCAGCTAGCTGTTTGTTCTGTTTGGTCTGTTTGTTCTATGTGGCATGGGACGTTAGTGCACAGGATTGCAATGCTGGTGAGTGGATGGTTGGGTGGGTGGATGGTTGGGTGGGTGGAGAAAATAAGTACAGGTACAAAGT
Organism: Sycon ciliatum; assembly: GCF_964019385.1. Classification (NCBI taxonomy): domain Eukaryota; kingdom Metazoa; phylum Porifera; class Calcarea; order Leucosolenida; family Sycettidae; genus Sycon; species Sycon ciliatum. The sequence goes on along the minus strand of NC_088643.1, from coordinate 51,850,324 downwards.
GTGTTTGCGTGCGTTCGCGTCTGTGTCTGTGTGTATCTGTGTATGTGTGTCTGCATCTGTGTGTCTGTGCATCTGTGTATAGTTATAGAATTGTGTGTCTCTGTGTGTGCGTGTTTGTTTGTGTATGTTTAATTGTTTATGTACCGTATTTTCAGGAGTATACCGTACTCACGCGATTAGTGGCCCTGGGGCACTATTTTTTCAATGTCCATCACAGATGGAGCACTATTAACCCTTTACGTGCTGGCCCATTTTACTCCAGCAAACTGCAGTTCCAGCACACTGACTCTCCTCGTGTCGTTTTCGCGCACAGGTCCGAACGAATTTTTCTCTCAATTCAGTTCACCTTGATGGATTTTGGTCATCCTGGGCTTTTTGGAAAGAACAGGACGAAGCGAATCCATCCTGGTAGCTCTAATCTCAATACGCACGGCGGTGCAACTTCTACGTCCTCTCGAAAGTACCTCACGATGCCCCGGAAAAGCACAGGAACTCGATCTCACATTCTTTTTCGGTTTCTTGTTCCAGTTCAGCCGATTTTCACGATTCAAACTGCGCTGCAAAGCTGAGATCCACGTGCTTCCGCTGCTGTCCATTACGCATGTGCGGTGCCAAAGGGAAATCTCCTGGCACGCAACAGAAAACTGCGACCGCATGAACAAAAAAATTCACGATCGCTCAGTGCCGTGAATTCCGTGTTCCCACTGTCGCCACTCCGTCCATCCTTTTCCTATCGTGAAGACCTTTATATTGCTGGAAAGCTGAGCGCAATACCTTTCCAATGGTGTATCGATTGTAGCGATAGACTAATTTTTGACGGAGTTACGAAAGTTTGTACACTGATCTATGCACTGCGATGTACTGCGCAAATCTCATGACGTCTATAGACGTCATTAGTCGCTTGGTGTCGCGTACGCGAGCTTCGCGATTTGAATCTCGATTACTTAGTTATAATTTTACTACTTCCCTTTTTCACGTTGGCTCTACGCGATGTCATTTGCTTTTCCCAGCTCCGCTTGTGAGGCGCATGTGCCATCCTTTTTCGGGGCTTTTTGACTTTTGCTGAGAGAGAGAGAGATGTAAAGATAGAACCTTGAAAGTAATTTAGACCGGGGGGGGGGGGGCACTATTCAAGAGAGGGCTCTATTTTTTCACTGGCTCTTACTCTTAGAGACTGGGGCACTATTCGAGATAGGGCACTATTCGAGATAGGGCACTATTCGAGAGAGGGCTCTAATCGCGCGAGTATGGTTAGCCGCACTGGAGTATCAGCCTCACTCCCCCCCCCCCCCCCGTTTTGCCACGAAATACAAACATCTAAACCTGGTTTATCGATGTTAATTTGATCATCGGAGTAAAAGCCGGACCCCTTTTTTGTGTGAATCCTGAGCGTCCAAAGTATGGCTTATGCTCCGGAAAATACGATAAGTGTGAGTGTGTGTATGTGTGTGTGTGTGTATAATTATGTGCGTGCGTGCGTGCGCTCATGTGCATACATATTACGTGTGTTAATAGTACATGTACTGTTATATGTGTGTATGTTTACACGAGTCACAGAAAACCACGCGCTTTGATTGTCATAACTTAAAGTTTCATGCAATATAGCAATCTTCAGACAACTGATTACCTAATCGTAATCAGTTGTCTGAAGATTGCTATATGGCATGAAACTTTAAGTTACGACAATCAAAGCGCGTGGTTTTCTGTGACTCGTGTGTTACTGCTCTGCTTCCACATTGAGCACTCTATCGAACCGGAGGACTCCGCTCTCTGTGTGTATGTTTATGTATGTGTTGGTGTGCAACTGTGCATGCATGTGTGTGTGTGTGTGTGTGTGTGTGTGTGTATTGTGTGTGTGCGCATGTCCACCCACGTGTGTATGTATATGTGTATGTATGTGTGTGTATGTATGTGTGTGTGTATGTCTGTATGTATGTGCGTGTACATACAGACCGTGCCCGTGGAACGTCCCATATTTTTACGCGAGTACGAGAACCGTATGTACTCGCCGTACGTCTACTTTCTGTGTAAGTACGTGTCAACGCTACCGCTGAACATCTTGCTGCAGCTCCTGGCCTCGGTCATAACCTACTTCATGTTCGGACTGTCCAGCATCGCCGCTCGCTACTTCATCTTCTACGCTCTTGTCAACCTGACCGTGATTAACTCCGAGTCCATCGGCTACATCATATCGGCTGTGGCCGGAGACAACGTGGCGGTAGCGTTTGCCCTCACACCCATCGGTATAGTGCCACTGATGCTGTTTGCCGGTCTGCTGCTGAATCTGGACTCGACGCCGCCGTACTTCATATGGCTGGAGTTCATCTCCTTCATGCGCTGGGGCTTTGAGGCGGCCATGATAAACGAGTGGAGAAACGACACCCTCGGTAAGTACTAGTAAACCATGTTGTGTGACTACGTGATCAATTTGTGCTGGTGGCTGGTGACGCAAGTTGGGTACTTAACTGGTACCTGAAATAGCCTTCGGAAATAGCTCATGTTGCATGCATGCTGTAGTAATTCTTTCACGACTAAAACTCAGGTGCCAGGGGGGGGGGGGGGGGGACTGTTTGATGGATGTCCGGTATGAACTGGATGGCAGTCGTGAGACAGTCAAGCATCAAGTCAGCAGGGAACACGCGCCTCCCACGAACGGAGCAAACGAATATGTAAATCTTGAAGTTGTGATATCACTACTTTACTGCCTGTTCCTGTGATGTGCAGGGGAAGTGCACAGGCGTCCATCCTTGAGGCATGCTATGCTTGTCAGTACATTGTACTATGACTGTACAGTGCTCTGAGTTAGTTAGTCTACTCTTGTGGTGTATGTACTGTCAGGCCCACCAGAAGGTGGGCGAAGTTGGTCCGGTTTGGGGGGGGGGGTGCGGGGATGTTCGCCGGACATTTTTTGAAAAATCCGGTCCGGAATAGCAGAATTTGGCCCTTTCACAAGTTTTCAGAGCCTACTACAGGGAATAGTTTTGCATGGATATCAATGTACAATTTATGGCCTACTATGGGTGACTGTACATGTGTATGCGTGACAAAGTGTCTGAAGTCTTTGCTTCAATGTATGCATGATCGATAATGCATGTACATGTACCCAGATATATTCTCCCTGGTTTTAGGCGAATCCCAGGGGGTGACCTGAGCTAGAGTCGGTCCGGTGACAACCAGACCAACCGGACCGGTTCCGGCGGCCCTGACTGTATGTGGTGTAAGGTAGTTGGTATCTGTGTGTGTGTGTACTGTATGCAGTGTAAGAACTTTGGTATCTCTTCAATATTTCTTTGCAGAGAACTGCACGGGTGCTGTTCAAGTGTGTTTTCCTAATGGTGCAGCGGTTCTTAGGTCCTACGCTCTGGACACGGTGAGCTAGCACATTAACCATGCTAACCTCTGACTGTGTGTGCGTGTGTGTGTGTGTGTGTGTGTGTGTGTGTGTGTGTGTGTGTGTGTGTGTGTGTGTGTGTGTGTGTGTGGTGGTGGGGGGGGGGGGGGGGGTATTAATATGCGTGCACATGTGTGTACGTGGATGTGCAGCTGTTTAGGATCTAATCCTAGGACTAGTGAAGTGAAGTAGTTTGTCCCGCCAAGCAGTTGTCTGAAGTATGCAGGTCACTTGTTGCCATGGTTTGCACTTCAATTCTATACATTCAAGCTGCGTGAATGAGTTCAGCCCACCACCATCCGCTTATCTGCAGAGGAGAAATCTAGTCTAGCCTCCCGTTTGAGCTGTAGATGTATTGGTGGGAATGTACCTGTGTCATTGTGTATGTGTGTGTGCGTGTCTGTGTGAGTGTATAATATATGCGTGTGTGTGTGTGTGTGCGTGCGCGCATGTGTGTTTATGTTTGTATGTGTGTGCATACACGTATGTGTGTGCATACACGTATGTGTGTGTATGTGGGTATGTGTCTGTTTTTATGATGTGTTTGTGTGTGTGTGCATACGTGTGTTTGTGTGTTTGTATGTGTGTGCATGTGTTTATGTGTATGTATCACTGTATATGATTGTGTGTGTGCGTGTATTTATGTGTGTGTGTATACGTTCTCATGTTCGTATGCAGGAAACAAGCACCATAGGTGACAACGTGGGTATTCTCATCGGCCTTGCTGTTGGCTATCGCCTAATTGCCCTTGCCATCACCATGATCACGCTACGTGTTGGAGTGAAACGATAAGAAGCACTGGACACCTTCCACCTTCACCCCACGGCGCAACATCACACGGCATGGCACATTGTGAGTGCTGCCTAATGTGCGTCACTGTTTCGAATCTAGGCAATGTGTGTGTTCTGCACAGTGGGGCACATTGCGCCTCGCTGTGAGATACATTGTGCACTCCTGCCCCTGCCCGTGTTCTCAATATCCCGACGCAGTAGACATTGCATAGCTTAGCACAGTGAGACACTGGTCTAGGTATTGCTTAGCACAGTGAGACATTGGTCTAGGTATTGCTTAGCACAGTGAGACATTGGTCTAGATAGCAAAGCTACCAAGTACCTCCTCACTGTCAGTTTTTGCATGTTTCGAACCATCAGCTTTGCATGTTTGGCAGGCCACTGTCCATCGGTCTACTTCTTAGAGGGTTTTGTAGTTAGTCACAAACAGACCACTAGTGTTTGTAGTTGATAAGTATCAGAGCCGCACCATCCGATACATCAGTGGATTTTTCATTGGATCTCACCAGTAATTCCTCACTCTCAGGCTTATGCAATTGCGCCTAGACCCACATGCTCGTAAGGTTTTTGTCGGTAACAAGGAATAGGCAAACAGGAGACCCGCTAGAACTGCCCACTGACACATGTGCCCACTCGTATTCGCTGTTATTGGAGGGGAGATGTTCTGCTTAGCATTGTCACATCTCTACTGGCCAGCACTGCAGTGATGTGATCGTTAGGTCATGTGCTATTGCTATTCTTGTCAAGCTATGTAATACTTGCTTGCCGCAGTTGTTTTCATTTGTCATCATCTAATCGATGCTAGATGCATGCCTTTTCCGTGCTATGACTTCATTCAAACCCCTACTACCAAACAACTGCAATCAGCAATCCATTTTAGTACTCTGATACATGTCCGTACTATTCCCATACCATTGATTCTTTCCTCAATGTTCGACTGGCATTAGTCCTGATTCATTCTCAGTTTTAGGTATTCATGATCTTTTCGTTTTTTAAATCCTTACACGTCCCATGCTGTCCTGCTGGGGTGCCAATGGGGTGATGTGACTAATGTCCCATTGCGGGCAGTATCTTAAACGTGGTTTTGTCTGCAGGGCAACAGCAGCCGGCTGCTGGCATACAGCTCCACAGCATTTTGCTTCAAAAGTACTGACCAAGTAATATGTGCTCCACTGCACTGTGTATCCACCGACCAGATAAGGTTTAGCAGGGATGGAAACTACTGGTTCATGTAGTCTTTTACGTAAACCGGTGGTACCATGGTGGCGCACTGCTAGAAGTACATGACCCATCACCACTATCACCACTATCACCACTATCACCACTATCACCACCATCACCACTATCACCACTATCACCACTATCACCACTATCACCACCATCACCACTATCACCACTATCACCACTATCACCACTATCACCACTATCACCACCATCACCACAATCACCACCATCACCACTATCACCACTATCACCACTATCACCACTATCACCACTACAGTCACACAGAGCCTGTGACAGAGGTCTCTGCTACGAGCACGGTGGCTCGGCAATGGCCTCTATTATTTTATGTGTTGATATTATAAATTCCTCAATAGGATATTTTGGCTGAGTGCATGAGTAACATAGTAACAATAAGCACGATGATACTACTGAAAGTCCCACAGCAAAGCAGCACACCAAACCGTACGAGGTGTTACAATGAATGCCGCTTACAACACCCGAGAAAGCTAGAGAACCCACATCCCTAGCCCAGGACAGTATCTCAAAACTGTCACACACTCACCACGCGGTCATCATCCAGCTTCAGTTCAATCACTATTCTTTTCCATGCAGATCACCCCCCCCCCCTGGGATACTAGTGCTCTACCCTGAAGCTAGCTGCATGTCAACCATACAGTGGCTACGGTGCACACGCCACCCTTATGTGTTGTAAAACAAAAACAACAAAAAGAAACACAGTTGTACCTGCCACAGCCGCCCGGTCAACGAGAAAGCCAAAAAAATATTTTAGTTTTAAAAGTTACACAACTTAGGGGGTGGTGTGGGCGTTATGTCGACCAAAACACACGCCTAGATTGCCTAGAAGTCCGGTATTTATTTATTTATTTATTTATTTATTCAACATCTCCTGGCCCGTCCGAAGACTGCCAATAAACATGAGAGGTCAGGTGATAGCCAACCACGGCAAGCTAAAAGGGAGAAAAAGAAAGATGCTGTCAGAGAGGGAAAGGAGATAGGGAGAGAAAAAGAAAGGGAGGCACATTAGTAATACATGGGATCACTTCGGATGAGACAGTGTGGAAAGCTGGACTTTGAATTTCCTGATATCCTGGCATGTCTTAATGCTAGTAGGCAGGTTAGACCAAAGGGAGTATGCTGAGAAGAAAGGGGATTTCAAAAACAGAGAGGAACTAGCTCGGGGCAGTGATAAGGCATTGCGTGTTGGTCTAGTGGTAACAAACCAGTTGTACTTGGCAATATGTTTCGGGACTTGGGCTAGGAAGATTTTTTGCACAAGGATACAAAGATGCTGCTGATGTCGGGCAAGAAGAGGGTGCGTGGAAGCAAGTTTATAAAGACAAAGGGAGGCAAATGTTTGGTCTTTTCGAAACAGAATTTTCAGAAGCAAGCGTTGATGTACTTCCAGTCTGTGGAGTAAAGTCTGAGACAACCCGCACCAAGCTATATCGCAATAGTCAAATATAGGCAAAATGTACGACTTAAAGAACAATTTTCTGCAGTTATCATTCAAGTGTTGGCAGTGGGGTTGTAGCATACCTAAGGACGCACTCGCACGCTTGCACACAGACTGGACTTGTGGAGACCAGGAGAGTTGGCGGTCGAGAATAACGCCCAGGTGCTTGTGCTCGTTAACAACTTTAATAGGTGTACTATTTAGACCAGGAAAATACAGAAGCTGAGTGGGGGGCGAGGGAGAGAAGAACATGGCCTCGGTTTTGGCGAGGTTAGGCTTCAGTTTCCAGGTTTCCATCCATGTTACTGTAGCGTTGACCCCGGACTGCATGGAGGCCGTGAGGTTGTCTGCCGAGCTGTCGGAGCACATCAGAGCAGTGTCGTCAGCAAAAAGACTTACATTTGGTACAAGGGCTGGCAAGTCATTAACGTACAGTAGAAATAGGAGCGGCCCAAGTATGGACCCCTGGGGTACCCCAGACACGACTAGTAATGGGTCTGATAGGGTATGTGAGGGTAGGGTACAAATACATGTAGCTGTCCCTCGCCCTTTCCCAAAAGATGCTCGCCACTTTTTTCGCAACTTTCCGTTGTTCAGGAAGTAATCGCAACTTTCTTCTTTTTCGCGAACTATTTCGCAACTTTTCCGCAACCTTGGCCTCATGGCATGGGGTCAAAAGGTCAAGTCACGGACTTCATGTCGGACAAATGCACATTCGATCATTTCTCGCCGGCTTTCAGACTCATTTCAGAGAAACAGTAGATCAATGGTAGTTACGATAATGATTATGTGCATCCCCCTTTCCGTGCACTGGAATGATGTATTATACATGCAACAAGCTATTGTCATTGTGTCAAGTGGTGGTTCACAGTACTCAGTAGGCCAGGAAGGGGTGTACGAGTTTGATGTCGCTGTACTTCTGCTACTTCTGCTCCTTTTTTGTGTGGTTTTTGCGCAAGAACTCTCCCAATTTTACGTTGCGATATTAGCAACTTTTGAGCTTTTTCTGAAAATATGGATGCGATTTCAGCAACTAGCACCTGTTTGGCACGGTTGCGAAAAGCATAAGTTGCGAAAAAATGTGGCATCTTTGGGAAAGGGCTAGCTATCCCAAGGGAAAATCGCGATTCCGCATAATTATGCATATTTTTCTACTACGCCGCGAATTTTGAGCTTTTCTTCCGTGATTTTCCCAGAGACAGAAATAGCACCTATGAAAGACCACTGTGAAGTGACAGGAATGCGGTCAATCACCGCGTTTTGCTTTGCAAAGGTCTTGAAAATCCCAAAATCGGATTTTGCATCAGCCCAAATGTTCAAGTTATTCACAAAGACACAAGCTTCCCCACTCTCTCTCTCTCTCTCTCTCTCTCTCTCTCTCTCTCTCTCTCTCTCCGGCCGTTGGAAAGCGTGCCCTCCCTGCTCATTACACAGACTCAGTGTTTCGGGGAATTCACCCCTAATCAGTGGAGCTTGAGAAAGCTAATGATTGTGCTCTCGGCATCACGTAGTGCTCTCGGATCGAGCCAAACCATCACACTGTAGGTAGGCCCCGTGTAATAATAATATGCCGGCATTTTTTGGAGCATTTTCGGTACAATCCGCGAACCCAGCACTTTGGCCGTTTGGGCTCGTGATGCAGCATTTTGGGGGAAACGGAGCACTTGGCCGTTGTGTATCAAAATTGAGAGAAGAAAAACTTCCCAAACAAGAACGTCACTTCCGCATTCTGTAGGTTAGCTTCTTGTTGAGTAGTTTATCAAAATTATGGTTTTGACCAGGGAGTCGTAAAATACCGGTATTTTCTGACTCCCTGGTGTTGACGGCGTGTGCTGAGGATTACAAAAAAGTGAGCATTTTCCGAGCATTTTCGGCAAGGTTTGGGAGCATTTTCGGCAAGGTTTACGAGAATTTCCCAAAAGCATTTTCGGCAAAGTTTCGGGCATATTACACCGGGCCCTAACTGTAGGCCATTTAGGGACGCGAACTGACCAGTGACACTCCGTTTTCAGCGCGACGAACACCTTGCACTAGTCTATAGTATACTGTAAGAGCAGAAACTAACTTTACTTTCGGTGGTGTTTTATTTTCGGTAACTTCGGTGCCGACAATTTTTACCGAAAATAAAACGCACCGAAATTTTCGGTACAACCGATATTGTATACATGTAGTACAAGTACACCTACCTGGAGAACGGGTCTTACCGAAAATTTCCAGCTACCGAACCGCCGATTTTGGCGAATACCGAAAATATTACACCACCGAAAATTTCTGCTTTTACAGTAGCTTGCGAGCACCGGCTACAGTAGCGTGATCAGTCAATGGCAATGGCGCTCATGGACGTGCAGGACAAGCGCTGAGGACGGTCCGACCGTTGATCATTGATCATTCACAAAGTTCTGTTCAGCGGTTGCCTCCAAACCATCTAGATGTCCTTCAAGTAGTCGCAAGCCTTGGGCCGCACTGGGGACAACTGTACGAAGAAGAGGTTTGTTGCGATACTTGATAAATTGTGGCGAAAATCGATAGACTCACGACTAGTCGACTGCCATCCAGACGTCCCAGAGCACACGGAAAGTCCATCTAACCTTCCACTCGGCCAAAGCTTTCTTTTGCCGAGTGGAAGGTTAGATGGACTCTCATCACTGACATCAGTTCTAGAAGAACTGAGAAGAACTGATGTCAGTGATGAGGGGTGAATTCCCCGCGGCCCGAAACACTTTATGGTCTACTAGTAGTAGTGACGTTTTGCATTCCGACATTCGGTACAAGATTTGGCACGCGAGAGCGAGGTCGAAAATGCACTCGAAGATTCGGCATGTTTGTTGGGAAAATGCCCACTTTGCCGAAAGTATATTTCGAAGAATTATGTTGTAGAAGAGCGGTGGGGCGTGGTTCATTCAAAGAGGTTTCTTATCTCGTCATGGCTTCGCAGGCGTCTTCGGCGACAGCAGGATCGTCAGCTACCCCCGATTGCTCCTCTCCGTTGCCTGTCTACTACCTTTCCCCTGGAGTGTCTTCATCATCAGTTCTGTGTGGCTGAAAAGACAAGGCGATATGCATAAAATTTGACTTGGCTCTCCTGAGGTACATGTAATTGAGAAGGAAGATTTGGCCCTCCACTCTTTGGGTGATCAAAGGTTCGTTGGATTCAGCGAGAAAAGGAGCACGGGACAGGACGTTGCTGATGCTGGAGCTCACATGATGCTCGACTTGCGAAACAAACTTCCGTTCGAAAATCCAGCATTTTGATGTTCGACAAGTAAACGCCGAGCCGAAATTCGGAATGCAAAACCTAAATGCCTTTCCCACGCTTTTGTAGGTCGATTTTCGGCCGATATCATTACACACACACACAAAAACGGTACTGGCCGACCGTCGAAAATAGCGTGAACGGTAAAATGCTAACCATGTCTATCATTGGATGGGCGTACGACAAATTCGGAGAGAAAATTTCCCGGTGCGGACGTTGGTGTCGCTCGCGTTTCCGACAATTCTGTGTGTGGACACTGGATAGGTATACGCGTATACAATGTAGGTAGTCCGCCCCAATCTGCCAATTATTATTTCATCATGTCGGTGTCGGAGCATCGGCCGAAACATCGGCCTAGTGTGGGCCGGGCATAACACAGTGGTGCTTTCTTGGAAGGTTGCCGAATGCCGAGTGGACGGTTCGATAGACCGGTTACTACGGGTTAGGTTGTATTAGTAGACTACAGTGCATGTACAGTAGTATTGCCACATTCCTAAACATTTGCTGCGAAAAAAACATTGACCAACTGTAATACTTCCGGCAGTTACTATTAAACTTCACTTACATCCTCGCTACTCAACCTACAACACTCAACTGTACAAGTCCAGTAGCATGGGATTGTTCCTTGTCATAATTATTTTAATAATGTACAGTCATGATCGTACTGACTACTGGTACGTACGTGTAGATCTACATTGTACATTGTACATGTACATGCACCCGTTGACAAGACAGATACATGTCACAGTAACATGAGCTGCTCAAAGCCCGTCATTTATATCTGTGCACCCATGAGCGATGACAAGCTCATCAACATGACGACTAGCTGACAACTACAGTCAAGCATTTTCGCTCACTCCATTATTATTACCATCAGCAGTCTCCACTACTCAGTTTCTCCAGCTACTGTGTCATGTACTGAATGAAGTACAGAGTAGCTATTTCTCAGCGTCTTATCATTATTATGTTGTGTGTCCTCGAGCTGCTTCCGTGTTTGTACATGTACATGGTGCTTCTGCCGATGACGTTCATGTTATCACTGCTTAGTGCTAGATCCGTTAGTGGAACAGAGGAAGAATAGATCAAGTCGACGACCATCACTGACTGTACAGGTGATTCAGAACTGAAGCTTGCTCCGACTCCGGCGACTGCTCTAGCTTAGCTTGCCTAACTGTAGTACTGACTGTGCTCGGCGCCTCCGACCGATCCGAGCCCTCACACGCAAGTAACACGTTCACTTAGGGTGGACTGATGAAGCTGCGGAGTACTGCTGTTGCACCTTTCAAGTCGCCAGGCACTGGAAAATCAGGCAGCAACACGCTCAGGACCTGGGACGGCCACTACGACGGTGGCGGCAGTGCATTTGAACAGATAAGCGGGTTCGAATGACCCCGTCCTGATGGACAACCAGCCTACAAGTGTACTAGACGACACGGCACTAGACCGGACTGATGCCAGCCGTTATGATCGCGCTCTTGACGAAACGCCCATGCCGCACAAATGGGGCTCGGCTCGGTCCATTCAAATAGAAAAATGGCAACATGGACGCGGCCGTTCTAGTACGTTCCCGAGCAAAGACAGAGCATTGGCATGGGAAGCCCGTTCCGCTAGCAACCGCGAAAATGTCAGTGTGGAGGACGAAAACAGCCGCCAAGAACTCCTTGAGCGACCGCCTCTTCGGAATACAGGGGAAGTGTGCGAAGCCGCTGAATTATTTGACGAGTCCGATTTGATCTTCGACAATGAAGGTGCTGCTGAGATGGATAGCGATGGGGCTAGTTCTGCTGATGACTACCCGCTTTCCTGTGTGCAACTGAACCCGACTCCCGACTCTGTGGACTTGATAGATGCAACGGAGGTGAATATTGATGATGCTGTCAGGCCATCATCTGCTCCCTCATGGGCCCGGAGAACAGTTCGAGACGCCTTCGCCACCGACATCAACTTCTCCTGGCACCGGGTTACCGTTCAGGTACCGGAGCAGCCCAAGAAGAAGGTTCCAGGCAAGACTATTCTGAACAATAGTGAGTCTAGCAACTCTAGTTATTGTGTCAAAGTATTGTGTCACGTTAGTGTTGGGTTTGTAGAATGTCATCACGCAGCCTGAATCCTTTTCAATGACAACTTCAAACGTGTTTGGCTGGCCGCAGCATGTGTTTGACCGAGCATAGTGCACTGCCAAGCTGGGAGTGAGAGGAAATGCTGGTAAAGCTTTTTTAAAGTGACTGTTCATCTCGCTGCATGTTCTGAGAATCAGTGTTTGACACATGCACAGAGTAATCAGTCTACGCATTCACTGTGACATGAGTTCGCGCTTGTGAGAGTCATCGCAAGACGTACATGATGCACACAGACAAAGCAACATAAAACCTTGCACATCAGCTATTACTTTTAAACGTCTGCACTGCAATTTTCAGGCGTCGGCGAACGCACTAATACCACACCGGACAGTAACCACAGGCTGTGACCTGTAGATGATGAGTCGATCACATCACAAGTAATAGTTTAGTCAGTTTGGCATTGCTCCATGAAGCTAGCCGTAGAGATGCAGCCAGTTACTTCAGTACTACTATTGAGTAGTAAGATTCTGAACCGGTAGCACGCTGAGAACATTGAATGATTCGTGGTGTAGTAGCTAGGATATCAATGGTGGGATGGGGAGCATTGGGTGATGTACATCAATAATTGTGGGATGGTGAGCGTGACTGGTGATGTACATCAATGGTGGAGTGGTGAGAGTGAGTGGCGATGGTAGCCACACAGACATGATGACCTAGCTTATGCTAACATGATTGTGTGCCTCTTCTTGCTTTCTGTTCCAAGTTCATGGTCTGGCAAGGGCTGGGTCGCTTCTGGCAATCATGGGAGCAAGGTACTGTGATCCATGATAGTGTTCTCATGGTCTGTCATGTTTGACTCCAGTTGACTACTACCTGATTTTCTTACCATTTTCATTTTTTCTCCTACCGTTTGTGATCTAGAAAGGAAAAGGACAAAATGTTACGAGTTATGACAAACTGTCCACCAACTTAACCAGATCTTATACAGTCAGCGAGTGCGACAAAATGTTTGTGATACTTGTTTGTGATACAAGTATAAAAATCTTTTAGTAAGAAGTATGTGGGCCAGGGGCCTCCCAGCCATCCAGCACACGCCGTCCCAGCTTCTACATGACTATTGTACATGTACTGCTATAATTATGTTATCCCAGGGTGGGGGTGGGGTGGGGGTGGGGTGGGGGTGGGGGGGGGCTATATAGGATAACATGCAACACACTTAGCTTTGCTAGACTGAAAGCTGATTACAAACATGGCCCGTGCCATCAATGTGTTAACACATGCACACGTGAAGCACATGCATGCAGTGTGCTCCTCAAGATGGTGATCCATGCCACAGTCCCTTGCATGTGGCTATGAACTAAAACGTGTCCATGGCATTCACCAAACCACTCAGTTTGGAGTGGTAAAAGGGGCCAGGTAATTCATATTCTCTACTCTAAATATATTCTCGTACGCTATGGTTCCCCTCAGTATTTCTCACCTTGCTCCCCCTTATGTTCAGGCTGCCCGTTTTGGAGCCATCAGTTGTCTGATGATTGTGACTACGTGAAACTCGGAGTTGCAACCCAGCTTCGCCTCTCTCTTGTATTTTCTATTCTAAAAAGTAGAATTCACTTGAGACTTTTGAAGACGGAGTGGATCTGAGTGTTAGCCAGCAATGGTTTCATTCAATTTTGAATCCAAAAACAAGCTTTGCAAAAGCATCACGTGTATAGCAGATAGGCATCGGCGGCTAATGCTAGCATTATAAGTAGCATTATATGCTTTTTTAGTAAACTAGTACTGCAGAGCATTAATAAAAGTGGCATATTCGCAGCAAACTGGCATTATGGGTGCTTTTGATGTCAATTACTGAACTACCAGACGAGCGAAAACTGGTCACACGGTCCGCAGCCAGCTGAGGCGTGGTGTCTCCAGCGTCATCTGAATCATGGTCCCCATCTATTCCCAGCTACCTAGCTACTTCAAAAGTAGCTATCCAGCACTCCTAGGCTACACTCTTAGTCTACATCATGTACCGTAGTTCAACATGGCATGCTTATCCAATAGGCAAAATCTAGCAACCATGATGTTTTGTTGCGCCGGTCAAAATGCTACATTATTCAGGGACGCAGGAGGGGTTTTGAAAGTGGTACGACCGAAGGTCGGCGCAGCCGAAAGTCGGCGCGGCCGAAGGCCATGGTGGAGGGGGGTCGGGGGGACGTCCCCCGGGAAATTTTTGTAAAAAAGACACAAAATCCTGCGTTCTGGGAACTTCTGGCACACTTCTGGCGCAGTGTGCAGTCGAGTCGAGTACAGTACTCAGTATGACTGGAGATGCATGGCAGATCTACGAATACGAGTCTAGAAAAAGGTCAAAGTCTGATGCGCATATACGCATCGATGGATCCTGATTTTTTTTATTACGGTTTTGCACGTTTCGGACGGACCACACTTTTCGAAAAGTGGTACGGCTATGATCGTGCCAGTCGTAGCGGGTGCTACGCCCCTGTTATTGTTGCAAGCCACGCGGGTTGGGTTCTAGTCAGCTGCCGCTGCAGTAGGCACTATTACACTACCTTATAGGTTTCACTCCTACTAGTCCGAAACTGTACGCTTCACCGCACATATGGCTATTTTGAGAAAAAGTGTTATTAGTCACCACAGTCGATCTTCCTTCCACTTTAGTCCTAGTGTCCGTGCCAGGCATGGATAATGGCGGAGGTAGTTCTGATGACGACAAGTCATATGAAATGGATGAAAATGTGTCAGAGTCACACAGTCGGATGAAACTGAACCAGTAGATTTGCAAAGATCGAAGGGAGCTTGAATATCGGATTCAAGATCATTTGAGCGGACCTGAAAGCCAACACAAACCAGGGCAAGAGTGAGTCAAGGACAATCTACGAAGGTTGTGCGTATCAGCCCTGCCGCTAGAGTTGCGGAGTTCCCTCAAGAGTTTCTGACCATCTCTACTGGAAAGTTGTTTAGTGAAGTTTATCAGCTTGTAGTGATGCCGAAGTGATGTCGAAAAGGCAAAACGCCTTTTGAAATGCTTCGGAGCGACATTGAGCAGTAGGTGAAAGCTAAGATCCATCAATCAACTTGATCAGTCTCATAGAAGCAGTAGAGGGATACTGAACATATAGATGGAAGAAGCCTCAACAAGCCACTTACAAGTTTGCTGCAGCTGTTGCTTCCAATAGTGTTGATCATCTGGCATGGCGGAAAGATCAAGATGACCTTAATTGGCAGAAGGCTGTGAAAGTTGTGCTCACCATCCCACTCTCATCTGCAGCTCCTGAATGAGTATTCTTCTCGTCGAGTCGGCAATGTCATACCAGCAGCAACAGATTGGAAGGTCACATCGAAGTGAAGCTAATGCTGCAGTACAGAGACACTGAGTAGGGAGTTGTGAGCTTACAACTGATGTCCATACTGCACAACGAGAGGCAGAACACAATGTCACTGTGGTCTTGATTTTGTTTACCCCAACACATGTGCATTCACAGTCATTCAATAGATATTGAAACCCGAAAGGAATGCATGCAGTACTTTTACATTTTCCAGACTATCATATGCTGCAGCCGATTCTGAATTTATGACGTTCTTTACGATCCCTTTCACCCACAATTTTCACTTCGGTTACGAGCATTAAAGTGCAGAACGAACATTCAAACTAGCATTATTTGCTGAAATAACGAGCAGTGCTGAAAGCATTATCAGTAAAATAAACGAGCATTAGCCGCCGATGCCTAATAGCAGAACATCAATCAAAGATGCCATAATTTTCGCAACTTATGCAACCGTGCCAAAACAAGTGCAAGTTGCTGAAATCGCGTCCATATTTTCAGAAAAATCTCATAAGTAGCTAACATGCCAACTGAAAACAAGAGAGTTCTTGTGCCTACGATGATGCCAAATACAACCAAAAATGGAGCGGAAATAGCAGAAGTGCAGCGATAGCAAACTCTACACCCATTTTTTCCTGCTGTGAACTGTCACGTTACACCGTGCAAGGAACCTGTTGCACACATCCTCCATCACTTCAGTGCACGAAAAAGGGAATGCACGTAACGCAACTATATTCCATACTGTAGATCTATAACACAGTTTCTCTGAAAAGAAGTGAAACTGTGAGTCTGAAGGCACGCGAGAAATGGACGAGTGTGCATTTCTCGGACATGCAGTCTGTGACTTGACCTTCGTACCCCCATGCCATTAGGCCAGGGTTGCGGAAAAGTTGCGAAGTAGTTCGCGAAAAAGCCGGGAAGAAAGTCGCCAAAGTTGCAATTTCTTCCGAAACAACGATAAGCTGCGGGAAAAAGTGGCGAGCATCTTTGGGAAAGTGCTACCCATAACAATCTTGGGAGGTGCGATGGAGTTCTTTGATCACCCGTGTGACCGTTATGTCAATCACTTTGGCATATTCACCGTGTTTGCATTCTAGTGGTGCTGGCAAGACAACATTCCTGAACTTACTGACAGACCGTACTGCCAGCGGTCTTCAAGTCAATGCCGTGCTGGCTATCAACGACAATGCCATCAAGCCATCGGACGTGCGCAGGATCTCGTCCTACGTCCAGCAGCAAGACTTGTTCTTCAGCAATCTGACCGTTCTGGAGCACCTCACTGTTCAGGTAACACAAGCACGCATGGAATGTGACAGCTGTACAGACATGTACATGACATTGTGAAGTGACAAACATAATTATACTCGGAGGTGGTATGCCTTTAACCGGAGTTTTCATCCTACATTGGTCTAGTGGAAAATCTCGGTAACTTCTTGGATCAATCCAGCGTATCATTTTGTTAACAGAACAAGACCATAACAGACCAAGGAATGGAAAAGACATAAGACATTGTTTTACCTTGAAGGACTTTTAAAAGTACAAGCAACATTCCGAGGTCTCCACACTGAGTACTTTCACTGCGCTCACTTCAAGAGGATACAGGCAGGTGAAGAAACAAACCAGTGCATAAAGTTTCTACAAAGTATAGATGATATAAGCATCAGTAGGTAGATAAGCGAGAACAACCACAGAAAAAGTGATGATTCTCCTGCACATAGAAACCACAGCAAAGCCTACAGTTGTGCACTAGTGGTGGACGTCAGAAGAGGTATAGTCAACGTGATGTGCATTGTGAATTTGTGATAACAAAAGACGGCACATAAGCAAAACTAACAATGCTTGGATCACCAGCATGAAATAGCCTTAGCGTGAAGGTGCAATGTTCTTAGCGCACATTCAAAGCATCCATAGCTAACTTCTACATTTAGTTCAGCCGTGACGCTGCATACTCAGCTATTCATTCAATTTTTCAGATACTGATAGTAGCTTTCAGTTCTTGCATAGCCATGGTACAAAGTTGCTAGTGTTTTGGTAGCTGCCTATATTCACACAAGAAAACCAAACCTATGCAAGCTGATACAGAACACAATGTACACTAAGGCGGAGAGAAGTAGAACATTTGAACACCAGCAGTCAAGTTCATTTGGCGCCTATTGCCGTCACGATGCATATCACGCTGTTGACACCCCTTCACGCGTACATCACTATAGTGCATACCGGTAACAAACATTAATGTGCATAACTGTAGGATTTGTTATGTTTCTTGTAAGTGTGCAAAATCAACAATTTTACCCTTTTCTGTGTTTTTCTCGCTTCACTGTTGTTTATATAAACTACACCTTTTTAAGGCCAATTCACTGGCTAGGTTCTTCTTCTTCTGCCTGTATCCACCTGAAGAGAAAGCAATGGAAAGTACTTGAGGACACCGTGGAATGTTAATTGCAAAGAGTCTGAATCCTGTTCTCTTCCTTAGTTTGACTCACGGTTCTATTGTCCCCGAGAGAACTATCAAGCAAATACTGTTCTGCAAACTGACCCGCTCATAATGTCTGGCTAGTTGCACTTGTGGCAGGCCCCTACAAGAGACTAGTATACCGTGCTGACACATTTCGGTTTTGTTGGGTTAGCGTGATGGTTTCACGTTTGCCACCTCGAGTATCAACATGATTACATTGTTAGCAGACTTATGATTGGTCACCATGCGCTGTGCTGCCTTGTTGTTTCAGGCTCTTCTGCGTATGAACAGGAATCTTACGAGAAAGGCAAGGCTGGCCCGTGTACATGAAGTACTCCACGAGGTGAGACAGCCCGGTACACAGATTGGACTGGGTTTCCTTCACCATTAGCCTGCTATTCCTCTACCAAGAGTAACTCACCGCACAAAGCAGTATGAACGTAGTAGACGGCCAGATACTTTCCACAACAAGCATTGATTCATTTGGTAGCTTTCATTAAAATCCTATACACACACACACACACACACACACACACATGCCGGTCCTGGTCCTGGTATACACTCCCATGTAGGTAACGTGTTTCTCGTTGAGCGAGACGAAGACGAGAGGAGGCATGAGCGTTGGTGATGGGATACGTAGTTTCGCCTTTTGAAACGCCTCTGGAAATTTTGATACACATATACACACACACACAGCATAGTATCCTTCAAAGGACAAAATCACACTGTTGAGTTTGTAATGGTTGCACAGGAAGAGTAAGGTTTGGTCAGGTACCTGAAATACTGCAAGTGCAGCCATGCTTCTTTACGTGGCCAGTGAGTCGGCTCAGCAGACAAGGAGAAAATATCTGGATGATGAATATAACGACAGGACACTTGTCACCATCTCAGTTCTACCTCCTAACTTATTAAATAAATTATTGCTGCAGCTTGGACTGATGGATGTGATCAACTCCTATATTGGAAGTGTATCTGGAGGCACTCGCGGCATATCCGGTGGACAGCAGAAGCGGCTATCATTTGCTACCGAGGTACGAGTTTGGGCTGGAAGGGTATCTGTATAATTATGGTATTCACTTGCACACAGTGGGTGTATGGGGCTGTGTGACCATGTGTATAGTCCCTTTCCTCTGCTAACGGGGTAGCATTCAGTTTGCCTGCTAGAACAGGTGGAAAGTAGTAACTAAAGGTGATCATGTATTAGGTACTCTAGCTCGCTTACAACAAATAGGTAGAGTGGGGTTCTATTGGCCACACTGTGCTGAATAGCGCAAAGAGCAGAACATCCACTTACATTATGGAGAACTGTAGAGAGCTACCTAGAGATAAGGTGTTGCACAGTTTACTCTCCTGCGTCATCCAACTAAGTATCCACCCTCTGTCTCTCTCTTCAACAGGTGCTGACAGACCCGCCTGTGCTGTTTGCCGATGAGCCCACGACGGGACTGGACAGCTTTGCGTCAGAGATCGTCGTTCATCATCTGAAGCGCATGGCCAAAAGCGGCCGCACCATTCTCTGCACGATTCATCAGCCACCGACCGAGGTGTTCAACTGCTTTGATGAGTAAGATGCTACATGTATGAATGTTTGCACTCGTGTGGTGTGCTCGTGCCACATACATGTTTTGCGATTAGCTGGACACAAGCCTAGGGAAAATGTTGTGAATACAGTGTACACAAACACGCATGTAATACCTATAATACTGGTCGGAGATTGAGGAAATTTCAAATATAACTTGCAAGAGAAACATACCACAAAGAATTGAACATGTCAATCTCCTTTGCATTGCTTCTGCTCTCGTGCTTTCACTCCAGTCTGCTCCTGCTCGCAGAAGGACGGACAGCGTATCTTGGGCCACGCGCTGCTGCTGTTTCATACTTTTCCAAGTACGTATGTCTCCTGCCGTAGGAGAGTTGGCTATCCATTCACAGTGATTGCTTAAAAATTACACACACACACACACACACACACACACACATATACACACACACAAACACAAACAAACAAAAACACACACAGTGTGTCCTAACTTTACTGCTTGTTCATGGAAGTTGCCAGTCACATGAGCCGGCTCAGTGTGATACTTTGAAGTGCACGTGCATGCACTAGCTTCATTAGAGAGTGAATCAGAAAAGACTTGAAGGACTGGTCAGAGCGGTTGCAAAGTAGCAAAGAGGGCAGTAGCAGCACATTGTTTTAAATCAGCTGCAAACCATCGAATCATATGAATAATGACATGTACTCGTACAATCATGTATATGCACAGAAGGTTTCGCACTGAATAGCAATATTACAGCTTGGGTTTTATACTCGCATGTACAGTTGTTCTTGGTGAAATCCGACCTAATGTGAATATTTGGCGCTCTCAACTTGCATGGCCCTTTACGACCTAGAAGTGGTACGAATGCGGCCGGTCGTACACAATCATGTAAAAGTACAGTGATGTAATGGGAACTGGTCCCGGGTGTCAGTTTTTTACTTGGGTCAGATTTCAGTGAGCGCAACTGGATGTGAAACTAAACTAAAAGCCAGTGGAACTGGAAAGTAACCCCCATTGAATTGCATTCGTTACTATGTGTCTTTGTGGCAGCATTGGTTACTCGTGTCCGAGTGGTTTCAACCCTGCTGACTTCTACATCTACACACTGGCCGTGGTGCCCACTGAGCGCGAAGAGTCACTTGCCAAAATCGAGGTGTGAACTGTTACTTTTTTTCGTATTGTTGTACAACTACTACCCACATGACAGGAAAATATGCCTAGAAACGTTTTGCAAGTTCAAAGAAGATCACTCCATGCACATCAGAACGGTAGCAAACCTGAGCTTTATCTGTTAGTAGAGTCACATTAATGTTGTGATCAGATGTTTGAAGATGTCTGAAAGTCATGTATTTTCGGCCAGGTCATGCTTGGCCTAAAATTTGTTCCGGCCGAAATTTTGTTTTGCAAGGTTCGGTGTGACAGTGTATACAGGCAGCAGCAGTACTGGCCGGAAATTTGATGCGGCCGAAATCGGTTTTAGCCCTGGGAGGCCGAAATTTGAATGGGCCGAAAATGTGTCCACTTACAGTAGTTGTCATCCAAGCAGAGACTACAGTCTATTCAGAAAAAGATGAGCACTGGCTCTGGAGAGCTCCCGTGTTTGGCGATTTTGTGGTACACTGTGCAGTGCCGCACGATTCGAAACTTGAGAAAGGGTGCAAAAGAGGCACCTCAACTGCGTTCGAACCGCAAATGTACTGTTATGCAAGTGGAGTGAACGGCCTGGATTTTCATGGTTTTTACCCAATTCAGTGCTTTGGGGACAAAACCTGGCCGAAATCCTATTCTTGTTATGGCTTGCTTTTTGGAGAAATAAACTTCAAAAACACAATTGGAAGAGCATTCCATGGGGGATTGCCAAAAAAATTGTGACGAAAACTCAAAATTTGACCCGTTTGTGGCAAAAAGCTAGGATATCATCTTTTTCTGAATGGACTGTAATCAATACTTTTTTCCGACTTCCAAACCAAAATTTTATTATCTTTAGAGAATAAATTTAACAAAATTCGATTGGGTATCCTTGGACGTAGGAAATTACCGACAAGTATCTGGAGGTTGAGAAGAACGAAGGCGTCCATGATCGGCCTCTACCAAAGGTAACTGTACTTTGCCTAGGTAGCAAAATTGTCCAAAACTTTTTTTTTAAATCCTGCTGTATCCTTTATGAGCCATCAACTCATGAAAGTGTAGATCTACAGATGAAAGAATCAATTCAGCCTCACAAGAACCCAGTGCTGGACAGATATTTCTGGGTATGGCCCAGCGAGCGATACATATTACGTGCATGATTGTATTCTGTTGCTTGGCAATTGATATGGTCGGCTGTTGCACATGCAAAACACGACCTTCAGATGCTGTCAGAAGAAACCAGATCAAGTCCAGAGCTGCTTTTGAACATACCTGCTCTGAGTTTTAAGTGCACCGATTGCGGATTGCCATGTATTTCCTATCACAAACACAGTGGTAATAATTTGCCATGACAGATTATAATTCTGATATACCTGTGTACAGATCCTCTGTACAGATCCTCTGTACAGATCCTGTGGACAGCAACCATGTTCCCCACTACTGTAGATTCTAAGACAGAGTGTAGACACACAATGGATTTACCTTTTTGTGTCTCATTGTGAACCATGCAGCCTTCAGCGGCACTGACAAGAACCGTACAGGAGTTGGCGTAAGTTATAAACCTATGTGAGAGTGTTGATCATGATTGCCAATGCGCTTTGAACAAAAGTGGCGTGAACATCATTCACTTGTAATGAGTCCTGTCGTCCTGTAATCCAACACTTAGGCAGCTGTATGTGTGTAAAACATAGGGACGCACCACACATATTCTCTAGCAGTACAAGTCTTGATGAAGTCCCATGCTTCCATGTACATGCGGCTGCAGTGACGAGCAAGGAGAGAGCGTGCTCAACCAGCTAGCCGTGCTTGGCAAGAGAACGTTCCGGCTGACGATGCGAAGCATGGTCATGGTCCAGCTCAACATCATGGCAACATTGGTGAGTGAGAAATCGGGCACTCCGGTTACTACTGTAAAACCGGGAATTTTCTGTGCTGTAATAGTATCGGTATTTCCCAAAATCAACGGTTCGGTATCGCCAAACGTTCAGTAAACCAGTTTCCGGATCCAAAAAGGCACTTTGCACACTGTGTGGACGTGGCGTGTTGAATTTTAGGTAACATTTTATTTTAGGTAAAAATTGCCGGTACTTTTAATGGCTACCGGAAATAAATCTCCACCAAAATTTTCCGGTTTTACAGTACCATGCAGGCCGGGCCGTAGCAGCAGCACCAGGTCCGGCTGCAGGTCAAACAGGCTGCCAAGGACCACTTATCAGTGAACCATCCAAGACTAAGTGTAGCCACGGGTACGAGGGTAGAACATCTGCTCTGTTGATGAGAGTGTATGGAATTGTGAACCCGGACTCCTTGGTCAATATGCGTAAACATCCGACGGAATGCCGAGGGCATCACGAGTGTCAGGTGGAAACGTTAAAAAAAATCCATAGCTGGCCGTGCTCTGTTGGGTGTCGAGAAGCCCCGTCCGTGCGTGCGCATTAAAAACTTCGTTTGTAGAGCAACGGCCATTGTTCTGGTTTTGTTGGTGAACTGCAGGTTGTGGCCATTGCAATGGGCCTGTTCTACTTGGACATAGGAACTGAAGAGAACATAGTGCGTCGTGTGCAGGGTATCACCGGCGCCATCTTCCTACTCATCTCTGTAGGCGGGTACAACGGTGCTGGTAACATAGCGCAGGTAAGAGTACTCACAGCACTGACAAGTGTATACATCGCACGTAAGAGTACTCTCAGCACTGACAAGTGTATACATGCACCGTGAAAGAACTCCACTGTGTGTAGCGTGCCCCTGCTAGTTTAGGTTGTAATAGTTACATTCTCAGAAGGTTGATTATTTGTTGCCAATCTGAGTTTCATCCTTGAAGTGCTCCACAGACAACGAAACGATCTGATCACAGACAAAACTTGTAGTACAGTCAGACCTTGCTTATCCGGTCCTCTTTTATCCGGATCCCTCGCCATCCGGAAGAAAATAGCTGGTTACAGATTTACAGCATACGTGATGCATCCAACATAACTGGTGTTCGGTTATCCGGTTCCCTCGCCTATCCGGATATTTTGTGGAAAACGGATGTGTCACGCGGTTAAGCGAGGTCTGACTGTACTTTGTTTGCAAATATGCTGTACTAGGAACCCTCTGCACGAAGATGATGATCCGTGTGCCAATTGCTGACTGCTGCTCAATGATATACAATCGTGTGAATCCAGTTTGCGTGCTGCACCAGTTCAAATGTCAGTGTTTGCAGGTCTAGGGCTGCACAGTGCCCGTCGTGGCATTCATTCGCTTGACCAGATTTCATCGGGCAGCTCTGCAGACATTTAACCGATGTTATTGATCATGTGACTCACGCTGCTGTTCAGGTTGTCCCCGTGGAACACCCCATATTCGTAAGAGAGTATGAAAGTGGAACATACTCACCTGCCGTCTACTTCATCTGCAAGTACCTGGCAACACTACCATTGGTACTGGTTCTTCAACTGGTCGCCTCGGTCATCACATATTTCATGTTCGGTTTGGTCAGAGAAGCCGGCCGCTATTTCATATTCTACGCAGTCAACGTGATGGTACTGCTGTGTGCAGAGTCAATAGGCTACATCATTTCGGCCGTGGCTGGTAGCAACTTGTCGGTGGCGTTTGCACTAACACCCGTTGGTATAGTACCATTGATGCTGTTCAGCGGTCTGCTCCTGAATCTGAATTCCACGCCCGGCTACGTTGTCTGGTTAGAAGCTCTGTCGTTCATGCGATGGGGGTTTGAAGCAGCTATGATCAATGAATTCCAGCAGGACTTCTTGCGTAAGTTTAAATCTGTGCCTAACTGTCCTCTGTATGTGCACCTCCATTATAATTATGTGAATAGCTGAACATTGCTTAGTTCATTCTTTCAATTTTCCTAAGAAATAATTAACGTTTTTGAACAATGCCTTGCCTATTCTCAATGGTGACAACAGGTGCTGAAGCGCAGGTATGAGCAGAAACACCCTGAAGGCAGAAAACACCCTCATTTCAGCAATCTGAAGCAACAATACATCCAGGGCTCATCACGACTGTACAAAGCATGCCCAGTAGCCAATTGGATTTGACCAATAAACGCAGGGTGCATGGCCTGTTTTTTTCAATTTTGGGGGCGTATTTGAAGCTTTCCTCAGCTGTATCCATTGGTTTTAGTAGCCATTGCAAATTCATGTTCATCAGGTATGTCTTACAAAGGTCATTGTCCCGAATTTTTGATTCAGCCTTGGTTGGGCTGAGATTGAATGGGGAAATCAGTTGTTATTCGCAGCCTTTCTATACCAACACAGGGGAAAATGGAATATCAGAGATGGAAACACGATTGAGTATTATTTCAAAAAGCAAAAAGAGAGGCTATTAGGGGTTGAAATGGGACCATTGGCTCCTCCTGGGCTCCGATTTGAGGACGCAAATTTGTTGCGACACGCGCAGGCCGAACAACAAGAAAGTTAAGCCGAGGAGGAAGAAATCAGGAAAGCAAGAAGTACATGACAGTGCTAGGCAGTACAGATTCAGCAAACGGAAGGAGGGGATAGAGGGAGTTAGAGGGAGAGGGAGGAGGAGGGAGACGGAGAGAGAGGGAGAGGGGAGGGGACGGAGAGGGAGGGAGGGAGAGAGAGAGAGAGAGAGAGAGTGAGTGAGTGAGAGAGAGAGAGGGAGAGAGAGAGAGAGAGAGAGAGAGAGAGAGAGAGAGAGAGAGAGAGAGAGAGAGAGGGAGAGAGAGAGAGAGTTGGATGTATTATTGATTATGCACAGACAACGTTGATCTGCAGGCCTTTTATGTAAACTACACCATCGTAGCAGCCATGCCTATTTGTGTGTTCTATCGTAAAACCTTATTCCCGCACTGCATTGCAGTAAAAATTCGTTTTGCCTGGACACGCATTTGTATGTTTGAAGTACGGGCTTATGTGTGTATTTGTCCGCGTGTTTTCTGTGCCGGTTCATGTGCATGCATGCGGGCGTCGAAATCTGAAAAGGTTATGGTGAGCCCTGGCATTACAGAGTTTCACCCCTAAAAAGGCAACAGCCAAGATTTTGGTGAGCGTACAGGAAATTCGAAGCTGCTGAGAGAGCCCATTCAAATGCTGGTGATTGTTGAGGGATTAACATAATATTTCGAAAGAAAGGGTCAGCACCGGTGCAATCCACACAGTCAAGTACAGTCAACTTCGCGAATAACGACTGCGGATATAACGACAATTCGCGAATAACGACCGAATTTTCATGCCCAGAGCAAAGACCCATCTAACTGTATACATTTAACTTCGGATATAACGACTATCTGAATAACGACAATTCGCGTATAGCGACATGCTTTTAGTGCACCCCAGGTCATATTCACTGCTTGAATAACGACTTTCTGGGCTTTTGACAGTTATTTCAAGTACCTGTCATGCAGAAGTACCAGAACCTATGGTGATGGATATAAAGGCACACATGCAAGAAAATACAGCCAAGGGGGGGGGGCTTTTTCTTCCTTTTTTATGTTGGCTTCAAAATTGTTGGATTTACCAGCACACCTATATGACATGTACATGTATATGTAGTGTGTGTGTCTGAACAAGTCAAACACAGGGTGAAGGTGAAGAACTGACTAAAACATAATGAAAACATCAATGAGAAGAAGCATTCCTGACACTTTAACAGATTAACATATACTTACCATTATAGCAGATGTGCAATCAGATTGTGCAGTAGCCCCGGGAGAGCTAAACGCATGTTCACTTTAAACTTGAATTCTTGCTTGTGATAGTATGCACACTGTGTTCTTTCGCAGCCAACACGAAATAGTGCATTACAATTTTTAACTAGTATCGTTTGCATGTGGTCTTCTTCACCCATTCCCAGAGAACTGTACTGTTCTGAACGCGACCGAGGCATGTTTCAGCAATGGAGATCAGGTCCTGCAGCATTTCGGCTTCGACACGGTACGTAAATGTAGCCCAGGAGTTGCGTGCCTTGTAGCACCTGTATGACATTCGTCCATTGACGTCACCGCCTTCCTTATAAGTATAACTACTTGTTTGGAATACACCTTTAAAATACAGTGTGTTGGGTAACAAGAGCTAACAACCTTTGAATATTGCACATGCGCACTCCACGAGTACTCCACAGTGATTTGAACCCCTAGATGAAATATTATCAAGCGATTTGGTGATCGAAAACATAGTATCAACTGAAAGAAAGGATGAAATGCGAGATGCAGCAAAAATGATTTTGCTGTATCCCATATTCCAGTTTCCAGATAGCCTGTGTGTATGTGAGATAGCCTGTGTGTATGTGAGTGTATGTGAGTGTATGTGAGATAGCCTGTGTGTATGTGAGATAGCCTGTGTGTATGTGAGTGAAGCAACGGTCCCATGAACCATTAGTTCTTTTCTATGTGTGTGTTTATGTGTGTGTATGTGAGTTTATGTGTATGTGTGTGTATGTGTGTGTGTGTGTGTATGTGTGTGTATGTATGTATGTGTGTGTGTGTGTGTGTGTGTGTGCGTGTGTGTGTGCGTGTGCGTGTGTATGTGCGTGTATGTATGTATGTATGTGTGTGTGTATGCGTGTGTGCGTCGACATGCGTGTGTGTATGTGTGTATGTGTGTGTGTGTGTGTGTGTGTGTGTGTGTGTGTGTGTGTGCGTGCGTGCGTGCGTGCGTGCGTGTGTGTGTGCATATGTGTGTATGCATGTGTGTGTGTGTGTATCCGTGTGTGTGCGTGCATGCATGCATATGTGCGTGTGTGACTTCCTGTTTACCT
Source organism: Sycon ciliatum (assembly GCF_964019385.1). Classification (NCBI taxonomy): domain Eukaryota; kingdom Metazoa; phylum Porifera; class Calcarea; order Leucosolenida; family Sycettidae; genus Sycon; species Sycon ciliatum. Next base: position 51,822,952 of record NC_088643.1, on the reverse strand, counting down.
GCCTACAGAGCACAGATACGATCGGGAGGAACTTCGGTATAATGGCAGCACTTGCCATTGGCTATCGCCTTGTGGCTTTCATCATCACCATGATCTCGCTACGTATGGGGGTGAAGAGATGAGGAAGCGCTCCAGGTGTCTGACCTACCTGAGACATACGTGTGCATAAAAATCACCAGTCGATCAGTCCATTGGGTTCTCAGATGCTCCACTGTTCCATCACCTGAAGAAATAAAAGAATGAATAGAAGTGATGAAAGCAGTGCCAAAGCTGGCTATACAGGCAGAATATTCTCCTTCTTGTCCACCATTATCATCATAATGTTATTATGTAGCCAATATCTTACTACAGTCTATGTCTAGACTGCGGAGGCCTGAATATGAAGTACTTGAGTGAAACAATTCATGCTAAATGAATGTGACTTTAGCGGTCTGCAGTCTTTCTTTTTTTGATTGCGCTTTGAAAATTTCCAAGAATTTCACTTGAGTGGCAGTGATTTTTTTTAACAATTTTTTATACAAATCTGAAGTATCTGAAATTTTGAAACAGTCGATTTTTAAAGAAAGGACCGACGATTTACATGTTTCCCGTAGTTTTTCCAGCTCTAACAAGTACTAGTACAGGTGGAATCCTCATGATTCGTCAATTTGTGATTGTCTTGTGCTCATGCCAAAGTGTGACAAGTCTCTACTGGCAGGTATAGACCGCCATGAACATCAAGTACAGTCACTGAAAATCGAGTTGTCTTCTCTCGTCGTAATCATGGTAATGTAGTACAAAAGTCAAAAGCAAACAGGTGCATGGGTGTCCCGACAGTTAGGAGTGTGGCATTTCATCGCGAGCCATCTCACGGGTGGTCAATCCATTGAGTCACAACTCGCGACTGTGCAGTTTCATCGCTGAACGCAATTTTTCACCGAATGGACAGTTCACCGAAAATTACTTATATTTGACCCAAAATCATGGTCGCTTATAAAATGTGTAGTGAAAGATACTCAAGCCTCTTTTACCGGCTAAAACTAACACAACACAATGAATTAAAATGCAAAACAACACTGGAGAAGAAGACTTGTGGTGCCATTTGATGAAAATAATCACAGTAACGGCTCCACAAAGAAGGCCAGATCATGGGCAATACCACGCAAAAACTCCAGTGGCGGGCAGCGAGTCATCAAATACGGGTATTTGACGACTCCCTGGTGGCGGGCGTTGCTCAAATGTGGTCACTACAGTGCGCAGGCGCTGATCACCTTCCTGTACCGCTCCTTCCTTGTTGGCCCATCTTGCCCAGCACGCATTCTTTCCAGATTTTCTGGATGAGGGCAGTTTACTACAGCTGAAAATCGGCGATGCCAACCTTCCTGGATGTAGTTCGTTCTGTGTTCTCCATTAGCCGTTCTTGTGTTCACGTTCCACCACTCATGCCGGAACAAAGGCGTTTTTCTGGTCCCATTAGCTCTTAGACCGCCTATCATATAGTATGTAGTAAGTTTCAAAGTACGTTAAAATACTTCCTCCGCCTCAGGAGGAAAGTCGGCTACCAGTGACTCAAAGTAATCCGCAACGTCTCCCAGCGGAACGAAAGCAAGGGCTGCGATCATGAAGACTAACAGCAAAGTTAGGTTGCTCAGCGTACATTTGTTGCAGTCCAGCACCTTGAATATGTTTGTATTATATTTTTGAGAGAGATGAAAAAAGCAGCCTTGAGTGGCCACATCAGGGAATTTCTGTCTGTATGCTTTGATAGCTGCAATTTCGTAGTCTGTGCTGATATAGTCTGGCTGCAGTTCAGTACATGCGAATCCCTATTCCAGGCAGCGAGTATGTCTTTTGGCGCCTACATTGTGCGTGTGCGAAAACCTACACATTTACGATTGGAACAACTGACATGCTACCAGAACTATCATTGAATTAGTTTCACAAGTAAAAGGACTCAAATGCGATGTATATCAGAGTCGCTGGAATGAGTGGTATGGTTTCGGTGAAACTGTTATGTGGTGAAACTGCTATTCTTTAGAGGATTCGAATGCGATATATTATATCGATGTCATCAGCGACCTTTTTTCGGTGAAGCTGCTATTCGGCAGAACTGCTATTCTGTGAACCGATATTCGGTGAACATGCTCTCGATGAACCTGTTTCCTGTGAACCTGATTTTGGGCGAAACGAACAGTCGCTAAATCTTACACTCTGTGAAATGTCTTTCGGTGAAACGTCGTTCTGTGAATGGTCGTTCGGTGAACGCGTTTTCGGTGAACCGTGGTCGGGATACCAGGAGCCGAGATCACGAAGGCAGCTGGGCTTAAAAATTCAGATAGGTGTGAGGCGGACGTCTCGCTGGAGACTTGTGGTGAGGCAAGAGCGGGGCGAAAGGGCTGACTGGTAGCATATGTACAGAAAGCAGTGAGAGCAACATTTGCAGGGATGTCACTTGGCTGGCGTAATATATGTCCTGATAGCTTCCACCTGTCCCGCTTGGCCATTTCAGATACAGAGCACTGGCCAGTAACAGCATATAAATCTGCATTCGAGATGACATCTGGGTAGGTAATTCCAAGGGTACGCTGCAGCTGTTTCCTATGAAACACATCTAGGCGCTTTTCTTGTGCACGGGACAGGCCATGGCAAGCAAGGTTGTAGGTCAAGATTGGTAGAACGAAAGTGTTGTATAAACGAATTTTAATGGGTGTAGAAAGCAGGTTGTGTTTGAACCATAACTTCAGAGTGTCTCCAAATTAGAGAAGAAAAGAAATGCTCTTGCAGCCAAGCCAATACGGCGCTACCCCAAGTGACTGAAAACAGCAGATCTACAAAATAAGACAGCTACAGGTGCCTAAACCACTATTCCAATACAGTAGAGAGTAGTATCAGGCAGAATGAAAGCCTTCTAAGTCCACAAATACAGCCACGACCGCCACAAAAATTGGACGACCGCCACAAAAAAAATGTCATTGCTCTACCTCCTTGAAGGGTGAAAGTTACCAGTTACATATGTATCCTATAGCGATGTCAGTTTATGCCTGTTGGAACCCCCCACAGCCCGCACGAAATACCTTTCAAATAATTCCAGGATGCAATTGCAGCTCCAGACAGGAGGAAGAAGAACACCGTGGAAAATAACGGCAACGATGCCCAATTAACATTGAATAGCCATCGATTACCAGCGTGGTTTGGTGACTTTAGAACTGTTTTGAGACTTAGAACGAAGCGATATCTCAAAATAATTTGATGGAATTGTTACCTGTCAAATGCGTGGGCGAGCAGGCCAGCCAGCTGACTGGTTTGCATGAGCATGCGTTGATTTTGCATGGTTCACGTTGTAGTTGCCGTGATCCAACTATTACTTCCAACTGCAGCTAACAGCCGTGACCACACTGTGACTTCACACGTACTCGCAGGGGGAGTCGTGAGCTTTCACGTCTCCTTGTTACTACTACTACTAGTAATACTACAATGTAGTAATACTACATTACTAGTGTCAGCCAGGTGCAAGTCCATTGTCAGTTCTATCCAGGCGGGCGCTATAGCGCTATAGCTATACTAGCTATAGGCTAGCTTTCGGTTTTCTGGTCACGATTCTGTAATCCATGACACATGTATTAATCTGTGTTCTTATCGTTTTGTGAAGTAAGTAGTTACGTGATAACAGATCATGAAGGTAAAGCACGCGCATGCATGATTGTGGGGGTCTCATTCGCGTCGAGAAGGATTCCAAAAGCCTTTTCTGGTTCAGAACCTGTCACTTTGCTTCAAAATAATAATAGTAATGTACCAAGAGTACATAACCTCCGGGGTTATGTACTCTTGGTAATACTAATCGTCGCATTGGTCGTTGGCATTGTATCAGCGGCACCATGACCGCGAAGCCGAAGTGCACAAGTCATGTACAATGTCAACAGTCATGTCCAATGTCATGTAGATCTACCGGGTACTGTTTAGTTCCTTGATCTACGCAGTACGCTGTTGAAGATTGCTGGTTTTTGCTGTCGTGTAGCCATATTCCATGCTCGTAAAGAGTAAGACGTAGAGTCTACGTAGGGCCTGCATCCGACCTTGCATACCGATACGTAGTCATGACGTGTCAGTACCAGGATCTTGGAGTGGAGAAAAACTGAAAACCCACGTTTCCACCACTCGTGCATGGTAACGTTACTTGCAAATACCGCACGTTCACGCGAACAGGTTCTCAGCTCAGCTGCACACAAAAGACTAAAACAGAATAAAATGCTGCCAACATTTCGCCCATGGCATTGGACATCATCAGCGCAATGATCTGCGCAGCTGAGGGCCTGTTCGGGTAATGGAGGTATTTTTAAGTGGAAAGAACACGCTGGCGAGTGGAGTTGGTGAGCGCTTAAAGGGGAAGTTAAGGCAAAATTAAAATTTCACCAGTTGTAGTCTTCAGGGTGCTGAGTCGAATGGTCTTGGTCCGAGAAAGCTGAGACGCTCCCTTCCTACTTGAATCCCAATCGAACTCGCACACTTCCACCGAAACTGGGTGACTGCGCCCTACTAGATGGGGATTTGTATGCAAAATGTCACTAAAAGCGCCGTTTCGTTCTTATAAAAGCACGGATGACCGCGATTGGCCTATATGTTGTAGTCTTTTGGACGCTGAGTCGACTGGTTTTGGTCCGAAAAGGCTGTGATGCAGCGTTCCTCCTTTATTCCCAATCGAACATGGTTGAACAAGCGGTCACGTGCTCCTGCGTACACCAGTCACCTGGTCACCGTGCCTGCAGGGTACAACTTACTAGCCTGTTTGACCTTTTTTGGGTGCAGTCCTGTCACTCGAGTTGAACCTTGGTGTGAAAGTTGTCGCCTGCTGGCGTGGTGACCAGGTGATTTGGGCACCCAGGAGCACGTGACCACTTGTTCAACCATGTTCGATTGGGAATAAAGGAGGAACGCTGCATCGCAGCCTTTTCGAACCAAAACCAGTCGACTCAGCGTCCAATAGACTACAACATATGGGCCAATCGCGGTCATCTGTGCTTTTATCAGAACGAAATGGCGCTTTTAGTGACATTTTGCATACAAATCCCCATCTAGTAGGGCGCAGTCACCCAGTTTCGGTGGAAGTGCGCGAGTTCGATTGGGATTCAAGTAGGAAGGGAGCGTCTCAGCTTTCTCGGACCAAGACCATTCGACTCAGCACCCCAAAGACTACAACTGGTGAAATTTTAATTTTTGCCTTAACTTCCCCTTTAAGGAAACATGCACGGTAGCTAATACAATCATGTCGTAATAATTAGACAGTGCACAACAAGTGCTTCAGTGAGAAGTTCGGACAGGCCAGTCCGCACTTTGCGTGTGCACATAATTACCCTTTTCTCGGGAGTCACTGTAGATTTGTTTCCTGCTAAGAACTTGAGTCTTGCATTTTGGGGCTAACCGACACAACTCAATTAGCGCTGCTGATCACTCTCGACTTCAAGATACCACCTTGAAGTTGAGAGTGAAGAGCAGAACTATGTAGGTAAAGCGCCTACCGGTACGCCGAGGTCCGTACCGAGATCCAGACATAGAAATGACTTCCGTTACCATTCAGTATTCTGGTAGCGATAGGAACACAGTCATCACACACCAGATACCAGTATGAACTGACCCTTTCATATTCCAAAGTGTCCATAGTAGACGATACTGACGATATTATTACTGCAGGGCAGACCTAGCTACAGAGTGCACACTGTCGTTACACTAGCATACTGCTACACTGTGCCTGTAAGACTGTCTTACACTAGTTACAGGCATTCCCGACGGTGCGAAAACGCGTGCCATACTTTAGCATTGCTTATTATTATTGACCCGGGTCCGCCAGCCGGTCCTAGCTTCGAAGTAACTGTGGAAGTAATTAGTTGGATGCCTCCTTGGTCGATTGCTTTACCTTGGCTTGAGCTTTGGTATACAAACCATGTACATTATTGTACTCGTGAATGCTAGGTACTCTCAATTACTAGTATTGATGAGCTGTGAAATCACCAGCCCACATTCTTCCGAAATGTGACTGATGGAATTCTACTCTGAGACTGAAAACACGATCTACGGTCCGGATCCGATAGCGAGTTTCCCGCATTGGCCCAGTCTTACCTACAAGGTAACGCTCGGTGAAACCAGAATGCTTGCGGAGATGGGATCCGGGAGAACTCAGGAGCGGTACACCAGTCTCAGCGTTGTGCTGTGCATCATTTCTTCGCCTCTCCAAGCCAAGCCGTAAAGATTATTGATTTCAACTCAATACTGCATCTCGCGCTATCGTTCTGTTTGCTTGTCAAAAGAAAAGGTACTGAGTCTGATCTGTGCAGGTATCTACCGCGCTACCGGTACATGTACACTGCAGTTTGACAAGCGCGTCTGCGTCCTCGCCCTCGACCGCGGCATGGGAGCTGACCACAGTACGGAAGGGCGCTCTCACCGCGTGAGCATGCTGGAGGATTGATTCACCGAAGGCAAAGCTCGTGCCTGGACTGTGGAGTGTTGCAGCGGCGATATCCTTGCCGAATGACAGTCGCCCTACTCGCTGCTCGGACAATTGTTGTCCCAAGTTTAGTTCTAAGTTAGTTTAGTGTTGCTCAGCTGTTGCTGTGTGCGTGCTCCACTTTCCCCTGTACGAGCGTAGGGCAATAATCATGAGCAGAAAGCGACTAAAGACTATCTCTTGCATACCTCCGTGGTCTCGGCCGGCACCGGGATCTATCCGAGAGGCCATCGACAGTGACATCAACTTCTCCTGGCACGGCGTCTCCGTCCAAGTACCTGAGCAGCCGAGGAAGGGTTTGCCAGCCAAGGTCATTCTGGACAGCAGTGAGTACTAAGTATAAAGACTTGTAAACTTGGATGTACATGTACATGACATTGTATGCATGATTATCCAAAACACAAAACACAAAGGTCAGGAGGATGGGCAGTGACAACAGAGACATGGCCATGAGTACACCACACAACGGTTCAGGGAGCCTATAGCCTATAGGGATTCTGTGAATGACGCCATCATATGGTGAGTCAGCGGAACCGCTTACGGACACACTGTATACCTGGTATACAGTGTTGGCGGTTTGCACGGTTTTAATACACAGATTTGTTTGAGCTAGTGAATCGCTGTGCCGCCGTGACTTTGCCACAGCATCTCAACTGACGGTGTAATCGTAACGTTTTAATTGTCACCGTAGACGACAAAATATCATGTTCGAACACCATTTTCGACACCGATTTCACTTTACCCCAACAAATACCGCGGTGGAAAACCTCTTTAGTACTCTGTCTCTGTCTCTCTCATGTTGTGATGATAAACGCTGTCCCTCAGGGGCGTAGGAAGCAGATTTTAAATGTCCGGCGTATTTTTAGCTCGTGCAGGTCGCGGTTTTTTAAATTTTTAACTCCGCCCAGTATGACTACTAGTAGCTCGTCTTGAGGGTTAGGCGTGGGGAAGTTGTCATACAGGGGTGGTGGGCCCGCCTTTCGGCACCGAGAATACAGCTCGCTCGACGCGACTCTGTCTCTACTGAGTGAAGAGGGAGATTTTACTTGTAAAAGGCTTGATATAAACAAATACTGTGGTGGTATCATGGAAGATTTGAGGTTATACTAGAATACTAAGTACACCCACGGTCAACTGGGCACTCACTACTCAGAGTGAGGGGAACCAGGGCAACTGGGCACTCACTTCTCAGAGTGAGGGTAACCAGGGCAACTGGGCACTCACTACTCAGAGTGAGGGTAACCAGGGCAACTGGGCACTCACTGCTCAGAGTGAGGGGAACCAGGTAACCGTCATGGATGCAGCTAACGTCTCGAGGTTCGCCCCCTTCGGTTGTGAGAGTTACCACCTCACCCTCGGCGTTAGGCGCTGCATCTGCCACCCTGGTATCACAGGCATGGTGATGGGCTGGCACGAGTGAAACTTCCTGAGCTGGTTGTGTTTCTCAACGTATAGCCGGTTGTATACGCAGTGAAAACCCTTTACTTTACTTCAGTTCAGGCACAGCCGTCCAGTAGTTTCTTGTGGACTTTCAGGAACATCAGGTGATTGAGCCTTTCCTGGCGGGTTGTACTGCGTAAGTAGGACTTGGAGCCTCAACATGGGCCATGATTGAAATAGATGCTTGCTGCCTTTTTTCTTTCTTTTTTGGCGAAACATTGGCAGGTCCGGCGGCTGCCGGACCTGCCGGACCTGTTGTTCCTACGCCCCTGTCCCTGCAGCCAACCTAACAGAGTAGAATATCACATGAAAAATCATGTCCCCGCTACCAGTTATGGTCCAAATTTGAAAATGTCCTCCACTGGGCTTGAGATGATTGCAATCAATTACGAGAATAGTCAGGTCAGCACAAAGCACTTCGCTGCAAGTCTACACTTTCCAAGTACATGTATGTGTATGTGGGGTACATGGTGGTGGGGGGGGGGGGGGGGATACTGTTGTTGTCATTACATCCACAATTAACCCGAAGCTTCTCCGTACCCCTGCCATTCCCCCGCCACACACACACTCCCCCGCCACCAGCCCAACACAAACCTTCCATATGAATGATAGCAAACAGTATGACGTATACTGTTTTCTATCATTCATATGGAAGGTTTGTGTAGTGATAGCACTGTACTACACCACGGGCACTATGAGTAGATCTACTCATTATATTATTATTGTTGCTCTGGCCTGTGCAGTCAATGGCGAGGTGAAGGCTGGATCGCTTCTAGCAATCATGGGAGCAAGGTACAAACGTACACACACACACACACACACACACGCACATACACACATACACATACATGCACGCACACATGCATACACAGACACACACACAGACACACACATATACATACATACATACACACATATTATACACACACACACACACACACACACACACACACACACACACACAAGCAACCGACAACACTGCGCAGCTGTTCACTTACATACATGTGGGACTGAGGGTGGGGGGGGGGGGGGTGGGGGGTGGGGGGGGGGGGTGGGGGGGGGGGCGAATACACGTAATCCAATACAGAAGACCATTTGAGTGATGCTGCTAAAGTATTTCTGAACAGTACAGAAGCAAGGATCAGACGTGTCAGCCCACGTCCTGGGTAGCCATCGGATGCACAATATGCTAATTCCTACTTGTAGAAGGAAGTACATGTAGTGTGATGGGCCGAACCTGCTGAAGTTACAGACACAAAGGCTAGTGATATGTATGCATACCAAATGGCAACAACCATTCGGTACGTGAAAGAAATTCATAGAAACAATCCCACTACAGTGTATATGCATGTAATAGAAACAGAGTTATTATATCCGACTCTCTAACAAATTTCTTCAGTATTTGTAAAAACATCGCTCTGAAAATAGAAATTCAGTTCTGTGGCAGCATACTTGATATTGAATGAACTGCAAAATCAAAGTTGATGGCATTTCTTTCCTCCTCAGTGGTGCTGGCAAGACAACATTCCTGAACTTACTGACCGATCGTACTGCCAGCGGTCTTCAAGTCAATGCCGTGCTGGCTATCAACAACAATGCCATCAAGCCATCGGACGTGCGCAAGATCTCATCCTATGTCCAGCAGCAAGACTTGTTCTTCAGCAGCCTGACCGTTCTGGAGCATCTCACCGTGCAGGTAATCTGTGAGTTTGTGTTGCTCGCGTGGGCCTCAGTCTGCTGGGCCCAGCACAGGCAACTAAAATACTGTAGAACGGGTAATTTTAGCGACGTAAAAACCCTAGCGAATTTAGCGATCGACTCATTTTCGCTATAGTTTCAAGTCGCTAATCGGTTGAGACATTAGTAGTGCACTGGTGATCCGTGAGTAAAATCGCTGCTAAATTGCTAAAGTAAAACGTCGCTAACCGGTTGACAATGGGAAAACACTAAAATTAATAGTCGCTAAAATTACCTGTTCTAAAGTAGCATAGAGCAGTAGATCGTGTGCCGGAGAGAACACATGATATCATGTGCCGGAGAGAACACATGATGTCATGTGCCGGAGAGAACACATGATGTCAAAATGTGCCGGAGAGAACACATGATATCATGTGCCGGAGAGAACACATGATATCAAAATGGCATGATCACCGCATACCCTGTATAACGCTGGTGGCATGCTACAACACACAGTCCATCATGCAGTTCTGTGAGATGTCACAGTGATGGAAGGTTAGAATTTTATAATTCAATAGACATGTCATGGCTGGCCCTTTTGCCATGTGCCCGTTTGTGTGTCTGTGCTTGTTTGTTTGTATGTTTGCATAATGTGCATACGTGAGTCTGTACTTACTCACACCTGTGTATGTGCATGTCCATGGCACCTGATAGGCTCTGTTGCGGATGAACAGGGAACTCTCGAGAAAGGAACGATTGCAGAGAGCCCAGGACGTGCTGCACGAGGTACCCTATGTTTATTGGGCATAAATATCCCCCCCCCTCCTCCCCCCCCTCCCCCCCCCCCTCCCCTACCCCCTCCCCCAAACGTTCTGGTTCAATTCCATCTAGCAATGTACATGTAAAGCCATCTAATTTTCAGTCACTTAGCTACTGCTGCTAGTCTGCTAATTAGCTCCCCTCCATAACCAATCACTGCAGAACTACAGAACTACGGGACGAGTTGACTACGCTAACAAGTAGTTCCACTCAACGTACTTTTCGTCGAAAAATGTGTTTTATTGAACAGCATGATTGTACATGTATGGCTTGTGTAGTTTGAAATGTCCACTACCGGCATCTCCTTCCCTGTGACTATTTAAACCATCTTCCCTTGCGACATGCCCTGACAAAATAAACATAACTAGTGCGGGATTGGTGAGAGCCATACGTGGGAGTCTGGGACTGGCCCTTTCCCTAGCAGTGACAAAATCCTGCTCAGCCTTATGGCATGAATGCATGCATGGTTATATCATGTTATCATGTATCATCAAGTCTGCAGGGGTGCAGGCCAGCTGACTAGTTCATGGCATACCCAGCAGTCAGTGCCAGTTTTCACTGATATCGCCTCTTCTTTTTGCGTCTAGCTTGGGCTATCTGATGTTGTCAATTCCTACATCGGCAGTGTTTTTGGTCGCTCCCGGGGCATCTCCGGTGGACAAAGGAAGCGATTGTCGTTTGCAACAGAGGTTGGTGGTGCAACACAGCTCACAACATCACGTCATTCTACACCTTTCTTTTCTCAGGATAAATCAAAATATTGGCAATCACTCAGTATATTTAGCCGGTGTAGCTAAGATCCTGTTTGCGTGTGTTTTGAGTGTGTGTGTGTGTGTGTGTGTGTGTATTTGTGTTTTTTGTGTTTGTGTGTGTACAGTATAATGTGTATATTTGTGTGCATACATCATGTATGTATGTATCCCTTAGTGTGTGTATGTGCATCAGGTGTGTGCATGTATGTGTATGTGTATGTATGTGTGCATGTGTATGTTTGTGTGCATGTGTGTGTATTTGTACAGGTGTTGACTGATCCACCACTTCTATTTGTAGATGAGCCAACCACTGGACTGGACTCGTTTGCTGCAGAGACTGTTGTTCGCCATCTGAAGAATATGTCAGAGAAGGGTCGCACTGTCCTTTGCACCATCCACCAGCCAGCAACAGAAGTGTTCAACTGCTTTGATGAGTAGGTGGTAGCACAATGCTTTGTTACATCTCAACACATGTGCGCATATGCACGTGTAACTTATGAAACTAAACCGGGGAGGGGGGGGGGGGAGGGAGGGGACTCGGAGTGAAAAGGTGCTGCAGGTATGTGCATCGGCACGTTACTAAACCCGGAGGTGATGGAGGTGCAAGGAAGAGAGGTTGGGCTCAAGGAGAGGGGGGAGGGGGGGGGGGGGGTATGTGCCTGTGCATGTGTGCATGGGCAAGTGTAAAACTTTGTATGTTTCTATGTGTGAGTGTACATCATCATTATGTACACCACTTTGCTATTCTTCCTTCTCTTCATGTGTATTTTCGAAATAACTATTCAATGATTATGTTTACTCCCTTTGGACTGCTTCAATATGCATGTACAAGTGCCCTGGCTCATGTGTGAAGGACGTGCAGCATTGATAAGCCAATGTTTCTTCCAACTCAGTTGTTCAACATGTTAGTGTCCTGAATGTATAGTGACATGTGAATGTGAAGCCCATATAGCATAGCATGTGGCACTGGACTGTGCATAACTTGGCCTCTGATTAAAGGGTAGGCAAGTACTCATATGTTACTGTAAAAGCCATATATATAACGAAGTGCTAACTCTAACGAGTTAACGAGGAGAAATCTGTCGTTAAAATAGAAATCGTTATACAGAAATCGATACATATACTGTCCTATTGAGCGTTGAGAATGAGCGAGAATCGTTACCTTTGGTACACGTAAACCAGTCAATTTTGGGAAATCGTTATATAAGCGCCTCATTAGAATAATGGCTTTTACAGTACTACTTCGTGGATCAACTAAAACCTAAGCCCTGAGTGTTAATGTGCTATTGTTGTTGATTGGCTGCGCCGGTACATGCATGATTTAGGCTACTTCTGCTGGCAGAAGGAAGGACAGCATACCTCGGAGCACGATCTGATGCCGTCGCCTACTTCTCCAAGTATGTTTTACTGCGGAGTACCCATGTGTGTGTGTGAGGGGGGGGGGGGGACAACTTTGTGATGCTAGACTATTCTTCTCACAGTGGTAGACACCAAGCACTCCTTGACTTTATTATCATACCTCCCCCCCCCCCCCTCCCCCCCCCCCCCTCACACACACACTTACAGGTACAGTAAATCCTGGTTTAAGCGACCACCCCACTGAAATAGTATTGCCTTCTCCCCCTGACCCCTGCCACACCACACCACAACGAAAACAACTTGGTAGAGTTTCTGACTTCTTATACAAACGGAAAGGGCACAGTAGGAGAGAGACGAAAACAAAGGTGAAACGAAAGACAAAGGAAAAAGACACACCGGAAAAGACACGAAGAAGCAACAAAGAACAAGCAGTAATAAAGCGACGACAAATCGGGACGACCAATCAGGGACTAATACGTACAGAGCACATGACCAAGACCAAGACAACCAGACCACGGACGAATCACACATGACTCTCATTCCCAGACCAAACTAGCACTGCGCATGTACAGCATTCACTTGACAGTCATGCACTCTCACACAGACGGAAGCAGATCCTCACACTCTAACAATGCGTACTCTTGCATCCACCACACACCATAAACGTCACACATCACACCATGCTCACACGTACACTTAGACCATACATGACATCAGACACTGGACTCTACGAGACAAGAACCAAATACAACAACATGCGTAAATAATACTCGCAACACCACGGTGCAAGGAAAAGCGGTCGTTAAAGCCAGGTGGTCGTTAGAACCAGGTAGGCCCCACAGTGTCTGTGTCCGTGCATGGAAAAACGGTCGTTAACCCTTTGTCCTTTTGCCCAAAATGTATGTGAGGGGTACATGCTTCAACAAATCCACTCACCATTCCCAAGCAGCTGATATTTTGTATGTGCACTTTATGTTTTCCTGAAAGCTTATGATAATTGTGAACTAAAAATGCAGTTTAGGTTGAATTCCTCAGATAGGCGTGGCTAAACAAGAGTATCAAAAATGATTTTTTGGCAAAAATCGGCAAAATTCACAGTTCAAGTTCTTTCCTTTGTATAATAATGTGCAATTTGTACAAGTATGACCTGCAGTAGCACCCCTGGCATGTCGGGCAAACACGGAGCATCAGCCAGAGGACAGTGGCAACATGCTCGACATTGCGGCCCTGTGCAGCTACTCTCCTCGCTCTGCGCGGCTGTCGACCATGAGTTTGACGGCGCGCAGGTGACGGAGATCTGGACCTCTCTGGGATCGGACTACGCTCCCGCTCCACGTGCTGCCGCATTCTAGCTGACCCTGCTGCTCCACGACGGGTAAGACACGGCGGTAGTACACTCTCTTCACCACGCGAGTGCTGTTCTGCCGATCCTGCGCTCAAATCGGAGCGGTCGACATGTCCGACAGTTGGGTCGACGGTTACGACATCATAATCCGCGTCGTCATCAAAATCAGAATCAACACCTTCTACTAAGGCTTCGTCCAGTTCGTTCTCTTCATCAGAGGACATAGGATTGTCGCTTGGGTCACTCCAGCTATCCTAAAACAAGCGCTTCATCTGCATCAAGCGACCTGCGTGCTGCCATGTCGGAAGTTACGGCGCAAGCAAACTTCGACTTTGATTTCCTGAATTTTTTCAAATGGCAACTAGCCCCAGCGACCTGTGTATCATCCTCTACATAGCATAGGCTGTGTGCACGTGAATTTTCATGTGGATCGGGTGATCCGCGTAGCTTCCAGGTCGCTTTGAACATGCGTGGGTTGAACCGTACACAGGTGTACGGTTCAAGTATGGGCGAAAGGACAAAGGGTTAAGAGCAGGTGGTCGCTAAAACGAGAGGTCGCTTACACCAGGTTTTGCTGTACATGATTGTATGTGTACATACAGGTACCACCGGTGCCCCCCCCCCCCCCCCCTCCTCCACATACACCCCCCCCCCCCTTCCCACACCACATACACCCCCCACACACACACACATGCACCCATGCGACGGACACATTCACTAACACATGCTTCGATTTCACTGAATAGAAGTTGAAATGCTGCCACTGAGACCCAGTGATGGGGGGGGGGGCAGCGAAGAGTACAGCTACTCTCCTGGATTCAGGGTCACACTATAAGATCACCTGAAAGCCATTCCTCCCTGGAACATTTAGTTGAACGAGTGTAGGTATGTATGTATGTATAATGACTATAATCCATAATCATTCTGGTCGTAGGGGCGCCATGTGCGTCATAACGGAGCAGCATCAAAAGAACAGAAAAAAGAAAGAAAGAAAGAACTAACTATACTGATAAACAAGCTGGTAATATCTATCACGATCAGCAGCAACGAGAGAGAGAGAGAGAGAGAGAGAGAGAGAGAGAGAGAGAGAGAGAGAGAGAGAGAGAGAGAGAGAGAGAGAGAGAGAGAGAGAGAGAGAGAGAGAGAGAGAGAGAGAGAGAGAGAGAGAGAGAGAGAGAGAGAGAGAGAGAGAAAGTTACATTTATAAAGACAGGTAAGTCTAACAAATGAGGACTGAGACCTCTACAACAGGGTTTTTACGCCTGAAAGCAGGTGCATGATTTAACAAGCAGGTTGTCAGTCTAGATGTTATGCGCAGATGGAGAATAAGCGCAGAATTTTTGTAATGAGATGAAAAGCAGAAATAATAAGAAAAGATGAAATGAAAGCCTGCTCACAGCCCCGCCCAGCCTTGCGAACTGGGTATGGTGGATTAAGAACCTGGTTCAACGCTCGAGCAAGCGCTCTCCTCTCAAGGTGTTCACAGCAACTGATGGGAACTCATAATATGGGGAAATTATAGAAATAATAGCAATAAAAAGAACAAATTCTGCAGTCATCGCCACACTACAACGAAGTCATGTAAGTTAGGATGTCCTACCAACCCAACTTGCATCTAAATTGGTATACCAATTTGAGTGCCGACAATGCGGTAGTCGGTACGTTGGTAGGACTCTTCAACATCTGAACGCACGTATCAAGCAGCACGTCCCACTGCATATGCTGACTGGCTCGGCACGGGCACTGCGACCAAAACGCGGCAGGCCACTGAAGAACCCTCGGCCACAGCCATCGTTAGCACAATTTCCGTCATCGGCAATAGTGCCTCCATTACCCGTATCGAGAGCCTTGGAGTCGGGTAATGGGCATATTGTCACCACAACACAATGCACCATAACAACACAAGATAACACACCACAACAACATTCAGCTCAAGACCAAAGTGGACGCTGTGATGAGGTAATGCCCTCATCGCCGTCTTTGCCGTTGCCTCCCCCAGATCCGCCACCTACATCTATCATCGGCGGTGCTGGGGCTGAGTCTGTGGTGTCGGTGGCACGTGCATATATGGATGAGGCAAGCACTGATTGTGAACAACGAGAAAGAAGGCTGAAGGGAACGGAATTCAACAAAGAAAGTAACACAATCAACATTCAAAGACCTAGACGATCAACGGCTAATTATTCAATGAATTATTACAGTACTGGAGATCAAGCACCGGCGAGGACACTGGGAACACAAGATTTAACAACAACAACAACAACAACAACAACAACAACAACAACAACAACAACAACAACAACAACAACAACAACAACAATGGTAACAAGTTGCCATCAAGATCAAAGGAGGAGTCAACGAACAGAGGTTAAACAACGTCAAACGAGCCTGGGACCGATCAGTGTTGATGAGGAGAATGACACGGAGGACGACACTGAGGACGAGTTGGGAGATGAAACGGAGGACGAGATTGCGGTTGTTGGAGACGAGGAATCAGATGGTGATTGTGATCGTAAGAAGTCTGCCGTTTTTCTTCACTTGTTGTCTCACCCTAAGTGTCTGCAGGTGTATGATGATTTTAGTTTTTCTGTTCTTTGTCGTGCACGGTATGCTAGTCAGTTGAAAGTACTTGAGGCTGTTTGTATTCGTTTGCATAAGCCTGATCTTTGTAAGCAGAAGAAACATGTAGTTGCGTTAAAATTGTTTTCGTAGGTGCACAGCATGTTTGTTTGTCTCACTACACAGTTTTAGCGTTATAATTATTAGTTTTTCACCCACCGTTGCACTTAGCTCTCACTTCACTGCTATTGTCTCACCTTCCCTCTTTCTATTTTGGCACTGTATTTTGTTCTCGTAACACATCATTGAATGTATATTTAATCATTGTTCAGCATGGTTACTCTTCAGTCACGACTTTCCACTGATGAATGTGACAAGAAAATTAATTCTGGTAAACTTACATGACTTCGTTGTAGTGTGGCGATGACTGCAGAATTTGTTCTTTTTATTGCTATTATAAAATTGTTGTCTCCACGTCGATTATTTGCAAATTATAGAAAAGAAATAATAAGAGTAAAGAGAATAAATTTCAACGCACCTCAATAAACGGAGCCCCACATACAGTACCTCAGAAAAGTGGATCTTCCGACCAGTGTTTTTGTTGATGTCGCAACCAGATGATGTAGCTGCTTCGCAGAGACGTCTTACTGCACAAATTACAAATAAATTTTATTCTCCGATTAGAAAACCCAAGCGCTTTCAGAGCCCTCCAAAGAGAGTCCGGGATGAAACCACGCACACCTACCTCAACCGAAAAAGAAACGACCTGCCACCCGTTTGCTCGGCATTGATCGGCCAGATCCGCATACCACCTGTCCTTCCGCAAGTTACTGACACTGAATCTGTCCTCAGCACAAACTGTCAACTCCATCCAGAATACAATCCTACGACTCGTAGAGTACAGAACTATATCTGGTCTTAGGGTGGTAAGTGCAACACAGCTAGGGAAAGAAATCTTTGCACTAACTGAGCCGACAAGAAGTTTCCAGTCTGAGGCCGCTGACAGGAGATCAGTCGTAACCAACTTTCGTCTGGGCTGAACGCGAACTGGCTTCACTCCCGCCTTGCAAAACGAGATGAAGTCAAGCTCATTTGAATTTTCGGTTTGTACGGTGTTTGCAGCAGTGCGGATTCGAAACTCCTCACGCATGTTCCTGACGATGACCCCGAGTACGTTGTCGTGCCTCCAGGTGTAACGTCCCTGGTCCAGCGCTACGCGACAAGCACGTGGCGCGTAGTACAGGCCCAGGTACGGCACGAGAGAGAGAGAGAGAGAGAGAGAGAGAGAGAGAGAGAGAGAGAGAGAGAGAGAGAGAGAGAGAGAGAGAGAGAGAGAGAGAGAGAGAGAGAGAGAGAGAGAGAGAGAGAGAGAGAGAGAGAAATGTACGATTCATTGGAGTGTGGGTATCACACCATGTTCAGTGGAGACCGGATTCCACAGCAATCCTTCCGGTGAACAAAAAGCCACTGCATCCGATCTGTCACTGAATCCGACCTGCAGTTAGGAGTTTCTTTCAGGCTTGAGCGGCAGAAAGTGGTCATAAAACTCAATCTACTGTTACGGTATATGCAAAAGTCACTAGCATATTCATCCAATCTTCACTTCACCAGCACTTCAATGTTCTTGCCAGTGCATGCATAGGTACACATATATTCACTGTTTCCTTCATATGCCTGTGTTCAGTATTGGCTACGCATGCCCACATGACTTCAACCCTGCTGACTTCTACATCTACACACTGGCTGTGGTGCCCACTGAGAAGGAGAGGACATTGAAACAAATCAAGGTTGGTCGTACATGTAGTACATGTAGTGCATGTCAATGGAATGTTGCATCCTAACCGGCTTTCTTCCTATCTCACAAAAGTGCATCACGAATGGACTGTGTGCAGCAATCAAGTTGATGACATTGAGATTTAAAGTTGCTTTAATAGCTTCTTCATCCTGAATAATGAACACACACACTGATTGTGTTGTGTGCTGTGCGTGCATATGTGCATATGTGCATGTGTGCATATGTGCATATGTGCATTTATACGTGCATGCGTGCCTGTGTGTCCATCTTCATATCTGAAGCAAATCACCGACAAATATCGTGAAGTGGAAGAATCCAGTGGCATCACCGAAAGGATGATCCCAAAGGTACAGTACATTAAATGTAATAAATTTTATTGTACATGACTTGCAGCATATGCCACAATGGGTCACGTGGAGAAAGTATGCCGGCATACTTGCACATGACACAAACCTGAGAACGTGCTAGAATGTGCAACACCATGCTAAGCCAGTTCTGCGTAGTTTCTGCCAGTTTCAAAAAAGAGCAGAATGTCTTCCAAGGCTTTGTAATGGAAATCAGCAGTCTCTGGTTGGGTCTACATGGACATTTGAATTTCCCCATTGCGTAGAACCAAATTTATTTTCTCTGCTGCCTAGCCCTGTGAAACACCCATCTGAATTGTGTTGTTTCATTGTTGTTTTTATTGCTGACTACTATGCTTGTCTCACACTGACTACTATGCTTGTCTCACACTGACTACTATGCTTGTCTCACACTGACTACTATGCTTGTCTCACACTGACTACTATGCTTGTCTCACACTGACTACTATGCTTGTCTCACACTGACTACTATGCTTGTCTCACACTGACTACTATGCTTGTCTCACACTGACTACTATGCTTGTCTCACACTGACTACTATGCTTGTCTCACACTGACTACTATGCTTGTCTCACACTGACTACTATGCTTGTCTCACACTGACTACTATGCTTGTCTCACACTGACTACTATGCTTGTCTCACACTGACTACTATGCTTGTCTCACACTGACTACTATGCTTGTCTCACACTGACTACTATGCTTGTCTCACACTTACCACTATGCTTGTCTCACACTTACCAGCCATCAGTGCAAGTCATGGAAACAGTCAAGAGCCTTGGGTGAGTCTGACCGGATTGGAGACAGAGAGAGATAGAGGGAGGGAGGGAGGGAGGGAGGGAGGGAGGGAAGAGAGGGAGAGGGAGGGAGGGAGAGGGAGAAAGAGTTCACTGCATGTTAAAAAAATCAGATGGAACTTTCGACCTTACGTTGTTTGTGCTGCGTACTCGCCCGCCCATTGACTCACATTTCCACATACTGCATTGCACTACTTGGGCCGATACAATGCCAGAACGCTGAAGTGCAGTATATAAATGAGTCCCTGTGACGTAGTGAGTCCCTATAGTGGGTCTGCTCCTTGTGGTGGGTATACTGCCGATAGTGGGTCTATTCCATGTAGTGGGTTTGTTCCCTATAGTGGGTGTGTTCTCTATAGTGGGTCTGTTGCCGATAGTGGGTCTATTCCCTGTAGTGGGTATGTTTCCTATAGAGATTATGCGAATGACTCATCCTTTATGGCGGGTATGATGTAATCGCATGGGACTGTTCCCGCCAGTGGGTCTGTTCCCTATAGCGGGTCTGCTCCATAAAGCGGGGTAGGTTCTATACATTTTTCAGACTGCCCAGTGGCAGGGCATGACGGCACCATGTTCATCAGTGGTGGTGATGGTGCACAGACAGTCTTCTTGTCTGCTCTATGCCACTGCTGATAGAGATCAATACGGAGAGACAGTGTTCACGCAACTCAGCGTGCTCAGCCGCAGAACACTGCGCCTGACGTTGCGCAACATGATCATGATCCATCTCAATGTCATGGCAACAGTTGTGAGTTATACCTACATGTACGCCGGGCATGACTACTACCGTAAAATCCCGCCAGAGCGCCCCTACCTCCTCGACGCTTCAGGTGGGGAGGGGCGGATGGGCGAGTCCTACTTGCCGCATTAAGTGCAACATGAAAAAGTACTCACCCTACGAAAACTGTTCGTGCATCTCGTACACCGACCAAAGGTCAAGAGCCAGGAGTCGGACAGACCCGACAAAACGCAGGGTTTGTGCGATCCCTGGTCAGGAGGGTGGGCACTGTTGCGTACATTTCCAATGGGGTCGGGCACGCGTCTGCAGTGCAGTATGGCATCACAGACACTGCGACAGAGTCATACGAGGATACAATCAATCACGTCCCTGACAAGAAGTCAGGGAGGGGCGGATGGGAGAGACGGGGCGCTCTGGCGGGATTTTACGGTAGTACCTGAATAGTCTACAGAGATAGAGGTTAATCCATGGTCACGTGACTACTCATATGACTTACCTCATTACTCACCATGCATGTCATGTACATGTACATGATTGCAACATTATGATTCATCACTCATCTATGTATGGTGTGCACATGATTGTATGACTCATGGTGATTGTTACTGGGTATAGTCAACATATGTATAATAGATGTAGTACTGTAAAAGCCATTGTTCTAACGAAGTGCTAACTCTAACGAGTTAAGGGGCCGTCCGTAAATATCGAACTTTTTTCACCAAACGAATTATTTTAGTTTAGACCCAACCCCTCCCTCCCTCCCCCCCCCCCCCTTAGAACGTAAAAAAATGTTGACATACATGCATATACAACGGCCATATACATGGATTATTATTATTGGTCTCTGCTGGGATGACGACTACACCATAGCTCAGTGGTTAGAGCATCGCTGGCTACAAGCGAGGGTCCCTGGTTCGAGTCCTGGTGGTGGCGGTCAATTTTTTCTTCAGACTTTTCCCGTTTGTCTCTTTCCCTCAAACCAGTTAATATTATTATTATTATTATTATTATTATTATTATTCAAAGGATCAGTCGGGGAAGTCGGAACTGCCTGAAAAGAGAAAAAAACGCCAGACCCACCAGGACTCGAACCTGGGACCCTGCTTGTCATGAGCAATGCTCTAACCACTGAGCTATGGGACCAGGCTGAACCTAGAAGGCGCTGACAAGTTTTTCACTCCAAAGGCAGCTCACAACACGTACCACACATACTGATGGCACTTGGGTCTTTTTCCCTCCCCGGGGCCCAGGGGACCAACCACGGGTCTTTTTTCCCTCCCCCAGGGTTCCCCGGCTGATCCTTTGAATTTGAAGTTCTCCCAATCCTTTCCAAATTTAATCACTTTCTTTCACCTCTGGTAGTTTCCAGAAACTGACTCATTCAGGATGTCAACCTGACTCCTAGAGTACTGGTAAGCTTTCATGACTTCGTTGTAGTGTGGCGATGACTGCAGAATTTGTTCTCTTTATTGCTATTATATAATTGTTGTCTCCACGTCGATTATTTGCATATTTTAAACGGAGATACTCTAGGAGTCAGGTTGAAATCCTGAATGATGCTCTGCGCAAACGCTACTTGGCTAGAAACATTTCACATAATATTATCTTTTGGAAGCGCTGTAAGGAAAATGGAGTGTGCCCTACTTCCATCCAGAATCGGGTGCACAAAGCCCGTGCATATCACTCATTAGCAATAGAAAGAGTATTCCGCGAAGACGACATTGCGCGCTCTAGTGACACATTATGTTCTGTTACTCTTCAGTCACGACTTTCCACTGATGAATGTGACAAGAAAATTAATTCTGGTAAACTTTCATGACTTCGTTGTAGTGTGGCGATGACTGCAGAATTTTTTTATCTTTATTGCTATTATTATTATTATTATTTTAACTGGTTTGAGGGAAAGAGACAAACGGGAAAAGTCTGAAGAAAAAATTGACTGCCACCACCAGGACTCGAACCAGGGACCCTCGCTTGTAGCCAGCGATGCTCTAACCACTGAGCTATGGTGTAGTCGTCATCCCAGCAGAGGCCGTTCAACATTTTCCTCAGACTTCGTAACTCACACTTCCTGTGAATCCACACAGGCGGGTGGGACGCAGCCCTCACTGTAACCCACACATTTCACGTACAAACTAGCACGCGGGGAGCCCCAAGTCATAAAATATTAACTGGTTTGAGGGAAAGAGACAAACGGGAAAAGTCTGAAGAAAAAATTGACTGCCACCACCAGGACTCGAACCAGGGACCCTCGCTTGTAGCCAGCGATGCTCTAACCACTGAGCTATGGTGTAGTCGTCATCCCAGCAGAGGCCGTTCAACATTTTCCTCAGACTTCGTAACTCACACTTCCTGTGAATCCACACAGGCGGGTGGGACGCAGCCCTCACTGTAACCCACACATTTCACGTACAAACTAGCACGCGGGGAGCCCCAAGTCATAAAATATTAACTGGTTTGAGGGAAAGAGACAAACGGGAAAAGTCTGAAGAAAAAATTGACTGCCACCACCAGGACTCGAACCAGGGACCCTCGCTTGTAGCCAGCGATGCTCTAACCTCTGAGCTATGGTGTAGTCGTCATCCCAGCAGAGGCCGTTCAACATTTTCCTCAGACTTCGTAACTCACACTTCCTGTGAATCCACACAGGCGGGTGGGACGTAGCCCTCACTGTAACCCACACATTTCACGTACAAACTAGCACGCGGGGAGCCCCAAGTCATAAAATGTTAACTGGTTTGAGGGAAAGAGACAAACGGGAAAAGTCTGAAGAAAAAATTGACTGCCACCACCAGGACTCGAACCAGGGACCCTCGCTTGTAGCCAGCGATGCTCTAACCACTGAGCTATGGTGTAGTCGTCATCCCAGCAGAGGCCGTTCAACATTTTCCTCAGACTTCGTAACCACACTTCCTGTGAATCCACACAGGCAGGTGGGACGCAGCCCTCACTGTAACCCACACATTTCACGTACAAACTAGCACGCGGGGAGCCCCAAGTCATAAAATATTAACTGGTTTGAGGGAAAGAGACAAACGGGAAAAGTCTGAAGAAAAAATTGACTGCCACCACCAGGACTCGAACCAGGGACCCTCGCTTGTAGCCAGCGATGCTCTAACCACTGAGCTATGGTGTAGTCGTCATCCCAGCAGAGGCCGTTCAACATTTTCCTCAGACTTCGTAACTCACACTTCCTGTGAATCCACACAGGCGGGTGGGACGCAGCCCTCACTGTAACCCACACATTTCACGTACAAACTAGCACGCGGGGAGCCCCAAGTCATAAAATATTAACTGGTTTGAGGGAAAGAGACAAACGGGAAAAGTCTGAAGAAAAAATTGACTGCCACCACCAGGACTCGAACCAGGGACCCTCGCTTGTAGCCAGCGATGCTCTAACCTCTGAGCTATGGTGTAGTCGTCATCCCAGCAGAGGCCGTTCAACATTTTCCTCAGACTTCGTAACTCACACTTCCTGTGAATCCACACAGGCGGGTGGGACGTAGCCCTCACTGTAACCCACACATTTCGCGTACAAACTAGCACGCGGGGAGCCCCAAGTCATAAAATGTTAACTGGTTTGAGGGAAAGAGACAAACGGGAAAAGTCTGAAGAAAAAATTGACTGCCACCACCAGGACTCGAACCAGGGACCCTCGCTTGTAGCCAGCGATGCTCTAACCACTGAGCTATGGTGTAGTCGTCATCCCAGCAGAGGCCGTTCAACCGTTATTATTATTATTATTATTAATTTTTATTTTTCTAGGGTGTTTCCCATAGACCTATGGTCTTCTTACGGGAGCCCCTAGGAAGGTTATGCATGAGCGAATAAATAAGCGGTAATCTGTACAAGTACGAACAGTGGAAGGCAGCATATTCCACCGGTCAGCAGCGAGATAGCCAATCCGAGAAAAGCCAGCCGTACTCTGTGCTGGGGGTAATTCCAAAGGATCAATGTTTTCTTAAACGAAATTGGTCGACCCCCCCCCCCCCACCCCTTAATGAAATTATTTCGTTTTGTGGAAAAAAGCGATATTTATGGACGCCCCCTAATGAGGAGAAATCTGTCGTTAAAATAGAAATTGTTAAATATAGAAAACGATACATATACTGTCCTATTGAGCGTTGAGAATGAGTGAGAATCGTTACCTTTGGTACACGTAAACTAGTCAATTTTGGGAAATCGTTATATATGCACCTCGTTAGAATAATGGCTTTTACAGTAGCCTCGGGATTTATTGCGATCACATACCAGCTATAAGAACCTCGGCTTCGCCTCGGTTGTTATACTACTTGTAGTATGTAAGTATGTAATTGTAATATATCCTTCAGCTCTACATTAATTATATACGTACAAGCTGGTTAACTCCATCTCTACTGATCACGAGCTGTACTGTATAGTGCGGCATACATAATGCTCTACCCACTGCTGTATCATGTGTATGCACACAGGTTGTATGCGTTGCAATGGGCCTCTTCTATTTGAACATTGGCAGCCATGAGGACATTGTGCGGCGTGTACAGGGAGTGACCGGCGCTATCTTCCTGCTCATAGCTGTGTTTAGCTATCACGGAGCTGGCAATATTGCACAGGTCAGCAGCTGCATGGCCAGAGCATATAAAGCAATAAGTAGTATGATTCATGCTGTATACATGTACCGGTAGATGTAGTACTGTACTACGCCCTGTGTTGAAAGGGGGGGGGGGGAGTAGGGACACTATTCCACTATCAGAGGCAATAATTTGATGGAAGCTGAGGGTGCATTTTTAGTTGTTCCCAATCTTCTAGTGATCACCAATCTTCTGGTACATATAGAATTGGCCAGTGAATGATTGTACCATTGCACAGGAGAATGGTGCGGGATGAGGGGGTGAGGGGCAGCAAAACCAGTACTAATGTTCTCTGCAATATTTTTTCAAACGCCGTGCACGCATGCTGCTCAGTGTTGGGTTCATGTTTTCAAACTTCTTCTCAGATTGTCCCCGTGGAACACCCCATATTCGTAAGAGAGTATGAAAGCGGCACGTACTCGCCCGCCGTCTACTTCATCTGCAAGTACCTAGCAACGCTTCCGGTCGTGTTGATGCTTCAACTTGGTGCCACCTCCATCACCTACTTCATGTTTGGTCTGGCCGCCAGTGCAAAGCGCTACTTCATCTTCTACGCAGCCAACGTGATGGTGATGCTGTGTGCAGAGTCAATAGGTTACATCATATCGGCCGTGGCTGGTAGCAACTTGTCGGTGGCGTTTGCACTGACGCCCGTCGGCATTGTACCACTGATGCTGTTCGGCGGCGTGCTCCTGAATCTGAACTCCACGCCCGACTACGTTGTCTGGCTGGAGGCGATCTCGTTCTTGCGCTGGGGGTTTGAAGTGGCCATGGTCAACGAGTTTCAAGAGGAATTCTTGCGTAAGTGTGAATAGGCATGCGTGTCACACGGACAGGGCGCGGAGGCAGTAGACATGGTTAGCATTTTACTGTTCACGCCAACTCCGACCGTCCGCGTGTACCGTTTTTTTGTGTGTTTTCAAGACATAGTTAGCATTTCGGTTTCTGACACAACGATCGCCTTGTGACGTCACCCTAGTTGGAATCTTACCGTTTTGTTCTCCCGGTAAACAGAGCTTTCCATCGTCGAAACGATACCAAACCGACGGTATTTTGGGTGTTGGGTACGAGTACCGTTGGATTTAGCGTGAACGATAAAATGCTAACCATGTCGAGCGTGAGTACATGACACAGTGTACAGAAGATAGTTTGAGAATACAGGCTTGCCATCATAACCGGGATATCACTATTGCCAACATGGGTACCTGCAGGAGTGGTGAGTGCAGTGTACAGAAGATGGTGCGTGCACTGCTACTTGTTCATGTTGTTCAAGTACGTATTGTGTTGAGTACTGTGATTTTTCGTTTTACACCTGCACATCTCCACCCATGCACGAGCAGTACAAATACCGTTAAGGTACTAGTATCACAGGGGAAAGTACGCACATCCCTGCCTTTCTTCGTTGTTTTATTTATCTGTTCCAGAGAACTGCACGGGTGTCAATCCCACTCAGCTGTGTTTCAATAACGGATCTCAAGTTCTGGAACGATTCGGTCTAGATACGGTGAGTAAAACTCATGTATTAGCCGGTGCCTGCTGTACGATACCATGCTGTGGCACCCACAAGCTCATGTTACCGGATCGGCTGCAGTGTGACTTCATACGTGCAGAAAATGCAGACGACATGTACGAGCTCATACCGCCAGGCTTTAGTCTCTTTTCTAAACCCTGTGCAACCTTAGCATGTGTGCACAGGACTCATACTGTTTTAGCGTTATACCCTCGTTTGGTCCAACCGACTACAAGCTCACACAAACCAGTGGGGTGATATTTTACATTGCAAGAAATATGAATATAGGTGAAACAAGAGAGAAAGAAAGACTATCCGTTCATCACGGAAGGAACAACAGCAACCAGAAAAGGAAAACATCGAATAACCAAGCAGCGCAAGCGAAAGCCCAAACGCTCTCCTCAGCAGAACGTGCACATACAAGTGCACCTACAGCGCACCCGCAGCAGCGCAAACAAAGCCACCGTACTGCACTAATCTACATGCATCAAAATAAGGACACCACATGCACTCAAAAAGTAGACCGATCTGCATAAGGGTACGCGACAAGTAGCCGTGCCAAATAAATGCAAATAAATCGAAACACAAATAAATCGAACCGAAAATAAATCAACTAGAAACACCGAGTGCCTGCCTGCCCAAGTTCTCAAGTCCTTTTATTACTATATGGCACTCGTTGCACAACATCACTCCCCACCAAAGGACATCCTGGGGTTTACAAATCTAACCGGGTTGGTGCACGGACGCGGGGACCGGTTCTGGTAGTACGCACTTCATTGTCTGCTGCAACAGGTTGTGGATCTGGTTGAGGGGGTGACGTTGGCGGTGGAATCTCCACTGCTTCATCGGTGCTAGTTTCATCGTCACTACTGGCCACTTCTCCTGCCGTCGGAGATACTTCTAGTGGCACCAAATGCTGTACTGGGCGGAGCAAAGACGTTTGCCCAACCTTGACTCGCACCACACGCACAACGCCGTCTTTCCCAGGGTACACCTCAGTAACCCGAGCCAAACGCCAGAACTGACGCTTTCGTGATTCATCCACCAGCAGGACAACTTCCCCTGCTTTGACTGAGGATGACTTAGACTGATGATACGCAATCAAGCTGGTCAGGTACTCCCTCTGCCATCGCTTCTTCAGGTGTTCGCCAACTGTAGCAACATACCGTTGTCTTGCGTTGAGCTGCTCTGCCGTCAGCCCTGCTGCTTGTTCGGCGCTGATCTCGTCTGCCTGCCAAACACCATTGATCATCATTGCTGGCGTCAGGGGTAAGTCATCATCCGTGTCTGCCACATGGGTGAGCGGACGGCTGTTCACCACTGCTTCCACTTCAGCCAATACGGTATCCAATTCACGCGGACCAAGCATCGCCTTGCCCAACACCTTGCGTAATGGTGCCTTCACAGCTCCAACCAGACGCTCGAAGAATCCACCATGCCATGGAGCCGCTGGAGGATTGAACAACCATACAACATTGATCTTCTCCGATGCCGACTTGAAGGTAGTGGCATTATCCGAACGGATGCGGATGGGGATACCCCGGCGTGCTACGAACCGCCGATACGCCAGCAGAAATGACTCCGTGGACAGACTGTCGACTGTCTCTAGATGAACTGCCCGCGTTGTTCCGCAAACGAATAGAGCAATCCATGTTTTCTCCACTCGGTCACCCTTACGAACCATCAATGGGCCCGCATAATCAATGCCTGTCAGTCCGAATGGCTTGACATGACTCACACGATCCGCCGGCAGTGGTGGTGTAACTTGGGTAGCAGCGGCCGCCTCGTAACGCTTGCAGACTCCGCACCGAGATCCAATGCCGCGTAAGGCTCGCCAAACACCAATCACTAACACCTCCTGACGTAGTGATGCCAGGACCGTCTCTACGCCTCCATGCATTTGCTTCGGATGGGCCCGCTCCAGAATCAACGATGTCAAGTAGTGCTTGCCGAGCAATACCGGATGCTTAGCGCTGTACGGCAGCTCACTCTCACTCAATCTTCCTTCAGCTCTCAGGACCCCACTGTCATCCACATACGGGCCGAACTTAGCGATCTTGGAACTTGAGCTGAGCGGCTCGCCATTCTGCAGTGCAGCCAACTCCGGTCCGAACAGTTCCTGCTGGATCAGTCGGTACAATCTGGCCTCAGCAATGGGCAGGATCTCCGCCCGCGTCTTAGTTGGATATCGCCATTGCAACATGCGAACAACAACTCCGGTTATCCTCTTCTTGGTTCTGTTTGTCCGCTTATTATTATATATTTTTCTTTTCTCTTATTATCAGTGGGACCATTGTCATTAGGTTTAGGCCTGTTTTGGAACTCCACTTTAAATAAAGCCAAACAACAACAACAACAACAACTTCCTAATGTCCGCTTGTAGTGCAAACTGATACTCACGAAACCGTAGGAGAAGGCCCACCAGATCGGGTAGTAGCGATGGTCCTGGGTTCAACAGGTTATTCAATGATGACTTCCCAGTTGCCGATGCCGATGCGTTGAAGACTACCCTTGTCTTGGTCGTAGCGGCGTGCTCCCTGAAGATGGCATGATGTGGCATGTAGTAGCCGGGCTGTTCAGGGTTCGGCTCTCTTTCGATAGCTCCTAGCTCGCTGTACTCTCTCATGAGCACGTTGTCATACTGCTGCCTCTTGCCCTTGACGTTCAGCCGATCCATCAGCTTGGTAGCTGCTGCCATAGCTTGGGTGTAATTTTCAGGTGGTCGGCGGTCAGACCTCCATAACAGCCCCACTTGGTACTGCGTCCCCACTTGCTCTATGGGGAACTCAGGCTGGTGGCTCGTTACGCTTGGTGGCTCCTTGAGCTGCCACAGCCGTTCTACCCTCGCTTCGATGCAGGCAACTGACACCGTGCATCCGAGTTCGGCGTCCTTGGTTGGGCCAGACAGTACCCAGCCGATCTCCGTTTCCCAGGCAGTGTTGCCGTTGACCACCCGTTTTTGTAGTAGGATGTCGTTGCAGTGATCTGCACCAATCAGGAGATGGACGTCGTTGGACGTGCCTTCGCCTGGTTGGTCACTCAGATTGATGCCGCTCGCTTTCCATTGGCATATCGTTGCCTTGGCAACTGGCGGGAAACGCATACTCATGTTGTCATTTTTCCAGGCGTGTACCTTGATAGGACCCGAGGTACCCGTCACTGCAACCTCAAGGCGCTCCATTCTCTGGACCACGGGCTCATTGCCGAATGCCGTTACCTTGACCTGGTCTATCCCTACACACTTGGGGGAAATGGCTGCCGCTAGCGACGAGGAAATAAATGAGGCCTGTGACCCTGGGTCCAGAAAGACTCTCACTCGTGCCCGCTTCTTGGCGCATACTTCCGCTACAGCTGTCATGAGATGCACCGGTGCCGATGTGGTACAACTGTATGTGCTGATGCTCTCATCCCGGTCCTTGGCGGGTTTAGGCTTTGGTTTCCCATGCAGCAACGTGTGGTGCTTGCCATCGCACTTGCTGCAACCTGTGTTGGCCTGGCACTGCTCTGCCAGGTGACCCCCACGCAAACAGAGGTAGCACAGCTTTTCATTGCGTACGTATGCTCTGCGATCGTACGTCTTTCCCATCTTAGCCCGATCCTTCTTGGCTTGCTCCACTGACACCCCAAGGCACTGCGCACTGTGTTGGACTGGTGGAGCGACGGGCCGTTTCTCAGCTGCCTTCCGCCGTCCGTGCGCCTCCTGATATGAGACGCCTGTTGCCTGGAACGTGGGCATGTCCATGTGGAAGCATTTTCGTTCAATCAGGAACGCTTTCATCTCGGCTGGCAATCCATCCAATGCTAGCTGCTTGACCAATACTGCAAGTACGTCAGGCGCTTCATCGTCCTCAGCCTCTGCGTTGGCAGTGCTCGTCAGCTCTATCCACGAGTCGAGCAGCCTTGCTACTCTTGTTACATAATGATGGAACGACTCGTCGAGCTGCGTAATGGACTTGGCATCTCGCCACACCTTGTCCGCGGTCAGTCCGTGCGCCAGCAGCACTTCCCTTTTCGCTTCGTCGTACGAGGCACATCCCGAGAACGCCTTTTCCAGCTTGCTCCCAGAGAACGCTACACGCAGGTGAATTAGCCAATCGTCTCTGCTATACCGATTTTGCTGAGCAATATCCTCGAAAAGACTTAGGTATTCCTTGATCTCCGTTGCTTTTCGCTCCTCGTACTTCGGAAACTTTATCCGGTTCCTCGGCGGGGTTGTCGGTTCCTCCGCGTTCACACTATTCGTCGTGGGTCCGTGTCCCATCGTGGTCGCCAAATTTTGTGCACGCGCACATGTTGTCCAGGCGTCAGGGGCCCAGCCTCCCTGCCCATCCGACCCGCCACACACAACAACGAAACTGAACTGAGAGTTCTACATAATTTCTTGACAAGACGGAGACGGACAGACAAGAAGACCGGACACGACGAGGTAAACTGATAACTGAAGAAAAAGACTAACATTTATGGCAGCATACGAGCATGCGCGCAACAAAACACAACGTATGACAATGACGTAACCGTTACTTGGATCATGTACAAACTATACATGCAACCAAAAACCAGTCAAAGCAGAACGCAAAACAAACCAAAATAAACGAAAGGACCACAACAAAAAGAGCCATGAAAAGTCTTTCTACCGATACACAACACCTCGTACCCCCCCCCCCCCCCCCTCTCTCTCTCCCTCTCTCTCTCTCTCTCTCTCTCTCTCTCTCTCTCTCTCTCTCTCTCTTTGTCTATCTCTCTTCCATGTGTGCTTTCTTCAGGGTGTAAGCTCAATCGGCAGGAACTTCGGGATACTGGCAGCATTGATCGTTGGCTATAGGCTGATTGCCTTCACCATCACAATCATCTTACTGCGAATTCGTGTCAAGCGTTAACAGCAATTCTCTATCTGTATCTGTATGTGATGAAGACCATTGGGAAAAGACATGACGGCATCACAACAATGGGTCGCAGACCACACAGCCTCGCTCTAGTACCCTTACTCTCAACAACACAAGGAGCTCTACATATCTGTACAGTAGAGATGCGCGTCCAAGAACATTGTGTCCAAGGGCCTGGGGCGTTCTTATTTTCTGCAATCTGGCTGCGTTCTTATAGCACGTTCTTAGAAACAATTTGCACCGGATCGTATGTATCCCAAAGGCTGTCGGAAACCAACACCGCCGTTCTTAACTTAAAAGGCTGTGGCGTTCTTAGCATTTCAGGTTGGACGTTCTTGAGCTCCACGTTCTTCAGTGTGCATCTCTACTGTAGGCGAAAGGATATACCAGTACAGTCCCCACTGCAGAATATTGCCCTCTTGGGCCAACGGTGTACAAAGCCTAGAAGACATGCAGCAAAGAATACGGAGCCCAACAGAAAAGTTCAGAGCGCCTTAAGGAGGCTCCAACCCTTTGTGGATGAGTGTGCTCTGTATCATCCCATGCTACTCCACAAAAAAATTCAGGGGTAGTCAGGTTCTGCAGAGATAAGGCTGTTTCAGGTGTATTTTTAGGGGTGGGTGTATTTATATACCATACTTGACGACTCCCATTCACTGCTTAACTGTGGGTCGCAGCACATGCTGGTGAGCTGATCTACTCACCTCCCACCGCTTTAGGAGCTGCATCTGCGCCTTGATCCTTGAAGGGTGGTGGCGTTTCTACGGATGCGGAAAACTCGGCCTCTATAATTATAGAGAAACCGAGTCTCACGCGAACCGTGAATTTTTTTGACGACTCCCTGATGCTACCCCGCATTATAACAACACCATGGCAAATAAGTAGTACATGTACTGGTACATGGTGGGCGTGTAATACAAGCCATTTTTACTTCCATGGACTTAGGAAATTATGGTAACTGCCTGGAAAGTGTACAACTTTGCACAGAGCACCAATCTATTTACACATGTGATATTATGAGAAGAGGCCTGATTGGATTGAGATGTAACTGCTGTAATTGCTGACCCCAACTGCAGCCGAGACCGGCAATGCTGTAGGCAAGCATGCATAAATCAACCATTACATGCCCCAAGGGTGCCTGGAGTGGGTAGCCCGGGAGTGAAACCCACACCATTCCACTCTCTGGTGTACATGTAAACACGCATGAAAAGCTGATTTCTCCTGGCGGCAACAATAAAACAGATTAGTTCACACATACAGTAGAGCCTTGTGTCCAAGAACGTTATTTCCAAGGGGTTAGCCTGGGGCGTTCCTATTTTGTTGGGCAATCTGGCTGCGTTCTTAGAAACAATACGTACTGGATCATATCAAGAGTTCATAACGTACTATGAACTTTTGATCATATCTATCCCAAAAGCTGCCAGAAGCCGTTCTTAAAGGGGAAGTTAAGGCAAAAATCAAAATTTCAGCAGTTGTAGTCTTCGGGGTGCCGAGTCGAATGGTCGTGGTCCGAGGAAGCTGAAACGCTCCCTTCCTACTTGAATCCCAATCGAACTCGCGCACTTCCACCGAAACTGGGTGACTGCGCCCTACTAGATGGGGATTTGTATGCAAAATGTCACTAAACGCGCCATTTCGTTCTTATAAAAGCACGGATGACCGCGATTGGCCCATATGTTGTAGTCTTTTGGACGCTGAGTCGACCGGTTTTGGTCCGAAAAGGCTGCGATGCAGCGTTCCACCTTTATTCCCAATCGAACCTGGTTGAACAAGCGGTCACATGCTCCTGCGTACACCAGTCACCTGGTCACAGCGCCAGCAGGCGACAACTTTCACACCAAGGTTCAACTTGAGTGACAGGACTGCACCCAAAAAAGGTCAAACAGGCTAGTAAGTTGTACCCTGCAGGCACGGTGGCCAGGTGACTGGTGTACGCAGGAGCACGTGACCGCTTGTTCAACCAGGTTCGATTGGGAATAAAGGAGGAACGCTGCATCGCAGCCTTTTCGGACCAAAACCAGTCGACTCAGCGTCCAAAAGACTACAACATATGGGCCAATCGCGGTCATCCGTGCTTTTATAAGAACAAAATGGCGCGTTTAGTGACATTTTTCATACAAATCCCCATCTAGTAGGGCGCAGTCACCCAGTTTCGGTGGAAGTGCGCGAGTTCGATTGGGATTCAAGTAGGAAGGGAGCGTTTCAGCTTCCTCGGACCACGACCATTCAACTCAGCACCCCGAAGACTACAACTGGTGAAATTTTGAGTTTTGCCTTAACTTCCCCTTTAATTTTAGGCTGTGGTAATCTTAGCATTTCAGGCTGGACGTTCTTCAACGCACGACTCTACTGTATTTCATTTCTCGCCTGATGTCACCAGCTATTTGTGTTTACGAGTACAACACTACATGCAGTTCATGCACAATGCGCTGCTCAGAGTAAAGAATGCAGTACGAGCATAATATTATCTATTTTAGCATTGTCATTGATGATTGTGCACTCATTCTTATTTCAAGTGGTGTCTGGTGCAAAGAAGCATGAAGTCGGAAACTGACTTATGCTACGCCACCCTCCGTGAAGTGTGCATGGGAAGGAGAGGGAAGCATAACAATCATTCCCAATGAAGCTGCGAGACACGTCAACCAGACAAGATAATCAGGGCGTAGATCTTTTTTACGTCTTGTCACTCTGCGCAGAAAACTGTACAGTGTGTAGATGCAGTAGTCCACGCACACACGCCCGTGCACGAAAGAGACATTCTTTCCTACCACATAAGCCAAAATATGTACGAGTACCGAACAATCTTCCTCCAGTTCACCACCATTACGCTGCTGTATTTAGAAACAGGCCGAGTATTGTGAATCGGCCTTGAAACTCCGGGAGAATCATCCCAGAGCAGAGGTTCTTGCTTAAGTGCGTATGAACATGCGAGCTATTTTCCACAAAATATCGCACAACGCACTTTGAATCAGGGAGTCGGTATTTGACGACTCCCTGCTTTGAATATAATTATATTGCAAAAATGGCATCGATGACCTACCGAAATGGGTTGATCTGCATGTGTGCACCTTCACCCATGACCCCCCCCCCCCCCCCCCTCCAGATCTGTTCCCCTCTACTCTACCAAGTAGACGAAAATGAACGGACAAAACTCGATCAATTGTTATTAAACTTTATTAGACGCAATCATGCGCACACACACACACACACACACACATACCATGTGAGTACCGTATTTTACTTGATGTCTCTAACATCAAACAATGTGCAAATCGATCACCGTGAGGTGTGAGACAGAAAAAGATAGAAAGAAACCCCAACCCAGAATCCAGAATGGACACAGTTATTTATTATGAGAAGCGATATTTTTGTGCCATACAATAAAAGCTAGTCGTCTGAAGTGAAACATTGTGCGGTACTCGCCAGCAGTACTATAAGGCCACACGTTGTTTTTCTATGTTTCTCGTCGTCGCCCGCGTAGGTTTTCAGAAATTTCGGAAGAAAAAAAAAAGTTCAGTGCACTACTGTTTTTTCGCCCGCCCACATACCTTTTGTTAAAATTTGCCGACGAGAAACATAGAAAAAACAAAGTGTGGCCTAAAGAGAGCAGAAAAATTACAGCAAAAGACAAGCACCCTTCCTTCTTCGCTTTGGTTCTGGCATTTTCCTGTTGACTTGCCGTACAAGATCGCAGAAAATCTGCAGGACGGAGAGAGAGCACATCAAGAAGTAGGGATTTAGCCATCACTTAGGCGAACCCCAGTGATCATGCAGCGGACTGCGTTCTTTCAACTTCAAATTCACTCCAAGTTCCATTGTTTGAACACGCCCAATCACCCCCAACCGGTCTGGTCCTGGGTCACTCAGGCACCGTTGACATGGAGTGTTTATCCCATCCCCTGGGATGAGTTCAACCCGGTGTGTATATAAACGTGCACACAAGTGTGTGTATGCTATTCCAGCATGAACTTTCAACTGCGGCTGGGAGGGCGAGATCAAACTCAACCCGGATCGGAGAAGCATACGACTGATCACTTCCGACAAACACGAAAGCGAGTCAAGTCCCTACAAACTGTACGTCAAAATCATTCCAGATGAAAGTCATGGACATTGATAACTGAACATCCATCCAGCAAAGTGACGTCAGAATGTGTCACATTTTCTCCCCCCTGTTGACTGATAAGGGCATGAAAAGTGCCCATGTAAAACACTGTTTCAAGTCATCTTCTGTGTGCATGCCGGAAGTGCGTACAGTTATAACTACAGCCTAGCCATGGGTGACGTGGTTAGCTGATAAAATCAGTTCAGAGTGTACACACACACACACACACACACATACCTCACCTATCCGGGCAGACGGACCCTAAACCTGTGGCTGCTTCGGTCTAACAGGCACCCTTTGGGCGAGTTCTAGTGGAAATAATTATGACTCCTTTGTCATTCTGCGTGAATAGACGTCGTATATCTGAATTTTCCCATCACACAACGTACATGTACGTGATTCAGAGATACGACAGTGCCTGGTCCAGGACCACATGGATAAAGGAGGTATGGGTGTAATCATGTAATGCATGTGCACAGTGTATCATCAGCACCAGGTATAGCTTACCTCGCTGACATTGATCTTGGCCTTAGCGGATGCTTCCATGAAGGCGCTAGAGGAGGCACAAGCAGGAGAAAGACACACACACACACACACATGCACAAACAAACTCAATTCCATGCACGCAGGTATTGAAGGCACTTTTGAATAACACACAACATGCTTGTTTGATGGGTATGATGCAGCTCAGCAGCAAAGTGGAGGGCAGACTGTGAAGGCGTAGCATGGCACAGCCAGTGTTTTACGAATCGACAAACACAAAGGCCAGCACGTACACAATTGCAGCTATTCCACCCATCATTCTCATCATCTCAAAGTACAGTACGATACGTTTAATACAATTCATCCTAGCATAGTGGCGTTCCCTTCATGTCATGTCTTTGGATCTGGTAAATTAAACTCTCACATCCTAAATGTGTCCAGTTGTAGCCTGTGCTGTAGCTTCATGTACCAGTAGCCTAGTAGTACTAAGAGTAACGTCTATCCTCCAATCAGGTTATTAGATGGCGTGCGATCTTTGGGTCGTCCCAATACAGATAGTAGCAGTGGGGAGGCTTCCTGCGGCTTCATTCATAGGAAGAGGGTTCTTGAGCAGGCTCGCTCTTTCTCGTTTACTCTGCCACAATCAAACTCTTTTTATCAATCAAGTTTTACAACATTTTGGCAAAATTGCCCTCATCAGGTATGCAATGGTATGCATTATTATGTTTTGGGTGGGGATTGTGTGTGTGTGTGTTTTTTTGTTGTTTTTTTTACTATTATTCACAAACCCAACTCGTAAAATAAACAATTATGTGGACAAAACAAACAGCTACAGAGTGTGTGTGTGTGTCTGCTTGCATGTGAATTTATCACCACATTGTTATCTTTGACTAAATGTTGATATCACACTTTTTTGGTTATCATTATTTTTATGGTTATGGCACGTCACAGTGGGTGCGATGTAGCACAACATAGTACACTGTATCACATAGTACACTGTATCACAAATCACATGTATTACAAAACTACTCCTTTGCAATTCTGCATACCCGATGGGGGGAATTTTGCCGAAACGTAAAAATTAATTGGTAAAAGAGCTCGATTGTTGCAGAGTAAATGAGAAAGAGCGAATCTGCTCAAGAAACCTCTTCCTAATAAAGATATTATTATTATGAACAAGAGCACATAATCTCCAAGAGTGTGCAACTGCCTGGCAGTGCCTGCACAGCCTCTATACAGTGCTGCGACGGCAGTACTTCACATCATGTGACATAGTTCAAACGGCTACGCTGGCCAAGAGTGCAAAGTAGTAGTGACAACAAGAGAGTTGAACCCAAAGCAGGGCTGCGTGCAACCCTGCATCTATCATGCACAGGGCGCCAATAATGTGTACGGGTTCGGCACGTGATGTGAAGTTCTGCCGCCGCAGACTCCATAGCTGGAATTGCACACTCTTGTTATCATGCATCTCATTGCTTCACACAACTAACTCCTCATTGCTTGATCCTGCATCCACCACAACATTCCTGGTATCCTGTTTCTTGCCTCATTATCGTGCTCCTTCATGTGGTTGCTTAACTGCGCTCCGCCTCGCCAATGTAGTCCTCGCCACAGTACGTGCATGTCAATAGGCACAACCCTTGTGGGTCATAACAACTTTGGGCCCATGGGCCAAGCTAGCCCCCCCCCCCCCCCCCCCCACTGGTACGAATCTATTGAATCATTTGGCCGGTCTCTCCCAGAGAGTCATATAAAAGTTACAAACCCTGCATTTGTCACACTCTCCAGCCTCTCATTTTAGGCCTGATTCGTTTTCTCGACATTTTTTTCGATCTGTGAAAGCGTACTTGCATATCTGCTTCTGGATTAGTCACTATCTTCAGATACTACTACTACTACTACTACTACTACTACTACTACTACTACTACGGAAGTCATAGCAACTTAGCCCGCAATAGATTAGCTAAGTGTGTACCCAAGCACAGGGTGTGCTTCGAGGTCTTAGCATCCATAACTTTATATTTACTTACACAAACTCAAAGCCCCATTCAGGTTGGCCTGTGCTATTGGTTTTAGACCAGGATGCTATTATCTCTGCGACTAGTGATGATTTCGAACCTAACTACACGCTGCCCGCGTATGTGCATGTGTGGCAGCTGAGAAGAGCGCAGGGGCGGATCTCACGCTTCCTCTTATGTTCAGGCTGCCAGTTTTGGACCATCGGTTTCCCAATGATCGTGAATTGATGTGAAACTCTGAGTTGCAACACAGCGTCCTTTCTCTTTACAGTGCCCTATCTACTTGTACGCCGCGTAGCCCAATGCATGCATTTGTTTCCGTCTGTCAGGGCAGGTTTCAACCAGATGCCATGGCATCATTAAACTAAGGGTGCGTTCTTATATTCTCTAGCTTCTAGGAGAAGAAGAAAAGAGAAGTCGAAGAAACTGGGATTACTCAAGAACGGGTCTCGAAGAATTCGGAGATATTTTGCACATGGCAAGCAAAATGAAGCGCCAAAGGGGCCGCGATCTTGAGTGATGAATGTAGTAATACACGTGTGCGTATGCGAAAAGGGAAATGCGTGTACACTCATGATGAACACGTGGCTTTTAGTCGTAGTTCGCATGCGCTGATCCCAAACCGCGGGAATCTCCAAGTTTCAACCACCTCTGAAGGTTGGAGAGCTTTGGAGAGCCTCCTAAAAGTCGGAGAGGATATAAGAACAGCTCTCGAACTTTTCGGAGAGTTGCCAACTTTTCCAAGAGGATTTAAGAACGCACCCTAAGCTGCAACATGATGAACTTGACCGAGGAACGGGACCGCAAACACAGCATGCACATCAGGCAGGCTGTGAAACTGATAAGCACACACACTGTAGTACTCTTACCAGCTGGAGAACTGTTGAGCTAATTCCTCTCCCTGCTCCTTGCTTACAACTCGCTCATCCTCAAGATCGCACTTGTTACCAACCAAAATCATTGGAACCTGAACATAAGGAAAAGAAGTCATGGATGATGTCAGCCAGCAGCAGAGGCAATGACTTTGCAGGGGATTAGAACAAAGATAAACACAGTGGATTGGGAGCAGTGCTATAATCACTTAGACCAATGCCATTACATGCACTGTCTGTCTGAGTTACAAAAGCTTTGAATGCAGAACACGTTCCTTTACTTTGGGAAATGCACATGTGCACGTGCATGCGTACGTCAACGTCAGCACAACCACGAGAACATGAAAACCGGAGTATGTACCCCCGATGATTGGCTGTCACGGCAAAAATTCCTGGATCACAACATTATAGTAATGCAGTCTGTACAAGAGAGATTCAAGCAGGTCTGATTTACTCGGGGCTTTCTGCTCGGCAGATACCTTAGGCTATACCAGTAGGCGGAATCTGCAAACTCTGGTTCTCAAGTGATCTTGACACACCACACTAACTACTGTAAATATACAAAATT
Source organism: Sycon ciliatum (assembly GCF_964019385.1). Lineage (NCBI taxonomy): Eukaryota > Metazoa > Porifera > Calcarea > Leucosolenida > Sycettidae > Sycon > Sycon ciliatum. The sequence goes on along the minus strand of NC_088643.1, from coordinate 51,783,780 downwards.
TCGGCACTTCACGATTTTTGACATTTCGACGGCGATTTATTTTCGGCGTGGGGTAGAGGGCATGGTATAGTGCGACAGATGCTGTGAAAAACTTCATCGGCGTTTCAATTTAGGCGTTTTGGGTCGGTGCCGAATATAGCCGAAATTAAATAGCTGCCGAAAATTTGTATATTTACAGTAATCACTAATGTACAGTCGCCACCGTGCAGATCAGGCAGGTGAAATAGCACACAAACTGCTAAACAGGGCTGTAAGCAACATCTAACTGCGAAATATTCAGATCTCATAAAGAGTAAGGACGGCAATGGTTAACACCAGCGTTGCTTTTCACTAAACTACAGGACAAAAGTCGATGGGTTTCGGCATGAGACAACTCGTGCAGTAGCAGTAGTTGGAACGGGTGCTGATGTATGCATAGGTCTCTGCGAGCCTGGAAAGAGTCACTCACATCTCCTGTGTCCTTCACTCGCAGAATCTGATCACGGAGATCACTTAGGTCGTTGAATGTTGACTGAGCGGTGATAGAGTAAACCAGCGCAAATCCCTGGCCGTTCTTCATGTACAAATCACGCATAGCCGTGAATTGTTCCTATCACGAAAACAGAGTGGACAAACACAGGCAAAAAGAGAAACCAGTTACATACCATCTCACCCCAGTAGCAGAACATGCTGTCAACTGCACGCAAAGTTACTTATGTCGAACGCTGCATAGCTTGCTGAATTCTGTGTTACAAGGCAAGTCCAAAGGAGCTCAAAGAAACAAGTCCAATCTCCAACATTGAACTATCATTCGCAGTTTCATATGCAGGTAGAATCCTGAGATGTGGAATCCGCTGCCACTTCCAGCACCAATTTCAGTATACACTATTCCACTACAAGAGGATAAGAATTGAGATGTAGTAAAGACGGACCATCAAGCAAATAGTCGCGGACAACAGGACAGTGCCAACAAGACCACCGTGCCATTCTTGAGAATTCCTCGCTCTACTATTCGTCCTAAAGTAACCACCCATCATTTTTTTACTACCGTATTTTCTAGGGGTCAAAGGGATGTGCCGGGTACCCGACCGTTAATCTCAGGTACCGTTAGTAAAAGGGTACCCGTTTGGATTTTGATGAACCAGTCAGTACGGAGCAACACTGCTGGGATCGTGTATTCCAGGCGGGAGTCAATTATTTACAACTCCACGCTGGATGTCTGCATTGTTGTTGCATTTTCGCACCTAGTAGATCGACTCCTGTGACTATCAGACACCAATCGATTTGCGAATCACAATGTTATATCAAAATGCAACCCGAGAACAGATGAATTAAAATCTTGATTTATGTGAAAATTGCGCAACAAATTATACATGGCTGCTAAAGGGTACCCATTAACCCGCCCGTTAAGAAAATTACCCGTTCGTTAGTTAAAGGTACACCCGTTTGACCCCTAGTATTTCCCCCATTAAACGTACACGTCTCCAATACTAGTACGTCTCCAATTGTAGTACATGTTGAGCGTGGATCAAAAATATAAAAGGACACGTCTCTAATTATAGTACATGCTGGAATGATGTGATGGGCATTACTGCCGTACAGGTACTAGGGCCCACCTTACTTCGTTTTTCTTACCCGTTTATCATCTTTGTGTCTCTGTACACTGATTCTTACCATGGTTGCATGTATTTACAGCTTTACAGTGTCATTATCACTAGTTGTTTACCACCCAACCCAGACAATCAATCTTTCCAGAAACAATAAAAGCACACGTCTCCAATACTAGTACAGTCTCCTATAGTAGTGCAGGTCTGACCACCTTTGAAAAAATAAAAGGACTACATTTATTGGGGAAAATACGGTTAACCTACCTGTAAACATTGTCCAGGTTGACAAGGTACTCAATGGTTGCTTTCCTCTCGGTGCAATGACATATCAACCCCGTCATCTTGCTGCTCTAGCTTTTTGGCCCGGGTTATCGTATTTTCGGGAATTGGCGCCGGCCTGTCTGAAATAAGCGCCACATCATTTCAGGGCTTTTGTGTGGATTTTTTAAATTGGATGAAAATTTAGGGGGTTCCAAACTAGTAAGCGCCTCGTCCAGTATTGCCGAAAATATTGTATGCGACTATCAGAGATAGAGCGTGCTAAATACACCCGTGTGTGTTACTGACCAGTCTACGCATATTCCAACAGCACCCAGGGATCATGTAGTGGTGGTGAACATGGTGAAGGGCATGGCGAAGTCTCAGCACATGGCCATGTTCTCACACAAATACATGTAGCTGCAAGAGACAATGGTGTGCGCATTCGGCTTGCAACAAAGCAACAATGTGCCCAAGACACACCACCACCACCATGCCTGGCCTGACTGATTGGATTTAGCATAGCACAGCACACCCACAGCACAGCAGTGTCGGCATCGTAAGTGACCGCCGAGCTGCCCTCCAGGCTCACAGAGTAGACTAACGGCGCGCACATGCGTAACTGCACGTTTCGCTGTATCTGGAACGCATGTATGTCATATTGTTATGAACTACTGACGCAGAAGTCAAGATGAAGTCCTGATTCACGCGGAGGTTCATGCTCTCGTAATACTTGGGTTACACTGACTTCACCGAGCCTCTCGGACGACACTACGATGCTTTTCAAAAGTCCAGACCTCGAGACTTGTTCAAATAATTCAAATTTGGCTTTAGCTTTTTGAGAGAATTCTTCGGGATATTACTCAGGCGATTCCACCCCCCCCCCCCCCATTTTCCCGTACCCCGATAGATTTCTAAACAATTGGATAACAAACACCCTAATTTGGAAAATGCATCCACAAAGTGATCACAGATGGTATGTGGTATCAGTTTAAAGATGCTGGCCTAACGGTTTTTGAAACCGGACATATACTTTTGAACGCACTGTAACAAGATCGAGGACTCTGCCGGTCCATGATGCGTGAACGCTTTCTTCCATAGTGAAGTTTGAAGTTCACCATGTACCATGCACAAACATTTCCATAAAAGAAAGTGTTGGTGGCAAATTGTCAACATGCATGTACAGCTCCACTCACACAACAAGAGTTACTAGACGTATTCAGTGTTGCTATTTTCATGAACTAACAGATTTTTACTTCAAGAATGAAAGGCCACGAAATCTCGGATCAACTTTCCATGAGGTCCTGTATTACCGATGAGGAGACAGCACATGGACACGGCATTGTCGAGATATACTCTTAGTGTGTGCTGAGCCGGGGCTCATACTACCTCCAGCGATTCGCATTTCCACTCGGCCTGAGATATCTTCCTTGGATACTACAGCTACATCGTAGTACTGTAGACTAGCACAGGAATTCGGGCCGACACGGCTAACACGGAGCCGAAGACTACTACTAGTGTCATGCCGTTTGAAAACAGGCCTCCAACAATAATCAAGCTGTACAGAATTGTTGCAACAAGACAAAGTCTTACTGTTCCAGCTGTGTCCAGGATTTCCAACATGCATTGTGCTCCGTCTACTTCGACTTGCTACAAACGACAAAGCAAACAAACGGCATCAGAGTGCAAGAACGTTGACAATGTGGACAAGCGTCTTTTCGCCAAAAGAACAAGAAGTCTCTCACCTTGCGGTAGGAATCCTCAATAGTGGGATCATACTTCTCTACGAAGATTCCCTGAACAAACTGGACAGTCTGCAGAACGCAGAGCAGAGATCCGATTCGAAAACAGAACTCCCATTACAGGACTGGTCTAGTTCTCTCCTTGGAAACATCAACAAAAACTCACCAGGGCACTCTTCCCAACTCCTCCAGATCCAAGCACCACGAGTTTGTATTCACGCATGGCGGCGTGCAAGGTGGGCAAACATTGAGTGACCACAACTTTTACTTATTGGTGAAGAAGTCATACAGTAGCTGAACTGCGCGTCTTCAGCATGAAGAAAGAAGAGATCGAATCTCGGAGAAAAACTACAAGCCGCAAAGTGCAGTATGGCAGAGGAGGCATAGGCATAGGATCTAGGAGGAGGGGAATGCACGAATGCACTGGAAGGATGCATGCGTCATGTCAGGTCACTCCTCACGCGTGCACGTCACATAGATCTCCTAGCGGGTCGGGCGCGCATCCATGTACTTTGTACTCATACGGGTACGGTCGGGTGCGATGGATACGAGCCAAAAGTACGGTTGCAAAAAAGGCCGGTCCGCGGGACTCGCTGCTGCTGAATTTCGCTCATCCATCAAATTTTACCTAGGGTTCCCTGTAAAAAGGCGCTGACGCCTGTTGGGAATTCCCTAGTAAAAGAAGAATAAATAATAATAGTATTTGGTTTCCTTTGCCATGGACAGCAAGGCACAGTGAACGTGTGCTCAACTATTGCCCTTCAACGCTGTACATTTCTTGCCTTTGCTTTGATCTCATTGCTCAATGCTGTAACTCTATTTCTGCAGCCTCGGACTCGGGGGATCGGCCCGGCCCGGTCTTGCAAGTAACCGTATCAACGGTATGGTACAACTAACTTGTACTGTTGTAGAGCGTTGTAGACCCTATGCATATATGGCCTACCGCATACGAGGCGGGGCGGAGGACCGCCGGAGGTACACTGTACAATGACTACGAGTCGTATGTAGGTAGCAGATCAGTTCACACGAGAGAGCCGCGCGAGTGAGCTATTTTTCAGCAGCTTCCTCTCCAGTGTTGCCTGTTGCAACGTTGGTTGTCGTGGAGGCTGTACATCAAGAGTAGTCTACTCACGTACAAGTAATAGTCAGATAGTTGTAGGACTCTTGACACTAACCAATACAGTCATGTAGTACTAGAATATCACTGTTGTTGACTGCCCCATGCGCATGCGCCAGTGTCGGACGGAACTCAGTCATCGTCGGAAGGCATGTGCAGCAGTTGTTGCAATGTTCAACGTCGATCGGCGAGGCTAGTTCACAAATCGATACCGGTACTGTAGTATCGCGGTTACATCCCAGGATAATGGGCGGCCTTACTACCTCCGGCTCAGGCTTCCCCACGCCGTGTACTAGATCTAGCTGGTGATTAAAAAAATTTACGGTATTTTATTGTTCTGAAAAACGTAAAATGTTTGGCACCTATGAGTATGATCAGGGGCCGGTGTAAACGCGAAAACGGTTCCTCCGCGAAAATGGTTCCAGGCATACACCGGTTACCCCCTGGAACCGTTTTCGCTAGCGAAAACGGTTCCACCCTAGCCGCGAAAACAGTTCCTCCGCGAAAACGGTTCTTCCACACATTTCCTGCATCTATGGCCCTCTTGGAACCGTTTTCGCGGATGGGGCCTCACCGCGAAAACGGTTCCAGCTAGCCGCGAAAACGGTTCCTCCGCGAAAACGGTTCCACACATTTCCTGCATCTATGGACCGTTTTCGCGGATCGACATGCATCCGCGAAATCAGTTCCCAATCATGAGTTGTGCTTTCGGTTTTTTCTTCTTCAAAACGTCCTGAAGATGTCTTCTCTTGCATTGATCTTGGTGGTAATCGGGCGTGTTACGACGAAGTCTTGCAAGCGTTGCTTGCAAACGCCTGCCTCGTTTCCTGCGGACGCGAAGAGGCGTAGAGCAATAAAACGCTTTGCAGTCAACTTCGTCTTGGATCGTGGGGTCCTTTTTCGCCAAACAGATGAAGGCCTACCACAATGGATCACAGACGACGGCCAACAAAAGGAGATCTTGCATCCATGCCACTCGTATGATATGTCTGGTCACCTTGGCCGTGATAAGAGAGGAGGAAGGTCTGTGAGAGGTGAGTAACTAATATTACTTGGATTTATTTATTTTCAGTCTCAAATCAGTGAAAGTCGAAAGAATGGTAGTGTGTGGTGTAAGTAAGGGAGTTAGTGCACCACATTTAATTATTATTACTTTCAACCGTCTTCATGAAGGCCCACACACAAAACTGACCACAACTGACAAGGCTTCTGTTGGCATATCAGTACAGTAATTGACCCGGATTAACTCACTTCGTATACATGTAAGCACGCACCTAATTTTCCACCATACATGACTGTACAGACTTTCAACCCGGGTTGAAAATTCTCATGTTAACACAGCCTAAGGCCCGGGTTCCACTGCGGCTCCGCTGCTCCGCGGTACATGCAGCGGAGCAGCGCGGTTCCACTGACACTCGCCATTCGCGGTACCGCGGTCGTGCTCCACACTTTTTGATGACGTTTCATTTGCCTGCAAGTGCAGTGCTTGAACAAAGGAAAATTCAAACCCTTTCTTACAAATCATCGCCGAAGTCGCAACCACTACTTCGTAATAATAATATTAATTAGTGCAATTAGGAGTATAATAGATGCAGACATGGCCAGACAACAACGAGTTCATGGAATTTTTAAGGATTTTTATGTTATTCAAAATCGATTTTCGTGTTCCGCTCATCAGTGAATAGTATCGGAACTGAGGGTACTGTGTACAAAAATAGAACATTTTATAACAGCATAAATAAAAGTGTGAACAAAAAAGGAAGTGCTACAGCATTACATTTTCTGTTTTGTGCCGTGCAAGTTATGTTAAGCAGTTGAAGGTTCTGGAAGCTGTATGTATTCGTGTGCATAATCCTGTTCTTTGTAAACAAAAGAAGCATGTAGTCGCGCTTAAGTTGTTCTCATAGCTGGTTATCAGATGTAAATGTTGTGTCATGTTGCACTGTATCACCTCATGCTTTGTGCCTGCACTCAGTTATAATATGTTAGCACTATGTTTGACACCTATTATGTAATGCTGTAGCACTTCCTTTTTTGTTCACACTTTTAATTATGCTGTTATAAAATGTTCTATTTTTGTACACAGTACCCTCAGTTCCGATACTATTCACTGATGAGCGGAACACGAAAATCTATTTTGAATAACATAAAAATCCTTAAAAATTCCATGAACTCGTTGTTGTCTGGCCATGTCTGCATCTATTATACTCCTAATTGCACTAATAAAATTGCTTTCTCCACGCCGACTCTTTAAATAATATTAATAATAACTCTAACGAGTTAACGAGGAGAAATCTGTCGTTAAAATAGAAATCGTTATACAGAAATCGATACATAATAATTATACTGTCCTATTGAGCGTTGAGAATAAGTGAGAATCGTTACCTTTGGTACACGTAGACCAGTAATTTTTTGGGAAATCGGTATATATGTGCCTCGTTAGAATAATGGCTTTTACAGTAGTCTTTGCAGCATGCCCAAAAGTAGTTTGTTGTTTGTGTTTCCCTTTAGCCGACTTGTCCTTCCTCCGATGTGGATGGTGTGGTAGTTTCGGCAGACTCCGTTCAGCAAGGAGCGGAAGAAGCTGATGTAAGTTGACCTTGCCCAGTGCGCATTTTATGCACTTTTCATTAGTGCGTCGTGAGCTTTCAACCTAATCTTTGTAGCATGCCCAAAAAGTAGTTTGTTTGTGTTTTCCTTTAGCCTACTTGTCCTTCCTCCGATGTGGATTGCATGGTAACTGGCGCCAAAAAATGGGTACAATTGGTGGGTACCTCCTCGTGGTTGTACCTGGTAACCATTGTAGCACGCCATAGAAGTCTTGAATGCATCTATCGTGTGTTACATTGGGCTAAATCCCACCACTTTCTTAGGCTTTCACTTTCAGCCAGTGATGTGTATTTAGGACCTAACATTTGCTTTGTTCATATTGTAGTTATATGATTCTTAGGTATGTGTATGGGATTGAGGCCTTTGGCCTCTGCTTGGTGGATCTGATCTATCCTCCCCACCGTTTAGGAGCCGCATCTGACGCCTGATCATGGGGTGGTGGCGTCCCACGGAAGCGGAAAGGTGGTTCTTGACCAGGGAGTTGTACGACTCCTTGTTCTTGACCTGCCGGGTACGCGAACCCGTCGAATTTATTTTTTTATTTATTGGGTATGTGTATGATGTGCTTCTGTGTCTTCTGACTGTAACTTTATTTTAACTCTGAAAGAGCAGATTTGATCCTTTATGACTCCTTCATTTTCGACACATTCTCTGTACTGGACACATTGTTGCAATTATTCTATGTAAAATAGAAGAAAAACACTAGGGAACGAGTTATGAAGCAATTATCCACGACTGTAACAAGATAATAGGCAGAAAGTGCGATAACAGGGCACACAACTGACAGGCTACTGAGACATTCAGTTTTGTGCCCTGTTAGCGCACTTTCTGACTGCTTATTATCTTGTTACAGCCATGGATAGTTGCTTCATCACTCGTTCCGTAGTGTTTTTCTTCTATTTTACATTTGTATCCGAGCAATTATTGTACACTTCCTTTATATTTAAACTCGGATACTGAGCCAGTTATAAATGTAAAAAAGAGAAGAAATACATGAGAACGAGTTATGCAGCAACTATCCACGACTATAATATTCTTATTCTTTGTTTAAACTGGTGTCTTTCTTTATTGGCAAAGTACGGTTTTCTTCTTCTATACGTTTGAATGGCGTTGTGACATGCATAGTCATGTATATCTGGTGTGGATGCATGTACATTTTACAGAAGGGTGTATGCATGTACCGTAATGTCGTGTATTGTGTATCAGGCTTATACTTCAACCAGGTATTTATTTGTATGTCAGCATGGAAACCAGGCTTCTATTGACTATACAAGACAGGCTTTTTAAATACAAGACACTAAAGTATGCACATTGTACAGGTGTCCATAACCCAGTGGGTGTGAACATCCTCGGTTGGGTGTTCATTGGGTGGTATACATGTACGTTCACGTTACAGTAGAGTCGCGCGCCCAAGAACGTTGTTTCCAATGGGTCAGCCTGGGACGTTCTTATTTTTCAGCAATCTGGCTGCGTTCATAACACATTCTTAGAAACAACTCCGCACTGAATCATATGTATCTCACAAGCTCCCAGAAAACCAATACCGCCGTTCTTAGCTTTAGGCTGTGGCGTTCTTAGTATTTCAGGCTGGACGTTCTTGGGCTCCGCGTTGTTCAGCGCGCGACTACTGTAGACCAATTTAGTCCAATAATCAATGGAAGACAATCGCCTTTCCAGATTCATCACATTGTATAGAGCTAATAACAACTACTACTGTAGTAGCTATTAGCAAGCATTACAATTACAATAATTCTCAATCAAATTTTCGGCCAGGAGCCATCATCAGGATTGAGGAGAAAAAACAAGTGAGGTGGACCTATAACAGGCAACACAAAGTGGAACGAAACTACACCATACGTGATAAAATTGCACCATCCTTTCGGCACAGGCACACACATATACCCATGCACATGCCAAAACACTGAGACACCCACTCACAATCGCACCAACACTCACTCACACTCCAAATCACACCCAAACACGTGTAACTAAAGACACACACAAAAAATACCAATGTGCCTGAAAACAAGGTGTGAGTAGTGGTGGGACTATGACAAAAGAAAAGAAAAGGAGATGAGATTCCGTCGCCAAACTACACTTACACTACAACATTGTGCTGAACTACCGGTATATAACAATGGCGTGAACAAGCACACATGACAACAGGACAGGACAGTGGCAACAGAAACAATGATCATCCAATTTTTCACATTGTCAATTGTCAAGCAACACCCAGCCACGATCACGGTTCACCTTAGGATGGTGTCTGGAGATGTGGATTGCCTCCCTTATCCGGCGGTTCACGTATGACACTTCCGTTGCGAGTATGGATGGTGATGTGAATGAATGGCGCTGTGGATGGATGTTGTAGTGGTTGGTGCAATGCGCAGTGCTCTCCCCAGGGCTTCTGCGGTGCACAGGCTCTCGCTTCTCGGTAATGTTCCTGGACTCGCTCCCTGACACACTCCGTCTCTCCCACAGTAATTCTTGTGTCCGGATAAGTCATTCGGACAGCGAAAGTCACAGCCGCAGACACACACCCTCACCCACACACAAAGCAGGTAGCGTGATTACAAAGCTAGGTAGAACTTGTTCTCATGACGACACTTGGACACCAGCTCTGACCTCTTGTAGAGGGAGCGGGTCCCAGGCAATCTCTAGCTTTCTGGCCAGACACAGACACAGCCAAGATGTTAGAGTATGCTGCAGCTCCACTAGCTCCACTAAGTTCTTCACGTAGGCGTACAACATACATGACTTGAGGAGTTCTTCACGTAGGTGTACTGCATGGATGGCTTGATAAGTGCTGACGGTGATTCACATCCAGAAATCAAATCCAGATCTCGATAATCTCCATACTTCACCTAGCCATGTACTGAAGTACTAGCTGTACAGGTTAATATCTCACAAATTATGCTAAATGTCTCGGCCATCTGTATTGACTCTCTATTGTATAAGCGATACGAACGCTGTCGATGATTTGCATCTACAAACCAAATCGAGATGTCCATCAATGTTCAGGTAGCCATGTACTGAAGTACCAGCTGTATAGGTTCTCACAAATCCTGCTAAATGTCTCCAAGCCAAGTGCCAGCAGTACAGCTACTGAAAAATTGGAAGGTCTGAGAGGAAAGCCATAAAATAAGAATTCTCACAAACTCTCATTTATTAATTATCTCGGCCATCGCGAGTGATTCATTCTCTACAATGGCAATGGAAAGCAACAGTCACAAACTCTCATAAATACCTCGGCCATCGCGAGTGATTCTCTACAAAGGCAATGGAAAGCAGCAGTCACAAAAGTCTTCGAATAGTTTCTCAGACAGTACTGGAGCAGTCAAGGATGTACAGACTGGAGCCTGGAACCGTTTTCGCGGATGATCCCAGTTGCTGCAGTCCGCGAAAACGGTTCCACAGTAGACAGTGGTCGCAGTTGCCTGGAACCGTTTTCGCGGATGGTCCTACACCAGAAAATTAATCCCTGAAACCGTTTTCGCGGCTAGCCCGGCTAGTCATACATCAGAAATTAGTGGGCTGTGGATTCCAGGGGGAAACCGGTGTATGCCTGGAACCATTTTCGCGGAGGAACCGTTTTCGCGTTTACACCGGCCGGGCCGCGGGGATGGCCCGCGCCCACGCCTGGTAAAAAAAAGTAAATATAAATTAAAGAAAAAATTAAAAATTAAAGGTTCTGCGTTCCGGCTCTCCACCTTCTCCGGGAAAATAAGAAAACTAGAGGAGAACAAACAAACACAAGAAGGAAGAATGACACGAAAAACAGAAATTATGAGAACATGATAATTATAATGAGCACGGCCATCAACCTCAACAGGGGAGTGACCTCGGCAACATGTAACAACAAGAGCAGCTGAGTCCGCGGCAAAGACCGGTGCATGATTAATCTGTTCCTGCGGGAATTTGCGGAAAAAACTCTCGAAAACTTGCGCAAGAAATTGCGGCAGAATACAACAAAAAATGCGACGAAAAGTGCGGAACGATGCAGAACTTGCCAGGAATTCGCGGGATTATTTACAGAAAATTGCAGATTTGGGCCAAATCACGCAATTTGTGGCATCGTATATCTACTCGGGAGTAGTACGAGTGCAAATAACCTACAGGATCATGGAAAGCACTGCGTGAAAAGTGCAGAAAAAGTGAGATATAGTGCAGAAAACAACAAAAACGCGGGAAATCCCGGATTTTGCTGAAAATCGCGGGTTTGGGCGAAAATCGCGAAATTTGTTGCATCCGTGGAATCGCGATTTCCTGGAGGGACAGATTAATGCCACGTCCGTGGTTACGGTACCAGTACTACAGTGTAGTACGGTATTATGGGAACCCGTGTACATGCAATCCAGGGGCGTAGCAGCCGGTCCGGCCGGTCAGGCTTTGGCCGGACCACTTTTTCACCCAGAAGTGCCCAGAATGCAGGATGTTGCACCCTAATTTTAAAAATTTCCCGGGGGACACCCCCAGACGCCCTCCAACCGGACCACCTCCAACGGCAGTGCTACGCGCCTGCAATCGCGATACGTAGATCTACCAATGACATTACATGTATAAACGACCTGCATGGCCTGATCAGCTGTGTGTGGCATAGTACATGCATAAAATTTTATACAAAGTCAAATCACTCCTGATTTGAGCAGGACAGCCGGCCCTGCTTTGGACCAAAACATTTGCATACATTTACATGGGCGACAATTGCCTTTGTGTACATTTTTATAGGTGCCCTGCTTTGGAGTGGTGGCAAGGTTGGACAGACTGCAAGTAGGCCTGAACAGAGAAAATGAGGCCGAACCTGATAAAAAGTCAAATCGTGCATGCTAAAGCACATGCAAGAAAGCACGAGCACGACCATCTTCAACTTCCTACAAACTGTGTAGTAGCAAGCAGGGAGTATACTAGTAGTAGTACAATACCATATTGTACCAAGAGTACATAACCCCCCAGAGTGTGCAACGCCGATCCAGCTCTGTGTAGGGTCTTGGTCGAGCGGAATCGGATCTTCTGATGTCATGCGTACACTTCACACCAGCGCAAGGCCGGTCTCGAGGCAGGGCACCATTGTTTTTGATCCAAGAGTACCCGCGACTCCCCGGGTTCCCCTCAGATGTGTACGGTATTATGACGCAAAGATCCGATTCCGCTCGACCAAGACCCTATGCAGAGCTGGATCAGACGTTGCACACTCTGGGGGGTTATGTACTCTTGATTGTACTAGTCCCTGGTAGCAAGAGCATGTAACCAGGTAACGGTTGTAACCCCTGGGGGGTATCCACTCTTGGTAGTACATGCAGTAGAAACGGTCCAAACGTTCATGCACATGTGTACTGCTCCTGAATGAAATACAAAATCTTCTTTGAGCGCACGCTTCACAGGTAATAGGCATGGTTACTTTGGTTAGCATTTTACCGTTTACGCTGAATCCCACGGTACTTGTGCCTAGCACCCAAAATACCGTCGGTTCGGTATCGTTTCGACGATAGAACTAGAAGTCTCTGTTTACCGGGAGAACGAAACGGCACGATTCCAACCAGGCCGACGTCACAAGCTGATCGTTATGTCAGAAACAGAAATGCTAACCATGTCTTGGAAAGACACAAAAAGTCAAAAACGGTACAGGCCGACGGTGAAAGTGAGCGTGAACGGTAACATGCTAAACCACGTCTAATATCAAGTAATACTAGTCAGTAGTCACAATCAGTACGGTACTCTTGATGCAACAACAGCACTGGTGAGCAGCAAGAAGTTGTGTCTTTATGATGCCCCCCCCCCCCCCCCCCCTCATGTTATCTTACCAGACACTGGACTTCAGGGTGGGCTTTGTGCTAGCAGGTTTACAACAACAATGGTGATGGCTGTGTGATGAAACACTGCATGTACATGTAGATATTGAGAGACGAGATTGGGGTCACAGGGTGGGGTATGAGGCAAAATCAACACTGCATGCAAAGTGGTGCTCACATCTGTGCTGTGGGCGAGTAGCCTAGCCGCTCAGGCCATTGTAGCCCTCCTCCCCACCATTCCACTAGCATCAGTTGAACCTGTTTTTAGCAAAGATGTAACAGAATGCCTGCACTCGTGACAATAAAGTCCAAGTAATTAGTTTAGTCAATTGTCAGTGACTGTACACACAGCCACTGCTGCTGCAGCGGCGGGTTCTGGATACGCCAGTGCCAGTACTGGCACATTGACAGCAGCAGCAACAGCAACCGCAGCAGCAATAGTAGTAGCACAAGGGAACGTAGCTGACGTCACGTGTCGGTCTAAGTCACACCTTGTCAGCGGAGAAAGACACTGCAGCACTGCCCAGTCAGGAGTCAACAGAAGAAGAAAACAGATTATCGGTAGCAGAAGGAGCACCACACCCAGTCATCACTGTCAAAGTTCTCCCATTGCGGAAAAGAACGGAAAGCAAACAGCCATCTCGACTACATTCCGCGCATATGGGTTGCTGCAGGCAATCCAGCGCCTTTCATTGTATTCTATAGCTCCACCAGCAGAACTATGAAGTCGCGCTCAAGTCAAGAGCAGTGGACGCGGCCTTGGACTGGCTGCCACACATCGCGTCAAACTCGTCGAAAGCCAGCTCCTCGCAACTGAACGCCAGCTGCAGCCAGTCGGACGGCGAGAACGTTGACAGATACTGGCCGTCCTGCAAGCCCGCCTTTATCACCACATCCCTTGCCAAGCTACGGTCGCCATGAACAATGTGCCTGTACAGAGAGAGAGAGAGAGAGAGAGAGAGAGAGAGAGAGAGAGAGAGAGAGAGAGAGAGAGAGAGAGAGAGAGAGAAAGAGAGAGAGAGAGAGAGAGAGAGAGAGAGAGAGAGAGAGAAAGAGAGAGAGAGAGAGAGAGAGAGAGAGAGAGAGAGAGAGAGAGAGAGATGGTAGAATGAGAAGCAACGAGAGCAAGCTCAACACTCTGAATGAATACAGCCTGCACATGCACTGCCTGCACATGCACTGCCTGCACATAACAGAAGGGCACCATCCAGAAGAAACTCAGTTGTTTCACCCCTCGTGTGTACAGCAGTGCACACGTTGGATCACCACCGTATCTTGGCGCACACTACAGTCCATTCAGAAAAAGATTGACTTCTATTTTTGGCCATAAATGGGTCAAACTTTGAGTTTTTTTTAAAGTTTTTTCTGTAATCCCCTATGGAATCCTCTTGTTTCTGAAGTTTTTTTGTCCAAAAAGCAAGCCATAACAAGAAAAGAATTTCGGCCAGGTTTTGCCCCAAAAGCACTGAATTGGGAAAACCCATAAAAATCCAGGCCGCTTGACCCCGCGTGCAACAGTGCATTGTGCGGTTCGAACCGCACTTCAGGTACCCTTTTGGACCCTTTTTCAAATTTAATAGGGTGCAGTACTGCACTGTGTACGATGAAATCACGAAAAATCGCCAAATACGGGAGCTCACAAGAGCCAGGACCCATCTTTTTATGAATGGACTGTAGCACGCCGAGGTCGCTTCACCGGCGGAAAATCGAGAGGGGACGGACACTAAAGAGAAGGTATCAACGGCGATCGGCATACCGTATTAGCCGGAGTATAGTGCGCACTCTAGATGCACGGTTTTAGGCGCCAAATGACAGAGGCGCATTATGCTCCGAAAATGAAATTGCACTTAGGCCACACCAAGTTATTTCTATGTTTCACGTTACCGCGCGCGAACCTTTTCGAATCCTTGACAAGAAAAAAAAGATCCGAGACAAGTCAATCGATGGCTGTTCTGGCGAACATTCTCTAGCCAGTATGGCAGATCAGAGGTTACCAGCTTCTCCATAATCTTGCATTCCAGGCGATGGTACGTAGAAGGTGCGAGCTATGACAATTTATTTTATTTTTTATTTCTATTTTTCCTAGCCGTACAGTAGGGCCTGCTCACCAAGCGAGCGAAGATTCCAGGTGTCAAGGACTTCGAGATTTTCCACGATCGTGATGGAGCCACGATCGTGATAAAGCGGAATTCCACTCGACTCATGTCAAAGTGCAGAAGGAGCCATCCATGAAATTGGTTATTGTATCGCTCCAGCGCAGGCTTCCCGCTGTCCTGTAGTGACTTGCTGTCGTTTTGGATATTACCAAGAGTACATGAAACTGTCACTAATAAATAATATCAAGAGTACAAGTTATGTACTCTTGGTGATACCAAGAGTACATAACCCCAAGAGTGTGCAACTGCCTGCACAACCTCTATGTTGTGCTGCGACGGCAGAACTTCACATCACGTGACATGGTTCAAAAGGTTATGCTGGCAAACAGTGCAAAGCAGGGAGTCGTAAAATACTAATAATAATATTTTACGACTCCCTGGTGCAAAGTGACCACAAGAGAGTTGTACCCAAAGCTGGGCTGCGTACAACCCAGTACAGTCGTCCCTCTCTAATCCGGCACTTTATAATCCAGCACCCTCGATAAACCAGCACAATTTTCAGTAGCCAAAATGTCCTCTTCATGTACATTGCAGCAGTAAATCAGATTTGTTAATCCAGCACCCTCCCTTATCCAGCAGATTTTCGTGGTACAAATGGTGCCGGATTATAGAGGGACCACTGTATCTATCATGCACAGAGTGCACGGGTTCATCACGTGATGTGAAGTTCTGCCGTCGCAGACCCCATAGCTGGAGTTGCACACTCTTGGGGTTATGTACTCTTGATATTACTTATTAGTGACAGTTTTAGTAGTGCTATTCTGTGTGCAACATGGCTCAGTACACATAGAATGGAGTTTTGTTTTTCCTCTGTTTTTTTTTCCGCCCGCGTGCCTTTTCCAGAAAATGTCCGACGCGAAACATAGAATTAACTTGGTGTGGCCTTACCGGTACTTCAAAAAAGTAGTGCAATGCATCAAACTGTTGCAAAGTTTGTCACCTCTGATCTGGTGCAAGCCATATGTGACGGTGTGCATTTCCAGTGTCTACTGCCAGCTACACTGCTAATGCATGATTGATGGGTATGAGGTCCCATCGGTAGTGCGTGCAATATACAAATGTACACATCAACAAGTTCATAATAAATTCTGGCAATGCTCGCACTATACTACCGTCTTAATGATCGATTTTGCACTCAAATCTAGGCTGCCCATTATACTCCGGATAGAACTTGAGCTGCCAAAATGTTGCAAAAAAAAGGAGGTGCGCATTATACTAAGGTGTGCTTTATACTCTGGCAAATACGGTAATTGCTTCACCTGTGGCAAAAGCCTAACTCATAGAGGAGACTGATTTCAATACAAGCCCGATTTTCAAGATGACATTCGGTACATGAGCGTGGGTTTATTACTACTAGACACCTTAGCAAAAAACGTTAAGTTGTAACGGTATTACCGTAAGGGGAAAAATACCGAGATTTGGGTTCCACCTTCAGCAAGATGCACGCTAATTTTAGTACGCTGTTGCCATGAGTATAGCCTTTATTTACTGTAAATCGTATTATTTTAACGACCAGCAAAGTTAACGATTTTCTGATTTTCAAAGGTTAACGGTTTGAAAAGTTAACGATTTTCTCAGACTGATTGCAGGTAGTCAGTCAGTAGGAATGATACCAAGAGTAGATTACACTCTTGATGATACCTTGAACTCTTCGGGGCCCCCACTGAAATGACCAGAACAAGAAAATAATTCCTGCATTTTGAGTGCGCATCGTTAGATTTCCCATCATAACATTGGTTCCACTTCACCAATTTTGACCATCTTGGGCTCCTTGGAAAGTTCTTGGAGAGGGTATTACAACGAACTTAAACTCGTCAAGGGCATCCATTGTTGTCCACCACAGTATACCAGGAGCGCCGTTGCGACACGATCTTGAGAAGCAAGACATCGATCTGAGGAGAAATTTACCCAGCACAAGAGCGTAAAATATTCAAAATGTTTCGATCTCTTGCCGCTTCGTCAAAATTCATCTGAGAGACTTCGGAGTTGTTCGAGCCGACGGCTGAGCGTCTCTGCTATCATCTAGGTCGTTCGATTGTTAAATTCGGTTGGGAATTGACCGAGTTACGATCCGTTGAACACGCACTGCATGCCATAGTATGAAACGATCAATTTCAATCGTGCGAGGCCCAAATGGATACGACTTTAACTAACGAATTTTAAAATAACGACAAATCTTCACTCGTTAGATTTATTTGTTCGCTACATTTTCATCATTTACAGTATAGCATTTATGGCGCCATACACGCGATACAAGGTGAAATGGGTACGCACTAAGCAATATTTGGCCACAAAACGTACCGTTTGTCACAACGATAAATCAGCCTCCATAACGTTTTTACGTTGCAGCTTTAACGCTATTTGGGTGATCAAGGTACGAGTATCGCAAAAAAAAGCGTTACCGTTGATTGCTAAGAGTGTCAATTGACACAGCAAGAGAGACATACCGTAAAGTTCCGTTAATAAGCCCCAGGCGTATACAGAACAAGGGCCTGAAAACTGGGCGTATACTTGGGCATGGGCGTTATTTCAGGGCTGGGCCTATACAAGGTGCATACTGCATCGCTTGCGTTTTCATAAGCATGCATAACATTTTGCACACACACGCATACACGGGTACAGTATCACCCTGGGCGGTTTTTGGGCATGGGCGAACTCACAGGCTTTGAGTGTGGATGTCGATTCGATGGGCGTTATTTCGGGCATGGGTGTTATTTCGAGTGGGCGTATACACGGAACCTTACGGTAGACCTGATTAGGTATTGAAATACAAGCGTAGGCCTCACTACAGACTGCACAAGAATGGGCCAGGTTTTTAACGCGAGTGTATGCATCACGATGATGATGTATGCATCACAGCGAGTTGATGTGAAAGTGTTGCAAAAACACGACAAGACTCACAGTGCTACATCATGGACAGTGGTATGGCGGTGACGGGCAGACCGAGTACGGGACAACAGCGCTCGTGTTGCCATCATAAAGTTGGCAGCGACACCCGGTGGAAAGTCTAATCAATGGTTTGCATGCACGCGCGCGCCCGCACGCACACACACACACACACACACACACACACACATGACAAGCACCCACATGCGCCCGTACAAACATATATCAACACATGCACGGACACACACGGACACACACACACACATATCCCCCACCACCACCACACACACACAGACACACACACACACAGGCATACACACAGACACACACAGACACACACAGGCACGCACACGCGCACGCGCACACACACACACACACCCAGACACACACCCAGACACACACCACAGTATTTGTAGAAAGTAGTGGTGTGCACGAGTAGTCGGGTACCCGTGCTACCCGTGAGGACCTCGGGTAGACGGGTACAGAATAGTACCCGAAAACCCGATGTCGCAGATGACATCAAGTACATGTACAGTGCACGTATGCAAATTCATGTACCGTAAAATCCCGCCAGAGCCCCCCCCCCCCTCCTATCCACCCCTCCCTGACTTCTTGTCAGGGACGTGATTGGCTGTATCCTCGTATGACTCTATCACAGTCTGTGATGCCGTACTGTACTGCAGACGAGTACTCGACCCCATTGGAAATGTACGCAACAGTGCCCACCCTCTTGACCAGGGATCGCACAAACCCTGAGTTTTAACGGGTCTGTACGACTCCTGGTTCTTGACCTTTGGCCGGTGTACGAGATGCACGAACAGTTTTCGTAGGGTAAGTACTTTTTCATGTAGCACTGAATGCGGCAAGTAGGACTCGCCCATCCGCCCCTCCCCACCTGAAGCGTCGAGGAGGTAGGGGCGCTCTGGCGGGATTTTACGGTAATACTCCGCATGTCTACCCAGGGTAAGTACTTTTTCATGTAGCACTGAATGCGGCAAGTAGGACTCGCCCATCCGCCCCTCCCCACCTGAAGCGTCGAGGAGGTAGGGGCGCTCTGGCGGGATTTTACGGTAATACTCCGCATGTCTACCCAGTGTGCAAGGGAAGGGGTGCATTGTGGAGTTACCATGCAAACATTACCCGATCGGGTACCCGTGCTACTCGTGGAAAACTATCCGAACCCGATGCCCGAAGAAAATGCTACCCGACTCAGCCCTAGTAGAAAGTCACTGGATAGCCCACACCGTATAAGTACAAATTTTTGTTTGGAATTAACTTTCGCTATATTCGTTGGGGCACGAAATAACTGAAGTTTGTACCAAACTAAAGTTTTTTTTCTGAACGTTAGGGGTGACAGATCTCGACCAAAAACGAAAATTTAGTACGTAACAAGCCTGCTGGTGGAGTGAAACAACGAAAGATTTCGTCGACGAAAATTTGTACTTTTACAGTAGTATTGTAGTCTGTGATAAGACGTACAAATGCTTACTACGCACAGTGTCCGGGGAACGGCTATATTGCCGAATACTGAAGTATGTTCCAATGCTATGAAGGCAGAGCGTAGTACACAGTAGCGTTACAACAGCGGAGCAAGGATAATTCGATGCAAACAGGAGTTTCATGCTCACTGCAATCATCAGGCAACATGGGGATGTTTCGTGGTGGCCATGCCACTATACATGTAGAACGGATCCTGGTTGTGGTGCCATTCCTAGGCTATCCCACTATAATGCTACATACACAGGGCCATGAAAAAAGGAGGCTCAGGGGAGTAGACGGATACGATAAGTAGTTTTGACTCTTTCTTTCTCTCGTTTCCAGTGCATCACCTGGCAGTACGGCAGGCAGGCATCTGTGGCCGGCCGCATTGTCACAACAGTTCAGCCCTACCCGGGCAGGCTGCTGCGGCCGGACGCATTGTCAGAACAGTTTTGGCCCATGCGGCCGGACGCATTGTCAGAACAGTTCGGCCCTACCTGGTTTGACTTTGGGAATACAGCGCATCATACACGTGGCAGACGCTTTAGGCTTGTAAGACTCAAGCTGAACAGACACGCAGACAAACAAACAATAGATAATAAATCAAGTAATCACAGAGAGTGGGAAGTGACTAATACTAGTAGGAAGAGAGTGCCTCCAGACTAAAAGACTAGACAAAATAGGAAGCAAACTATGCAACAAGCAAGTACAGTAAAACCTGGTGTAAGCGACCTGAGTCACCTCTGTCTTTAGCGACCACCTGCTCTTTACGACTGTTTTTCCATGCACGGACAGTTCTATACAGAAACTGCACCGGATACAGCGGCCACCTGCCTTGCGCGACCAGCGACCGACTTTTTGTGTACCAAGTGCCATACTGGACCTGCACACAGCGACCAAAACTATCCAAAATGGCTGGCAGAGTTGACTGCAACAGGGTTGAAGTGCGCTCTGAAGCAAGTGGATGCAGTCAACTGAAGTGACAAGTGACAGTGCAGAATGCGCTGCATGCACTCCAGTGAGGTGTGCTTTGCCTGCACGAGAGTATTCTATGCGTATAGTGTACATAATTTAACTTCCCTCAAACTAGTGAAAATTTTAGTACGGAATTAATTTTAGTACAAAAGAGGCCGTGTACGAAATCGTACGAAAATAAATTCCGGCCGAAAATTTCCTGCTATACAGTAGCCAATACAAGAAAGCGAGGGTGAATCCAACCACGGGAAGTGAACATGAAAAACGGACATACACGTAGTTGAAAAAAGCAAATCGATGCTCGACCCACTAGTACGGAAACACACACATGGAATGATGCATACATGCAATCTCCATGTGGTACGTTCGTGCGTGGTTTAAATCTGGCTTTGGAAACTTTAAACATATATTTTTCATTGCTATCAGGTTCGGCCTCATTTCCTCTGTGCTGCGTTGACGAGTCCACAAAGGATGAAACAGTTGTGTCCGCAGATTGAGTAATCTCCATGTTATGTGTTTGATGTGGTCGTGTGTTGGTACTGAGTAAGCGCACTACACCCTGGAGTCACATTTCATTTCGCCGCCATTGATAAACACTTTCCTCGCAGACAGGAATGCAATTATACTGAGAAGAAGGACACACGTCAGGCTCTTGAACAACAGTTCGAAAGTTTTCACTAGTATACTTTCAAATATGTATCGTCAGGTGAAATACAGGCAAAATCAAATGAAGATGGACAATAGATTAAGTACAGCAGAGAGGTGATAGAAACAGCGCAAGGCCGGCTATACGGCATGAAAGTATACAAGTGAAAACTTTCGAAACGTTGTTCAAGAGCCTGAAGTGTGTGCTTCTTCTCAATAGTTGTTGAACACCATTCCAGTTAGGGACACTGAAGCATGGCTGGACGACCCGGATTAGCACACCCAGGTGCGTATTTGGGTTTGTGTAGACGGCTCCTAGCACAAACAATTATATGGTCGCCGTGTATCAACATACACTGGTTCGTGGCAAGACAATCCGTTAAACGTACCCTTCTTGATAGAGAGTGTAGTAGTGTGTAGTGCATCCGTCTACACGACTACCAGGACATTTCAGGCCAGATTTTAGCATCCAGATGTACCTGCTGCACAAGGGCACCTGTACACGTAATCAAACCTATCACGAAGGCCCGCATCCTACTGCTAACAACACAAGTCACACATACACAGAGCACTTACCGCTTGTCCAGTAGCCATCATGATGCTGAGTGGGAGCTGAAGAGCGAGAGAGAGAGAGAGAGAGAGAGAGAGAGAGAGAGAGAGAGAGAGAGAGAGAGAGAGAGAAAGAGAGAGAGTGAGTGAGAGAGGGTTGTTGTTGCTGTGCTTTTATTTA